>NC_080834.1:114703361-115040159 GCF_030435755.1 Ochotona princeps
ACCCATGTCCAATCAGAACAATTCCCATGCTTTTATTTCAGCTTATACTCTGGAGGGACACAATTCAAGATGGATGATAGCCCAGCAACCTGGCACCTGGAGGAAGCTGGCAGAGGCCGAGCATGTGTGGAGGAGGGAAGCTGACAGAGTGAACCTAACCTGATTGACAGAACCCAAATGCTTTATGAAAGTAGCTTCCAGGTACGCATGGTCAGGGGCCAAGGATTAGGCCCACCTCTCAGATGCCAGCAATTGGATCAAGGCTCCATCCTTAATCCTTTCACTGCTAACATAAACATTTAGAGATTGAAATCTCTACAAACTCCTTTCCATTTCCAAACCCACACCCTTCTCACAGGACACATAGAATCATCCTATACCCGAAGGGGCCACCATCATAACTGAGCCCCCGACACTAATTTACAAACCCAGAATCCGGGCCTTAACTGTGCCTAATTTATACTTACGAACTGTACGAAGATGACCCAGGAAACAGACATAATTCTGTTACAGAAAACGCCAACACCTAGTTCGCAGTAAGCAAAAAATTGAATACTCCCCAATCAGCAAACACAGACAGTCCACATGCTAACAATTTTGAGATTTTCTTAAAGCAACTCTAGCTGGAAAAAGGTACAAAATTGAGATTACAAGTTTATTCCACTTCCGGTTTCAAAGAGCTCAGAGGCTAAGCGCTGTTACTGCAAAACAAAACCTTTTCTTTCGCAAAACACACGTACACTTGACAAAAACAAACAAACAAGACAGACATGTGGCCACACAATCCAGAAACCGAACGTTGGGAACCCAAAATTTGGGACAGCCAACCCAGATGGCCTTCACAACGTCTTGTACGGTCCGGACTCAGAAGTTAAGCCGCGTCCAGCCTTCTTTACAAGTCCCATTATGAGTATTCCCAGGGACAGAATCAGATCAGATAAGATGGTGAGCCCCGCTTAGGGGTAAAAACTCACCAGTGACCGGTCATACAGAACTAAATGACTTCTCCCAAGGGTCAGTGTGAATCCTCTGAGCCAAAAAGCCAGGATCAGGTGCTGGGGCCATGTTAACCATCATGGTGGCCTCCTCAGACTACTGAGCCTGGTTCCAGAGCACAGGATGGACACTACCCTCTGACCAGGAATCTCTTAATCTCACTGGGGCCTCCAAATGTGTAAGTTTAGCTCTCATTACAAAGAGGTGTTCTTTGAATTACATGGCAGGTTTAGGGGAATCTGGAGGTCATGTAGCCTGCAAAGCACTTGGTGTGTTTCATGGTCATCACCAAGGGATACTGAGATTTCCTGCTTCTGGGGCCTACTCAACATCCCTTGGATGACTGTTGTAACCTGTGTCAAAGACATAATTCCATCGTAAAATTCATAGGTGTTTCTGTGTTCTTAACACAGAATTTAATAACTTCTTAACACAAGGTGAAGGCAAGTCTTGGTCTGTTGCCTCACTCTGTCCATCAATCTCTCTAGGACAAACACGGGGAGAGCAACAGACCATGGAAAACAAGGCAGGCATTGGGAGGAAGGTGGGAGGACAGGCAGATGCCCTGGGCATGCTGGTCGCCGAGGCCTCAGGTGTATGCGTCAGACATGCAGTGACTTGTGAGTGCACATTGCGTTTTCTAGGTGCCCCTTTCCAAGACCCTGGATGGAATTTCTACGCCTTCTTCACCGCCTACCTCCCCTTGCCTATTGCTTGTATCAGCATATCCCTGGAAATTCAAACTCCTGGCACGAAGTCAATTTCTTTGTATTTTCATGAACATATGTGCTAGAAATCATTGGTCTGGAAAAAAGAAACTGTGTCCGCAGGGTTGGTATTCTTGCAGGTGTTCAGTGTTGGTCCACTTTTGCCTTTCCCCCCAGGTGGGGTCATCACTGAAGCTGCTATTCAGCATCAATGAAGCTGCTATTCATGGACCGAGTCTACTTGAACAATGCTTTCATAATGGCTTGTGAATCGAAGGAGTACACTGGAAATGGCCAGAGAGGGGGCAAGCCTTGAATATACCAAGTCCTCCCTTCCTTAGTGCTGACCAACTTTCTTCAAGTTCAGAGTTTCAGTCCTGACAAGATGACATCTGCACACAAACAAGTCAGGTTGACAGGGAGTTGACAGCATCTAGGGTCCAGCCCTGAGTCGATGGGTGATTTAGCACCATAACTTGCTACTGAACTTTCATCTTCCTGTCTTCTGAGAATCAGGGTAAAGATGGTGGGGGTTCAGTTCTTCAAAAAGATTACACCAAGTTACCACAGAATTGAACACTTCTTGGATGTGTGGCCAAGAGAAATGGAAGCATATGTCCACACAGAGAGTCACAGGCCAATTTCCATAAAACGTTACTCATAAGAGTCAGAAGCGAGAAACAACCCAATATAGCAACATACGGTTTTGCCACAAAAATGAATGATGGGCCGATACATGCTACAGCATGAATGAATTCTGAAAGCATTATGCCAAGTGGAAGAAACCAGTCACTGAACATGTATGATCTCATTCATGTGGAATTTTCAGAACAGGGGCATCTGCAGAAGGCATATCGGTGGTTGATTAGAGATTGTTACGGGGCCCGAGTGAGATCACACCAGGTATGTCTAAGGTTTATTAAGGAGTCTTTATTAATCAAGCTTGGTGATAATAGAGCATACTAGAAATAGCAAATCACAAGTCCATACTGCAATCCAACCAATCATAGTCCTACCATAATCCAAAGAGGAACAAATGGTCATGACCCTTAAGTCCATCCATTAAGCTGAAGACCTATGCTGCAGCTTCCCCAATAACATAAGTTATCCTAAGAGACATGCAATGAATAACCTGGATACACTTACAAAGCTGCAGACATTCACCTTTCCCTGGCTTCTGTGCCCACATTCCATCACTGCTAGGCATCACCCCTCCTGGAACTCCTGTTAGTACACAAACCAGAAATAGCATTACCATATCCATTGTCCCATCTAAGCAGAAGACAGGGACCATGCTCAGGGGATTACCTGTCCTGGTTCAGCCAAGAGTCGAGGTGCCAGAGTAACAAAAGCACCTGACCAGAAAGAGAGAGAGAGAGCCCTTTGCTTGCAGGGCGTCTTAAAGCTGCTTGTCTGATTCTAAGCTTTCCTTGTTGTTGTCTGTCTATCTATTCTAGGTTTTTTTGTTTGTTTGTATGTGTGCCTATAACGCTGTGTCACATAATGCAATGTAATTAATAAAATAAAGGAAATTAAAACAAACAGTGGGAGTGGCTACACAACAATGCAATACTGTCCCCTCCTCTCCGTTGATAGGTGAGTCACAGGTGGGCAGGAGCGACTACTTAAGTGTTGTGGGCTAAGGAGTTGATTAGTGCTGGTTGGGATGGGCAGGAACAGGAACTGGGCTTGTAGCTAAAAACACCTAGACTAATTGGACTTATCTACATCCAATATCCTGGCTAAATTAGGATATGGGGGAGGGGTTGAGGATGGAATTATCATTCCATTGCTGTTAGGCTCCACCTTCAGGACAGAGGGTGCTGGCTATCACTGGTTGCACCCCATAACAGAGATAGAGATGGGGAGTTGTTTGAACGATATGGGGTGCATCTTAGGGAGATGAAGCATTATCGGCTTGGATGATGCTTGCACACATATCTGTGAGTATACTAAAAACTTCTGGGTTGTAATGTCAGTTGCATTTGGATGGTTTGTGAGTTATACCCCGATATTTGATTTTTCTTAGCAATTTTTATTTTTCTTAGCATGAGAAACGCAAAACTCAAGCAATTGCCATGGGTGGGTGTGAGGGGAGAGAGTGTATCAGGTACGAGTGGCAGGTATAAAGATTTTCACTGTCTAAATACCTATGCCAAACACAATTGATATTCATGATATATTTTATAAATATTTAAAGCCTTTGATCAAACATACACACACATGCCCATGAGTCACGGAAAAGATTCCTTTCCCACATACAGTTTTAAAAGCATGAAATGCCAGTGCATGGAAACTTCCTGTTTCATCTTCATTGTCTCCATCATCACTTGTTGAGTGCCTGAATACAACCCCAGTGCCCTGGGCAACGAAGTGGGCCATGTAGAAGTCGTACTTGTGGCCACATGCATTGAATTGTCAGAGGAGCTTGGCAAACAATCTTTGACTTAATTCCTGTAATGACCCTGTGAGATGTGTCTCATAATCCCTGCTTTACTGATGGTACAAGCAAAGCTTGCTGAGATTAAATGAAGTGTTTGGCATCAAAGAGCTAGTCAGTAAGGGTTAGATGAGGAATCTCAGCCCACATCTGTTTAATACCACTGTCTACGTTCTCAACGCGTATGCCATGCTGACTTACGCTATACCTGTGTTCTGCAAACACCTAAAACCCAGCCTCGCGCCTTTGATAGACTTCCTGAGGGTATCATGCCTCCTTGCCAGCTGAGAGTCACAGTGTTGTTTCTTGCTCTGTGAGCCATAATAATTTTGTTAAACCTTGGAAATGCAGAGACTGTGTTTTCGAGTGTGAAATTATAATGAATATATATTTTCAAGTGATGTATGTTTCCTGGACTTTTTAACAGGATATATATATATGTATATACATTTTAAGACTTATTTATTTTCATTACAAAGTCAGATATACAGAGAGGAGAGACAGAGAGGAAGATCTTCCGTCCGATGATTCACTCCCCAAGTGAGCCGCAACGGGCCGGTGTGCGCCAATCCGAAGCCTGGAACCTGGAACCTCTTCCAGGTCTCCCACGCGGGAGCAGGGTCCCAAAGCTTTGGGCCGTCCTCCACTGCTTTCCCAGGCCACAAGCAGGAAGCTAGATGGGAAGTGGAGCTGCCGGGACTAGAACCGGCACCCATATGGGATCCCGGCGCGTTCAAGGTGAGGACTTTAGCCGCTAGGCCACGCCGCCGGGCCCTTAACAGGATATTTTATATCCTCCCAACACACACACACACACACACACATTTGGAATCCTGATAAGCAGTAGATGTTTTGCCAATCAAAAAGGCACTTCACGGCAGAAGGCAGTATTAGATCAATGCCGGATGAGCAGAGCGCGGGTAGTCTTCGTTGGAGCATAAATAACAAAACTGTAGAATGGAGGGCAACACCCAAGCCATCCGTCCAGAATTCTCATTGAGCAGACTAGAGGGACCTGAGAGCAGGGATCTGAGGAACGAGGAAGAGAATGCCCTGATGTGCAGTCATCTGTCCTTTCCGCACGTATGTCCAGGTCTCCAACTGCACACCTGATCGTGTCTCTGGAGTTTCCATCAGTCACGTGCATGTTGTGGGGCAGATAAAGGGCTGCTTCTTAAAGCTGGGTGACACTAAAGCAAAGCGCAGGATAACATGAGGTCTCAAATGAGGAAGGTTCACTCTGAGGATGGGGTGGCAGAGAAGGAATTCAGGGCATTGGAACTGAATCATAAAAGTTGTGTTGAGCTCAGAGAAACGTGAATATGGAGGAAAATGTTCGCCATTTGGCAGGAGGCCAAGAGAGATGGTGCTGAAGATGTGGGCCTGGACGTCACGATTGGCCACTTCCTCTATGCTTGCGCATAAGCATAAGGGCCCCGTGGGCTGGTTAAACACATGGTCGGATCTGTCCTGGACAGATAATGTTATGGTGGTGTTTAAGGATACCGTGGATAGGGAAGGAGAATTTTACAGGAAGAGCTGCTCCCAAGGTGGAAATATTGAGGATTTCCCACAAGGGCAATTGATTGTAGGGTGTGTTATTTTGTGCACTAAAACAGAGGAACTAGTAGTATCTTAATTCTCAGATGCACCCTAGTTCTAAAACTGTTAAAGTGTCAAAAACATACAATAGGTTTTCGAATGCGTGTGCTGCAGTGAGTACTTCAACATTTGTCCAGAGAAGAGAGGAACCAGTCTTTGCTGCCAGTGTCCTGTGTAGATTTGGAATAGCTGAGGAGTGAATGTTCCATGTGATTGAAACTTGTATAGTTTTCCTTAGTTTAGCATATTAAAATTCAAGAAAAAGCCTTGGATTATTTTGCTTGAATAGTTGTACTAGGTTTGGGGAAGGAGATGTGAACAGCTGAGTGAGGAAGCTGGCTGTGGGAGGGGGACCTTACTCCCTTCAGATTGCAGCTCAAATCGTGGAAACCACGTGTAAGAATCCTGTGACTTCCCACGGGCCCTTCGGATTGCACAAGAGGTGGGGTTTAAAAATCAGTGATAAAAGGGCTGGCATTATGGCACAGTGTGTTAAGCCACCTGCAACGGTGGCATCCCATATCGGAGTGCTGGTTCAAGTCCCCCTGGCTCTGCTTCTGCTCCAGTTCCCTACTAATACACCTGGGAAAGCAAAGGAAAATGGTCTGAGCCCTTGGGCCCTACCACCCATGAGGGAGACCAACGTGGGGTTCCTGACTCCTGGTTTCAGCCCAACTCAGCTCTGGCTATTGTGGCCATTGGGAAGTAAGCCAGTGGATGGAAGATCTCTCTCCCACACACCTCATTTTTTCTCTTGTCACTCTGCTTTTCAAGTAAGTAAAGCAAACTTTATAAAAAGAATGTTTAAAAAGATGTATCTATTTTTATTGGAAAGGCAGATCTACAGAGAGGAGGAGAGACAGAGAGGAAGGTCTTCTGTCCCAAGGTTCACTCCTCAAGCGGCCACAATGGCTGGAGCTGAGCCAATCCGAAGCCAGGAGCCAGGAGCTCTTCCAGGTCTCCCGTGCAGGTGCAGGGTCCCAAAGCTTTGGGCCATCCTCGACTGCTTTTCCAGGCCACAAGCAGGGAGCTGGATGGGAAGCAGGGCTGCTGGAATTAGAACTGGTGTCCATATAGGATCCTTGTGCGTTCAAGGTGAGGACTTTAACCACTATGCTATTGCGCTAGGCCCAGAAGGAATTATTTTGAGGTCTGCCCTAGGGGATTCTCTTACAGGAAAATTGCTGTCTGCAGGCTTAAAGTTTAAGCTTTTGTACAATGCTTTCTTCTGTAGCAGGGATGCCTTCCTGAACTTCCTGTCTGTTCTTCCCCATATTTGCTCAGTGGGCTTCCAGCCAGCAATGTGCAAGAGACAAGGGCATCTGGGTCTACACTGACCTCACGGCTGAGGCTGTTCTGCTTCAGTTGACACCCTCAGGGGGCACTTCTCCAGGCAGAATGCAGCAGGCCCTGCCAAAGGCAGATACATTCCTTGCATTCTCCATGTGTTTGTACTTGTGCAATCAGAGAGAGAGAGAGAGAGGGAGAGAGAGAGGAGAGACAGCACCGAGCTGGGAGGGAAGGCTGAGAGAGAGGGTGTGAAGTGCAGTCTGTCTTTGGACATACAGCAAACACCAACTGTGCTTCCTAGAAGTGCGGCTTCTATGGGCATGCCACGTGGGGGTGAAGGGAGAAAGCATACTGTTAGTTTTGATTAGATAATGTCAGTGAACCTTTGTGGAACTTGTTTCTTTGTGATAAACTAGCATAGTTATTCTGATGTGCAGTAAAATAGTTGAAATTTGCCTCTCTTGGGAGACCGAAGTATGCATTGAAAAGATCCTTGAGCATGTAGAGAACATTCTTTCTTTCTTTTTTTTTAAAGATTTATTTTATTTTTATTACAAAGTCAGATATACTGAGAGGAGGAGAGATAGAGAGGAAGTGGAGCTGCCGGGGTTAGAACCAGCGACCATATGGGATCCCGGCACATTCAAGGCGAGGACCTTAGCCACTAGGCCACACCGCCGCACCCGAGAACATTCTTTTAAAGGTTGTTATGAAAGGTTCTTTGCAAAATGGATAGAATTATCTAGTACAATGATCAAAACAGAGCACTCATTTACCAACATTACAGTTGCCCAAATGTACGTATTAAAGTCTTAACTAAATTTCCTTTGGCTTTATTCATTTATTTTTCAAATTTAGTATTTATCTTCATATTCCTTTATATGTCTAGGTGCTAATAAGAAAGCATAAAATTCAAAGTGCCAATCAGAGACTTTTCTAGTTAACATACAGAAAGTATAGATGTCAATAATACCGTGAAACAATCACACTGAATCCCATGTACAGACATGTACATAGATATAAAATGTAGCAAAATTGTATGTTCATGGATGGATGGATAGATTTATATCTCTGAAAACTGGAAATTTCTTCATGTCACTTGACCACACTTCCATAATATACTTTATGGAAGGAAAGACAAAGTTTTTTCTCTACCATCTTAGTTCTGGTACCTGGGGAACATTAACTAAAGAACAAATTAATAACATGCATGTTCATGTGAGTTCATGAAGAAAAATGACTCAAGGAAATGGTTAGATTTGGGGCTTACAGGCCTTCTTAGCAAAGAATGGTACATTCTGGAGATAAGAGGAAAGGGCAAGAAACTATGGGAAACTAATGAAAGATACGGATTACACAATGAGAATTGCTGGTAGATTCAAGTATGTGAGAGGAGAAGGGGAATACTTTCACAAAGGGAAATTTACATCCTGTTTGTAACATATGGCGGATGGTAGTGATATTTTTTTCTGTATATGAAAACCTATCAGTTGCTTCTAGCTCAAAAGTATCCTTATTTCAAAGAGGTATATTTTGGAGTGGCAAGTTCTTTTCTTTTTAAAATATATATATATATATTATTAATTACATTGCATTATGTGACACAGTTTCATAGGCTCTGGGATTCCCCCAGCCCCTACTGTACCCTCCCCCCATGGTGGATTCTTCCACCTTGTTGCTGTATTACATTTCAAATTTAGTCAAGATTCTTTCATTGCAAGCACATACCAAGCATAGAGTCCAGCATCTTATTGTCCAGGTAAATTCAACAGTTTCTGGGGGAGACCATCTCTGGTCTGAAGGCGGAGCTGGCAGAATATCATCCTGACCAATTTAAAGCCACAACATAACATCAATGACAATTTACAACATTATGGAATTAATTGACATGCTATTGAGTAACCAATATGTTAAAAAAAAATGCAAGTTCTTCACCACATCCTGTGACTACTTCATTGACATTTCAATTTTAGTTTATACACAGAACCGGCTGCTATATACCTTAAAATGGCTATAGGGTACTATCCAGCTGTCTCATGTCTATTTTTATTTTAGTATTTAGCAGTTTATAGTGTTGAAGCATAATTTTGCTGAACTTGGCAGATTTTAGGATAGTCTCAACTGGCTTATAACTCTAACAAGGCATATGTCAACAGTTGAGGTGCAGAACAGTTTTAGGAGGGGTGTGCAGAGAAATCTTCAATACCTTAGTGAGGAGTAACTAACTGATCTTTGTGTCCTGCCTAGTAAGGTATATGTGAGTTCACGCTGACCATTTCCTGTCTGGTTCTAAGCTTTACTTGTTTTCTGTCTATTATAATTTGTGTGTGTGTGTGTGTGTGTGTGTGTGTTGGGGGGGGGGGGACTCCGGGGCGACCCCGATGGTCATTGCAAGAGAGGGTGGGGATCCAAAGTTGGAACCAAGTAAGGACCAGAGAAAGCTCCTCTCCCTAGTCTCGAAGGAAGTTTGCTCTTCTGTTTCTGCGGATTGCTCAGGGCTCCTGGCTGTTGTTCCCATGACCTTGGATCCTGCGAGGAAGGATTTATGCTTCTTCCATCCCATGTGGTAGATCCAAAAGGGGGTGGATGACCTCAGAGTTCTCGGCCTCTGAAGGCACTCCATTTCCCCGTGGTCTCTTTGGCAGTTGGGATGTAGTCCTTGGTGCCGGTACTGATAGTCCTTGGTGAGGATCCGGGAGTCTCCAGGGTTGGGATACAAGCCTCCTCCTGTCCCCCTGCTGAGTGGCAAGTTCTGATTCCCTTCATTCTGAACTTGTGATTTCCATGATTTTCCCTCTCTGTCTTTCTCTCTCCCCTGGTCTGACAGAGTATAGAGTGTAGATGAAAGATAAGTTATCCTAATCTTGCCAAGTGTGGGGTAAGTCGGAGATGGCAGATGCAGGTTCTGTGAAATGTCAGGAGCAGGAAGACAGCCCCCTTTGCTCACCAGTACCTTTATTCTCAAGCGAGTCATAGTTCAAGGTGTCTGTCTTCTCTTCTAAAATGGAGCTGAATGTACTACCTGTCCAGGTTGCATACTGAGAGACTGTTGTGAAGGACCAGTGTTTTGCCTAAAAAAGAACATGTGTACAAAACAGGGAATCCAGCGCTCAGAGATTGAGAGACTCCAGTGGGTGTGGGTTGAGAGCTGCTGGGTCAAACCTGCACCAGTGTCAGAACTGAATACGCCAACCCGTTCGTTCAAGAGGTATCAGTGTGTTGCTAAGGAACATCCTCCTAGTTAACCAGGAGAGTAAACTGATGGTCTTGATCTCTGACAGTAAACATGGCAAGAGGTGGGATCACCTCCAGTGTCCAGCCATGTGTTTTTCCTCAGGAAACAAATGCTACATGTACAAAGGGCAAATAAACGAGGCTTTTAGTTTCATTATTTGAGGGGCTATGGGAGGGACCCTGTGAAATAGGGGTGCTTCAGAGAAGTTTGCAAATAATTGTGGCTCAGTCCATCAGGAAATGATAGAGCGCAAGGCCCCCAAAAAGATCAGGGGCAGTGACGGTGACAAAAGGCACAAAATGAAGCGACAATCTTGGACCATTATTATTTATTATCCACTTTCTCTCCTAGTTGTGCTGTTTTCAAAATTTGTATGGCAGTTATGAACACTGCGTAGAAGTCTGACAAGAGCATGTTCAGTTAGGTGGCGTTTTAATAGTTCAACCAGAGTGCTGAGAGTAATTATGTAGTATCTCTCCAGCGTGGCTGATGTTTACTGAAGTTGGTGGGCAGTCCGAGGCTCAGGGCTGTCTTTTGGTCAGCCAGTGCTGGAGATGGCTAGAGATCTTCTCCCCTGTTGCCTTGCAGCTGATGGTGTGAGAGACCCACCCTGGGGCACACCTCCAGGGGAGCCTTCATGGTGTTGGGATGTATTGTTTATTGTGTTATGTGTGGATGATGCCTCGTGGAGTTGTCAGTGTCACAATGGATTCCATGGATTGTTGCAATGAAGGGGTTCCCCAAGGGGGAAGATGGTGGGGGCATTTGTGCTGAAGTCTGCCTAATGAATGACCTGTATGTCTGATGTTCATTGCTTCGCCAGGTGGCAGTCATACTACCATTTCATTGAACCTGATCAGTACATGCTGGAAGGAGACCACCTATGGGCTGCTCCTCAGTTGCAACACGAACATTGGCAAATAGAGGACACTGCCATCCAGATAGAGGCCTGTGTGGCCACATACGTGGCACAGAGCAGGCTGTTCATATTGTGTTAAATGGCTTGTGGATTCCCTAATGGCAAGCTTTAATGGGTGTGCAACATCTGCCCATTAAGAATATGAGTTCTGAGACACAAGCCGCTGTGGCAGGCACTCCACAGATACTGGGACTGCTGGCGTCTGTGTGGCTTTCTTGAGGCTGGGCTTGTCACAATCTCCTGTCCAGAACTGGTATACAGCAGGCACTGACAATATTTGGGGGAATAATTAATGTGTGATCAAAGAAGCTGTGTATGGGCGCTATGTTGAATTTGGTGGGCTGAACTTCATGCATCAAATTTCCTGAGTTCCAGTATTCACCAGCAGCAGCTGACACTTTCAGTCTCTGATACTTGGGTTATAGAAGTCATACTCCCGTTACTATTTGAGCAAAAGGAAGGAAGGTGGCAATTTGGAGGATCTATTAAATGCCATATTGCACTAGATCCTTTATAGGTACATTGGAGGTGAGTGAAACCTGACTTTAATCACTTGTTGTTGTGTTAGGGCCCCGGTTTTCTCACATATCAAATTGAAATACTGATGTCCACTTAGTGGATTGCTTGTCAGGATTCCAGATAATACATGTATTACATAGTACATGCTCAAGCAATGAACACTACTCTCATTAATTCATACCTGGCTTTTAGTATGATTGAGAATCTGCTGTGGGTGCTGATGGTTTTAGAAACTGCAGACACCAATACACCTCAGAAAGGATACATTCTTCAAGTAGCTCACTCAAGCTAGAGGGAGGGAGTCGGACACTCCAATTCATAATCACAGTGCATGCCAAGTGCCACTTGTTAGAATAAATACATGGAGAACACAGACTGGGAGGACTCTGCTGCGCTGGGGAGATGGTAGTGAGTTGCAGAAGGGCTTGGCTGAGCTGGTTTTCAATCTTATGTGGAGGTAGAAACTGGCTTCTAAGGAGGTTGCCTGTGAACGGATTAACTGGAGGGTCCAGTGGAGCAGGGGTGTGGCGAGAATGAGGGTGTGTTTGTGAGTGCAGGCCAGTAGGGGAGGAATCCCCCTACGCGAGGGATGCACTTCATTCCTGCCACATGTAGGAGACTGAATTAAATAAAGTTACATGACTTCACAAAGCTCACGAGGGGCAGAGCCCTTGCTTTGAACGGAAATGATCTCTACATTGCCAGTGTCTGTATACCTTTTTAGGCCTAGCTGAAACAAACAAAAAATTACAAGTCCCTTCATTTTAAACTGGGCTTCCAAAATACCCATCTATTGTGGGGGCGGAGTTACACAGAAAGGAAGTGAGATGTATCTTCTATCCCCTTGTTTACTCCCACAAGGACCAGGGTTAGGGCAGGCTGAAGGCAGGATCCTGGAGCTCCAATCTGTGCTTTGCATGTGAATAGTGGGGACCCAAGTGCTTGGAACATTTTCTGCTGCTTTCCCAAATGAATTAGCGGGGAGCTGAGTTGGAACTAGAGAAGCCTGGACTCCCCAGTGCTCAAAGAAGATGCCAGCATTACAGGCAGCAGCTTAACCCCATTGCACTGTAATGCTGAGCCCTAAAGTATGCTTGAAACCACCTATTGGGAGGGAAATCTCCTTAGGTAATAAGTGGTGCCAGTGGGAAGCCGTCTTGCGTTACAGATGTGAGCTTCTGCCCCAGGCAGCCTTTTAGCAGCAGGTGTTTGGGTAAAGTGAGATTGGTTGGTCTGCTCCAGCAAGGTAAGAAATATCTGCAAGCAGGATATGCCTCCCCAATACCCTATCCCTGCCCCAACCTTGCCCCGACCTTCTAAGAGGAATGAGGTGGCACCAGGAATGGGAGGCCAAGGGCAGACCCGCCAGCTGTGCCTCAACTGGTATCTGCATCCAAGACACAAGGGTGTACAGAAAATACCAAAACCTGTTAATCGTCTTCATCATTCCTGGAGGTGGTTAAGGTGGGAAAACAAAGTACATATCAACCAGCCAGGTAACTCGCTGGCAGGATCTTTGGAACAATCTACACCTCCTCACTCCCATAACCAACCAGTAGTGGCTCTGATTCTACTGTCTGTAGCCTGCTTCTGCAGGAGTGCCATTGTGACCATGTATACCTGCTGTTGGCAATTTAGAGTCATCATCTGCTGGCCTCTTGGACACTGTCGAGGGGAGAACCGGAGTCCCTGTGCCAGGGCTAATTGGAAACTGTCCTTACTCAGGGGGCTTTGATCCCATACTACTTCAGGTGGCTTAGGCATTGGCCAACCGGTTCCAATCAAGGCAAGGGGGAGTTTAATGAGACACAGCTTTTTCACTGCAGTTGTTGTCATTATTCTTAATTGACTGCCTTAATAATCAGCTGCATAATAGCCCCCTTCTGCCTCCAGCCAATCAGCTTCCTGCAGAGAACAAGCACGTGCGTACGGCAGTTGAGAAGGGCTGCATGCGAAGGATGCTTGACTCAACTATCCCTGGATAGACTTGAAAGCAATGTGGAAGATGCGAGAGCTGTCAGCAGGCTTCTGAGGATGTCACCAGAGGCTTGTTTTAGTTGCACGTTTCTTGGCAGACATAGTCATCTCAATGGAGGAGCTACTCTACCTACAAGTATTACACACTTAGCCGTGTGCTGTGTAGCATGCTTTAGTACTGGCAAGAAGTCAGGAAAGGCAAGAAATTTCTGCACTGAGACCAAAGCCAGCTGCGTCCTGGGTTTGAAGGAAGACTTCGTTACTGAGCTCAGAAACATTTGGTGAGCAAGGGGCTGATGTTTTGGTGGTTGAGTTTCTCATGTCAGTTTCCTCATTCTCTGACATCAAAGCCCCCCTCTGACTAGCTGAATTGTTTCCCAAACCTTTTAATTTTTTTCAGATTTATTTTTATTACAAATTCAGATATACAGAGAGGAGGAGAGACAGAGAAGAAGATCTTCCGTCCGATGTTTCATTCCCCAAGTGAGCCGCAACGGCCGGTGCTGTGCCGATCCGAAGCCGGGAACCAGGAACCTCTTCCAGGTCTCCCACACAGGTGCAGGGTCCCAATGCATTGGGCCGTCCTTGGCTGCTTTCCCAGGCCACAAGCAGGGAGCTGGATGGGAAGTGGAGCTGCCAGGATTAGAACTGGTGCCCATATGGGATCCTGGTGCGTTCAAGGTGAGGACTTTAGCCACTAGGCCACGGCCCTGGGCCCAAGACTCACTATTAATCTGAAAAGAGTCTTTTGCTTTTTTAGGTTAGATGGCAGTGGAACTCCTCAGATGCAAAGTTGTTTAACTGGCCTGGGCAGCACTGGGGTTGGCAAAGCACACCAGCTTTAGTGGGGATTTTGATTCTAATTAGCCAGAAATAGCGTGTCAATGATACTTGACTGTTGGAAAAACTCTAAAAGATAAATTCATTGTTTTTTTCTAGCATCACTTTTCTTAAAGCCTGTTCCTTATGGACAGTAGAAAATTAAGCTACTTCTCAGCTTTAATTTCAGTAATTTCAAGTTCTGGACAGAGGAGAAATTAAGGGCATTTGCTAACGATGAAAATTAGAGTTCTGGATGTTCTAGGTGGGTAGTAGACTTCTGAACTTTATTCCTTTAAAAGATTTGGTTTTTATTTGAAAGGCAGATTTACAAAGAAAAGGGAAGATCTCCCATCCATGGCTTTACTCCCCAAACGGCTGCAACAGCCAGAGCTGAGCAGATCTGAAACCAGGAGCCAGGAGTTTCTTTTGGGTCTTCCATGTGAGTGCATGGTCCAGAGGCCTCGGACCTTGCTCTGCTGCTTTCCCAGGCCATAAGCAGGGAGCTGCTTAGGGAATGGAGCAGTCAGGGCATAAACTGATGCCCATAGGGGATTCCAGCATTTGCAGGTGAAGGATTAGGTTGTTGAGCCACAGCACTGGCCCTTGAAATTTTTTTAAGATTGATTTATTTTTATTGGAAAGTCAGATCTGCAGAGAGGAGAGACAGAGAAAAATATCTTCTGTCGCTGATTTACTCCTCTAGTGGCGGCAATGTCTGGAACTGCACCAATCTGAAGCCAGGAGCCAGGAACTTCCTCTAGGTCTCCCAAGTGGATACAAGGTCCCAAGGCTTTGGGCCGTCCTCGAATGCTTTCCCAGGCCACAAGCAGGGAGCTGGATGGGAAGTGGGACTGCCGGGATTAGAACTGGAGACCATATGGGATCCCGGCATGTGCAAGGCAAGGACTTTAGCCACTGGGCTACCGCGTTGGGTCCTGATTTTTTTTTTTTTAAAGCAGAAACACTCCACTGGTGAAAGAAAGAAAATCCCTAATCCTAGAGGTTCTGGCAGGCTCACTGGGACACTCCCACTGGATACCTGAAATATGTTAGCATCTTTCTGCTTCATTTTTAAAATTGACAGGCTTACTGTGTTTAATTTTGAATTATTCTTATATTTGAAAATCTTATTTGTTTGAAATGCAGCACAAACAAATCTTGCATTTAGTGATTCACTCTCCATATGCCTGCAGCAGCCAAGGTTGGACCAGCTGAAGCCAAAAGATGCAGGAACCTCAGGGCTCCCCTGCGAATGGCAGACACCCAGGTGCTTCGGCCGTCCCTCCGTCCTCCCACAGTGTACACTAAAAGGAAGGTAGAATTGGAAACAGTAGGGACACAATTCCAGGAATCGGAAGATGGGATGTGGACTTCCCAAACTGCATCCTAACGTGAGCTGAATGCCTGCCCACTGTCCACATGTTAGGACCACATCAGCACCAAAGTCCTTATGGAAAAATGGGCTTTCCAGGAAGACACTGGAGGTTTGAATGCAACTCTGTAGATTCTTCAGGGCCTGTTGGTGCTAGGGAGAGACGGGGAGAGGTCCTTCATCCAAGGGGTCATTCCACAAATGGCTGCAGTGTGTGGGGCTGGTTCAGCAGATGGGAACTTCTTCCTGGGATTTGGGCCGTTTGTGGCTGCCTTCCCTGGCACATGTAGCATGGAGCCTTGTTGGACGCTACGCCAAGTGCCAGCTATTAAAAACAATAGCTAACCCCCTGTATCCTGCAGGTATCTACCATTGTGCCATAGCTATGTGTATTTGGTATCTGAACTCCCTTGCCATGTGGCATGCTTCTGGAATCCTCATTTCCAGGAATAATCTGATGTTCACTGAGTGGAGGTGCTCTCCTAAGCGATGGCTTTTGATAATTTTTAAATGATTTATTTATTTGAAAGGCGGAGTCACAGAGAGGAAATGACAGAGAAAAAGAATAAGAGAAATCTTCCCATTCGCTATTTTGCTGCCCAAATAGCCACAATGACTGGGACTGGGCTAGACTGGAGCCAGCAACGCGAAGCTTCCTGCCCACATGGACACAGGAGCCCAAGCACTTGGGCCATCTGCTTCCCAGGCTGGTAGCAGGGAGAGGCTGGGACTTGAACTGGCATTCATTTGGGATGCCAGCATTGCAGATAGTGGCTCGATCCGTTGCCACACATCAGCGCCTGGCTCCTTTTCCAATAAATACCGTGTACGTGATCCACTGTCCATTCAGCCAATTGTAATGGAGAGCAGGTTTTGTCCCCTCTACTGCATTCTTTGCTTCTACGAGGTGTGCTTGTATTGAGTGCAGGATGGCCCTTTGAGTCAGTTTGTGCACCTCCTCCCTGGATTGCACCTGTCTAGTTTGTAGAGCAGTGATCCTGACTGCCTTTGCTTCTTGCTTGCTGGGCAGGGCTCGTGAGAATGCATCAGAGCAGATGCTCCAAGTGTCCTTTGCTTGGTCCACATCAGCGTGGCAGCCCCAGTGTTGCATTCAGGCTCAGCCCAGAGCTGCCTTCCTGGTTCTCTTAGCTGACCTGAGGCTCTGTGAGCTCAGGAGCCTATGAATTCCTTATCTCTTGGGGCTCAGGTTGGCCTCTCCCCTCCCTACGCCATCTGCCAGTGTTTTCAAAGCAGCACATACCTCCAGCCCTCGTCTTGCCTTGTTTGGGTATCGAAGATGGCAGAACTGGGTGCCCCTGTATCTCATCTTCGTTCCTTCCATTTAAAATTCTAGCCTCAAATCCCTAATGTGATAGGCTGAACAGCATGCTGCGCGGCCATGATGTGCCCTCTGTCCTCCCTGTGTCCTTCAAGGGCAGCTGCACTTCAGCGCCAGTTCAGCTTCTCCTGAATACTTTAGTTCAAATTAACTGCTAAAAGCCCATATTGTTTTCTAGATTATGAAATTCTCTCATCCTTTTGGCCTCATCTCAACTTCAATATTAACTCTTAGAAACACACTATTTCTGCCTCATAGGAAGCAAAAGGCTAGAGCATCCCAGAGGCTTTTCTCAGAGTCACAAAAATGATGAGCAGTGAAGTCCATTTCCATCACAGTCTTCATTTTTTGCATCTCCCCTCTGCTAGGAAGGTTTCCCCAATACTTTTGAAACACTCAGAGACATTTGAGGCATCTGGAGTTCTTGCTACCATAGTGAGTCAGTCAGTAGGTCCTGGCCCCCTGGCTTCTGCATCTCCATCATGGTTCCCAGGTGGTGACATGCTACTGAGCGGACAGCGCCCTGTGACTAGCGTCCTGTTGAGAGGTGAAGAAATTGTGGCTGAAAGTGTTAAGCCCTTTTTCAGAGGCTGCACAAATGAAAGTGGTCAACTCTCTTCCAATCCTTGGTCTTCCTTCCTGGGGAGTGTTCTCCCAGGGCAGCAAGGCAGAGACAGACAAGGCAGACTTGGACGTGTACTGTAATGTCAAGTTCTTTGCAGTGACTTAGGAGGAAATTATGAAACATGGCATAAGTCAGACCTTGAGTGACTGTCAATGATGAGAGCAGAGGACTTTCTGGCTAGCAGGAACAACAGCCAAAAGCATCTGGTGAGTGGTGGCTGTAGATGAAACACGGCAAGAGGTGTGTGGTAGCCTTAAAGACAGACAGGGGTTGGGTGCTAAAGAGCAGGCCAGCGGAACAGGTCTCCGGGGAGAAGCTCTGTGCTCCTTAGATGCCTAGGCAGTGAGTATCAGCTGATACAATGTAATCTGCTGGCTCCATTGTGCAGGTGGCAATGTTGACAGTGCTGTAGAACTCTGGCCCTTGGGTAGATTTCCTCCTCCATGAAGATCCTCAGTGATGTTTGTAGAGAGGCCGAATTAACAAAGCCTGATTGTTTGTGGTAGTACAGAACTAAATGAGGTTTTCCTCTCTTTCCAAATTTTGTCTAGGCTAAGAAAATGTTGTTTTTCCACAGGTCAATAGGAAACGTTCGTAAAAGAAGCCTTGTTCTTTCAGGAGCATTTAGTAGTGGGGAAAGTGGGATAGAGACAGTGCAGTCCTCATCCGAATGGAGACCGGTTTTTCTTTGTGTGAATAACCAACATTACAGTCAGGTTGCCACGGTGATGCTGAGATTATAACTGTTCATGCCAGCAGTCAGAGAATGTTGCCTAATTAGTTATTCTCAGCTGCTAGGTTACCTTGACAGTGGCTCAAAAAGCAGGTTTTGAGTTCAAAGGCACTCACACGAGCAGCCAGGGGTCTTGCAGTTCTGCTACCCCCACTGGGGGTACAGGGACTACAAGTCCCAGCATGCTCCAGTTTAGGACACATAATAGTGTGGTCAGCCACAAGAAAGCAGGTGCCATTTTAAAAATTCTGGTCTTTTTATTTCCTTTTGGAAGAAAAGGTTTGCAGGATTCCTGCGGCATCAGCCAGCTCCATCAAGGCATTCATTGTTTCCAGGGCTACCTTCTGATGTTGCAGGTTGAAAACAGTAGGGAAAAATGTGTCTCTCGAACATGGATTTGAAATAGGTTACTCAGCCTCAATGTTTCTTTTGTGAACCATCTCAATCACCGGATTAACACAGAGATGACACAAAATAGCTTCTGCAAAATGCCACGGATAATACCTGGGCAGAAGACACTAAAGATATAATTGAAAAGATAGTGGGTTTTTTTTTCAGATGTTCTTTCAGATATCATGAAACATTATTCATTGTGCTTATTATCACATTATTCATTGTGCTTATTATCACCACCTTTTGGTTACTTCTATTCTGTCCAAATGGAGAACAGATACCTGATATATCAAACGATCCTAGACTGTACACAGCTTAAGTTTTTTTCTGCCCCTGCAGAGTGGGTCAGGTGGAGAACATCGTTTGTCAGCTGCCAAGGGCACACGCTAATGCAGACTTCATGACCACACTAACTGCGGTCGACATCAGAGGAATCTGAATTGGAAATCGGGCATTCCAGCTGCCAGTGACACAGCACTCCCATGCCCATTCATCAGCCAAGCTGAATCACATGGCCCTACCGAAATTTAAGAGGACCAGGAAAGTGTCTCCCTAGAATGTGCAGTGGAGATTGGGTTAACAGGCTTCATGGCTGCTGCCTCTGTTGTGAACCAAAATGCTGATGGGCAACTGTATGTTAAAGGATGGTTAATTAAACATAAATTGGCAAGATTCGCTGATCATTAAGCTGCAGTGTGAATCGATTGAAACTTAACTCCATTGAATAGAAAACCAACTGTTCCTGGCTTAAGGATGGTAGAAGTTTAAGTCTCTTTCTTGATGAAGGAGTCCACACATTGCCATCTTTGTGTGGTATGATATTACATGGTTATCAGAGGTTCATAATCATGTTATTGGAGTGTTTTGATTATCGGAAACTTGACATTCTAAGTATTCTTGGGATCTGGAGTAATTTCAGGTTTCTAGTCATCACATTTGTGTTCAATGTAATAGTCAGCTCTGTTTGAACAGTCCTTTCAATGCTCCACATAATAATTTGACTTATATGTCATTGGTCAGAACTTAGGTACATATTTGCTCCTGGATTCAGTAGGGGCTGTGGCATACAGCTTTCTATCAGGGTCCCTTGCTTACCCCAAATTGGGAGTTCTGTTGCTAAGGAGCAAGGGGAGAATGGCCACTGGATGACATTAAGCAGTTCCGATCACCTCAACCTAAGATGTAAACTTCAGTTAAGGAGGAATCACAAGCGACAGATCACTCTATATGCTGTCATTTTCCAACCTTTGCTTCACAATTCCCAGTGGTTAAATGAAGCAGGTTTGGGAGACAATGGAAGTCTGCCCTCTTGGAGATTCACAGGGTTCATGAACACATGTAAAGCTCTGCTGTGAAAAAAACCCAAACCTACTAATCTTTTAAACCCTGTGTTCCCAAGCTTATTAGAGTAGAAATTCAGCACCCCTGGAAGCCTGGAGGGACACAGAGATATTTAGCTTTAGCCTCTGCTAAAAGACATTCAGATCCTTGGACAGATGGTAGGAATTCCTCACTCTAAAAATCATCTGCCTTGTTAGACAAACAAAGCAACAAATCTGTGTATCCTGCATCCTACCCTAGCCATAGGGACAAAGGCTGGGGGTGGGGGTGAGAAATAGACAGATGAAGCCCTGTTCTCATCAATCTGAATAAGAGTAGTTATTAACAAACCATTTGTACCATGAGTGGTGACACCAGGTGATGGACTGGGTTGGCCTGGACCTCTCTCTCTGCCAGATGACAGCCTGCTGTCCAGGTAGCTGTCCATGGGCTCCTAGCTGTTCCTCCATGGTGTTGGGCCATCACAGCTCTCTCTGGAAGGAAGAGAGTAACAATCCAATCAGCCAGATTTTCCCTCCTTACAGCACAGGGAGGGGCTGAATACCTGGCCAAAAGGCAGTGACAGGGCCTGCTGGGATGCTTCAATTGGCTAATCCTTCACTTACATGTGCCGGGAACCCATGGATGGATGCCAGTTTGTGTCCCAGCTGCCTCAGTTCTCATCCAGTTCGCTGCCTGTAGCGTGAGAAAGCAGTCAAGGATGGCCCCAAAGCCTTGGGACTCAGAAGAAGCTCCAGGTTTTGGATCAGCTCAGCTCCAGCCATTGTGGCCACTTGGAGTGAACCAGTGGATAGAAGTTCTTTGTTTTTGTCTCTTTTTCTCTATATAAATCTGCATTACCAATAAAAATAAATCTTTTTTTTTTTTTTTTTAAGAAAAAGCAATGACAGTCTCTTCCAGTGTTCTCATTGGTGGCTCCTTGTGCAGCAAGGCATAGAAGGAAAATCTTTGTGTACTGTAAGGGAAATAGGGGCAGGTAGGCAGTCAGTTAATGGTAACCTTGAATTAGACACATAGTTGGGACTCTTTGGCTGTTCCCCCCTCCCTTTTTTAACTTGTAGGTGTGGGAAGAACTGCTAAAAATGCTTTCAAGCAAATATACATGTCGCTGGTCTATTGTAAGCAGGTGGCAAATGAGTACTTCTGGGAGAATGGTCCTATTAAGGCTCTTCCTTTCAAAATAGACCCTTGGATGGTTTCCTGGTCTTTCTTACTTAATTATTTAGGTAATCAGTTCTTGTATTTATAGTCCAGCTGCTGCCTCGCTATCCTTTTTCTTCATCTAAGCATATTTGAAAAGGCAAAATGCCAAAATCTTTGCTGGTCTGGTTCCCATCATTTTGACCTCATGTTGCTGGAAATACTGGAAAGTTACCCTGTCCTGACAAGTCTTTAGGGACCCCGTGCTTGCTTATCTCTTAACTGTATCAGACAGTGCCCCAAAGCTGCATTAACTCTGCAACAACCTGTTGATGAGAGGTACCCAGGCTGGGAACCCTTATGTACACACTGATCTTGAGAGTAATCTGCCTATGACCTTGAACAGACTATGAACAAGTTGAGGGAAATTACAGATGGCAATGACAGCCAGCCTTGTCTAAAAGCTGCCTAATGGCTTATGTTCTCAAGAAGTTTCTTAACCTGCTCTCTGGAATTAGTGTTTCTTTCCCTGAGTGTGGGTGTGTTGTAACACAGCCGAATGTGTGTTTCGTGTGCGCATTGGCAGGTCTGTGGGTGGGGCTGAGGGCCTCCAGCTCAGGAAGCATGAGAAGGGCTGGATGAAGAGTTAAAATGATGATGTGCTGGAGTCAGAAATAAAGGTTCAGTTTGGTGCCAGAGGTCCTTTTTAAGTTGTTGTTTGAATCTTAGGTTCCTCATTGCATATGCCCGTGTTTTCCAATGGAAGCTGGTGGACAACAGTTGACTCAGAATTTTTTGTTTGTTTGTTTGTAAGAATGCAGTGAGTATGGATGTGTAAATTCTATGGCTGGAGAAGAGGGTCATGTATCACTTATGCTAGTATGTACACATGACCTACCAAGTAGACTGAGTAGTATCAAAGTACGCATGTGTGCTAAATCTTGGCCAGGATTCAAGTGTAGTTCATGATGTGGACTGTACAACTCAATACCAATGTCTCCCAAAAGCTCTCCTCTACCCCTGCTTCTTCCACTTTCAAACCCATCATGTGGAAGGCAGTAATTCTCTTGGTCTTTCAAAATGGAACTGAGGGAAAAAATTAAAGTACAAAGACCTGGAGCCTTAAACTAACTCAGTCATTAACTCTACTGAGTGGACTCCACCTTGCACGAGTCACTTAAAATCTCCACTTGGAAGAAACCTGTGATTCACAACCGTGCAGGTGCAGATATCTGGACCTCATCTTTCTTTTCTGTAAAATGGGGAAAATAATTTTACTGATGAGATCTAAGGAATCTTAGATCCGGAACCATCGCAGTGGCATAATAAGCTAATCCTCCACCCTGCGGGGCCAGTGTCCCTGTTGCATCATATCTGATCCTTCTCCCTGCTTAAGACATGGGAAAATAGTGGAGGATGGCTCAAGTCCTTGGGCCACTGTACCCCTCTGGGAGATCCAGAAGAAGCTCCTGGCATCAGATAGGCTCATCTCTGGCTGGTGTGACCATTTGGGCAGCAAACCAGCAGATGGAATATTTATCTTGGTCTCTGCTTCTCTCTGTAAATCTACCCTTTTCATAAAAAAATAAACAAATCCTTAAAAGCAAAAATAATTCTAGCTTCAAATGTCAGATTAAATCTGCTACTGGGAGCAGAACCACTGACTTGGATTTCATTCATTCAGGCAGTAGTAACTGGGTATATGTACTTTCTCAGTCATGAAGTAGGCTCTAGGGACAATGCATTGAGTGAAACAACAGAATTAATTCTTCTTAGATAAAAGAATTTTGCAGAAGCCAGTGTGCTAACTGTTGCTTCAAATGTTTTTTCCTATTGATAATACTCCTATTTCTGTTTTACAGTTGAGGAAACAAACACAAATAGCACCCCCACAAGATCCCCTAGCTCACATGTGACAAAGCTGGGGTCTGAATGGGTCTTTGGGGTCTTAGAATCAATAGTCCTAGCTACTGTGCTTACTGCTTTTCACTGTCAACTAATAGGTTAACTCAAAGTAATTAATATTTATTCAAGCTGGTGACAAAATAGCAAAAAAGAGAAATAGTTTTTTAGATTGAAAAGGAAGTGCCAGCTTGGTGTCCAGGCTCTGATGGGAAACAGGGACCCGGTGAGCTTCTGTGTTCCCAGCCACTTGGCTGCTTGGAGTTACGTGATTATCAGCATTTCTCTGGCTCTGTTGTTGAGGCACAAGGCCTTCACCCCCACAAATGCAAGTGAATTTCAGTGTCAGTCAGTTGCAGACAGTAATAATGGGCCTGGATTCCAAATATCTGGATCTAAATCTTGGCTCTACTGGTCAATGCTTACAGCACCTTAGGCAACTTTTAATAAAGACCAGCAGCAGGAACAATACAGCAGTAGCCAGTATTGATTAAGAACTGTGCCTTGTGCCAAATGCTTTGTGCACATTATTTCTGAGCCTGAGAACGGTCCTGTGTGGGAGGGATTTTTAATCGCACCTTAGTTTCTCCTCTGAACTGCTGTCTCCACTGCTTACTATTTAACCTTGGACAAGTTGCCTGATTCTTGGACCCTTTGTTTCATTATTTGCAAGTGGGATTACTAATATCTATTTCCCAGGGTGCCACAAGAATGATATATGGAGCTGTGTGCATATAAGACATTTAGGCCATGCCTAGTCCAGAGGCAGCAATAGTGGAATTATAGCTGATTATCCGGGATGAAGTCCTAAGAGCTACTAACCCGAGGAGCTGGGTTTCACATCCAGTTGCAAAGGCTGCCTTTGTGAGGATGGATCCAAATGATCAAGTGCCGAATGAGACAGGTGGGTTGGAAAATGGTGTTTGGAAAGCTCTTCTGCTCCTGGCTTCAGCAGGTAATCAGGTGGCACTAAATAGATAGTAAACCAGTTCCCAGATGAGAAGGCTCCAGGGATGCCTGCCCTGAGAGCCAAAAGTGAAGCTGTAAGCTCCCGGCATCAAGATAGGGTATTTAACCTTTTGGGATTGGCTCATTTCTCTTAGCATTATGGTTTCCAGTTTGACCCATTTGGCCACAAAGAACTGCATTTTGTTTTTTTTAATAGCTGAGTAGTATTCCATGGAGTAGATGAACCATAGCTTTCTTATCCAATCCTCTGTTGATGGGCATTTTGGTTGCTTCCATGTTTTTGCAATTACTGATTGTGCTGCTGTGAGCATAGGAGTGCATGTTGGTTTCTCATAAAACAAGTGTTCTGGATATATTCCTAGGAGTGCTATTGCTGGATCATACGGTATGTTGAATTTGAGTTGTTTGAATATTCTCCATACTGATTTCCATAGAGGCTGTACCAGCCTGCAGCCCCACCAGCAGTGGAGTAGGGATCCCTTTTCCCCGCAACCTCGCCAACAAGTGTTGTTGGTGCTTTTATTCATGTGGGCCAGTCTTACTGGCGTCAGGTGGTACCTCATTGATGTTTTAATTTGGATTTCCCTTATTGCCAGGGAACTTGAGCATTTTTTCATATGTTTATTTGCCATTTGGGTTTGTTCCTTTGTGAAGTGTCTGCCCATTTCCCGTGCCCATTTCTTGAGTGGCTTGTTTGTTTTGACATTTTGGTTGTTTTGTAGCTCTTTGTATATTCTGGAGATTAGCCCTCTATCACCTATGTCGTGTGCGAAGATCTTCTCCCATTCTGTGGGTTGCCTTTTTACTTTGTTGATTGTTTCTCTAGCTGTACAGAAGCTTCTTAGTTTAATGAGGTCCCAATTGTTTATTTTGGTCTCGATTTCTACTGCATTTGGAGTCTTTTTTAGGAAGTGAGGGCCTACCCCTAAGTGTTCCAGTGTGTTTCCAACATTTTCTTCCAAAAGTTTGAAGGTTTCTGGATGTAGGTTTAGATCTGTTATCCATTTAGATCTGATCTTAGTGTATGGTGAGAGATGTGGATCTATTTTTTTGTTTCTGCAGGTTATTAACCAGTTGTCCCAACAGCATTTATTGAATAGACCTTCCCATTTGCCTGGATTGTCGTTTGTCTTTTTGTCAAAGATTAATTGACTGTATCTGTGTGGGTTTCCTTCTGGTGTTTCTATTCTGCTCCATTGATCTTCCTCTCTATCTTTGTGCCAGTACCATGCTGTTTTGATAACCACTGCCCTATAGTATGTCCAGAGGTCCGGAACTGTGATTCCCCCTGCTAACTTCCTGTTCTTCAGGATGGTTCTAGCTATCCGTGGTTTTTTGTGCTTCCAGATGAACCTTTGGATCATTGTTTCCAGTTCCATGAAGAATGATATGATGTTATGTATAACATGTTATGTTTTGAATGTTATATGTTGTATATAAACTAAAATTGAAGTATAGGTGAGGTGGTCACAGAAGGTGGCTGGGAACTCGCATTTATCTTTAACATATTGGTTACTCATTACTATGTCAATTAATTCCATAATGATGTAAATTTTTGCTGATGGTATGTTGGAGCTTTCAATTGACTGGGATGATACTCTGCTGGCTCTGTCTTCAGACCAGAGAGGGTCTACCTAAGAAGCCGTTGAACTTGACTGGACAATAAGATGCTGGACTCTATGTTTGGTATACGCTTGCAATGGGGGAATCTCAACTGAACTTGAGCTGTGGTTATGCAACAAGGTGGAGGAATCCACCGTGGTGGGAGGGTTTGGGGAGGGGTGGGGAGAACCCAAGTACCTATGTAACTGTGTCACATAATACAATGTAATTAATGAAGTTAAATAATAAATAATTAAAAAAAAAAAGATAGGGTAACTGCAGGTGTGGCTGTGACTATGCCGGAAATGAGCCGGTTATGGAGGAAGGGGGACTAGGTCAAGGATGCCAGTATTAGTCCTGGGCAGCTCTATCAGGGCAACTAAGACCACCCCCTCCTAGAAGACACCGATTGACACATGGAGCTGGGGAGTGCCCCACACATTCACAGACAGGTTGCAGCCTTGCAAAGAAAGCAGGCTAAATGATGCCATCCCATTTCTCTGATGGGAGGACCGGAACAGGAGAAGGCAGGTAACACTGGCAAAGGAACCAGATACAGACTTGAATCCTACCAACCGTGAACCAATCCTCCGAGTTCTCCACTCACTCTATGCAGCTGATCAGGTTAGAAAAATTCAGCAATTCATGTGTCATCTTCACTGTTATGTCACATACTTTTTATTTGAATTATTTGTTCCATTTGAGATGTCTATCTTGGGCCACTGTATCCATGAGATAAGCTTCAGGGCTATTGTAGATCTCCCAGGTACATAGCCTTGGAACTCACTTTCTTACGTGCTGTTTGTCATTATGGCAATTTCATAACTGTGTTTACATGTGTCTGATTCCCCTCTTACACTGGAAGTATCACGAAGCAGGGACTCTGTGCCTCCTGGTTCTGCTCTGAATGGTGCACGATGCTCAGCAGGTGGCCTTGCAGGGCACTGGGCAGAAACTGGGAATTAAATAAATCCGAGAGTGGAAGGCGAGAACTTCGGTACCTCAGATCCCCAGCATGTTGAAGGGCAAATACAGAATTCCCTTCGAGGGCCTTTGCCTGACTGAGCACAGCACACACCAACATCCAGGGGATGCTGAGTCGGCACAGTTTCCTGGTGCTGTACTTAACTTCGGAAGAATGATGGTATTGAAAAGCCTGAAGGTTTAAGATAATAGGGAGAGTTCTCCTAGGGTTCCTGTCTGCTTTGTTCTGTTTTGCTTTTGTAAGCATATGCTTGTCAGTTAGGGCTGAAATGGAACAAACAGCTGCTGAGTATGGTTCTAGGAGAAATAACATTTTGGTCTGTTGAAGGCCGGTGGGTTTAGAGTAAGCACAGTCATTTGGCAGATGTCAGTGGGGAATCTGGGGGTGGCCAGTCATTCTGGGAGCCCTGTCTACCGTCCATTTTCTGTGGAGCTCTTTTTCACACTGGCAAAGGACTGGTGGCCTCAAGTAGAAGATGCTGTCCCAGAATGGCTACATTTTTTTAAACAGATTTATTTATTTTTATTGCAAAGTCATATACATATATATAGAGAGAGGAGGAGAGACAGAGAGGAAGATCTTTCCTTCGATGATTCACTCCCCAAGTGACTGCAAAGGCTGGAGCTGTGCCAATCCACAGCCAGGAGCCGGGAGCTCCTCCAGGTTTCCCACACGGGTGCAGGATCCCAAGGCCTTGGGCCGTCCTTGACTGCTTTCCCAGGCCACAAGCAGGGAGCTGGATGGGAAGCGGGGCTGTCGGGATTAGAACTGGTGCCCATATGGGATCCTGGCGTGTTCAAGGTGAGGACCTTAACCGTTATAGGCCACCATGCCAGGCCCAGAATGGCTACACTTTTAAGAGGAGTTTAGGAGAAGGGGTGTGTGGCACGTATAGGATCCATGTACTGTTCTCGATTGATCTCAAGCACTCCCTTAGTTCTCATCTTTAGAGAGACGGGAGTGGAGTTGGGAAGAAAACATGGGATCATTCATGAGGCTCAGGATGTTGTCATTCTATTATAGATTTCAGTTGGCCATGTTCAATCTTTGGGATTTTGTCCCGAGACGTTATTCAGTATGTTGATATACTCAATATCATTCCGGGAACCTGGAAGAATTAAGTGTATCACTTGGTCACTGGGAACAGTAATTTATAGATCTTAAATCTCTCCACCCTGCTGTGAAATCAGGCTGGAGTCAGCCAAGGCTGGCCAAATTTTATCAACTGATAGGACAATTTATTTCAGCTTTCCAGCAGCCTGAGAATGTCTTAGCTCTTCAATTGTCACTTTTATTTCCAAAGAGACATCTGTTGGTCTGTGAATACCTATTTGTGTTGATATTATTGGTTGAAAAGCAATAGTTTTTTTTTTTTTTTTGAATGGCTTGTATTGTTTTGTTGTTGGAAAGCTGTGAAAGGCAGTTTTTCTGTTGCATTGCCCTTGTTTGTTTTAAACATTCACTGTTTTTCAAGAGCAAAAGGGAAATGCAAGAATGAAATGAATATTGATTGCCATCCTCTTAGGGACCAGACTGGGAGCTGGTTTGAACCCTGTGATGGTCTTCCCCATGACTGTGGAGCAAGGCTTTGTTGCCTGCAAGTCTAAGATGCAGAAACTGAGGGCCGGGGCAGTTATGTAGGTTGTTTCTGGTTGAGGAGCTGGTGCTGTCTCCAGGGCTGGCAAGTCTGACTCTGTGAAGCTGATGGTCTCGGGGCTTGAGGTCTGACCAGCTTGGCTCCGATGCTCCTTCGTGGTGTGGCCTTGACTTTTTCTTCCCTCAATTTCCTTACTTGTAAAACAAAGGGAATAGTAGCACCTGCTTGATAGAGTTGTGATCGTTAAATGAGCTATTCACAGAAAATGCCAGAGTCACCCCTAGCACTTAAATGCTCATGCGATGTAAGCTGTTGTGATTTCTTGCTATCCTAACTAATCAAATTTGCTTTTAACCGCAGTAGCTGCGAAGTTACATTTGCTTTCAGAGAGCAGCCTGCCTTTTGATATGTAGTTACATTTCATTATGAAATAATGTAAACTACTCTGCTTTAGAATTAAATTCTCAGGCTCCCGGCAAAGGTTAAGATCTGAATAAAGGCATGTGCAGCTGACAGGATTCTTGACTTTGGTAAATGTCAGTGGTTTGCTCTTTTTCTCCTTAGTGTATGTAACCTCCTTCCACGCTGTCCATCCCGGCTTTAAGAGCAGCTAAGCAAACACGAGAAGGAGTATTAAGCTGATTCTGTCTCTCAGCTTTCCTGCCTTTGTAACATGATTATTAGATACAGCTTCCTGTCGCTGTTGCACTGCGTGGAGCCACATCCTGACAGCCTGCCTGCCCCAAGCACGTGAGGCACAGGTTACACCAATGGCTCTATGGTTGTTTTTCCAGATGGGAGTGCTATAGGGGCCTATGCACGTGACAGTTCTCTGTCTCTAATGGTGGGGTAAGGGGAAGGTGGAGATGTTGATTGGAACAGCTTGATTAGGTTAAAAAGAAATGATGCCAGTCTGCCAGGGCCTTGACTTTGTATTGGGATACCATTTTCCCCCAGCTTCCTCTATCCATGTAGAGGATTGGGAGGCGGGCAACATCAGCCTTATCCAGTACAGAGTATGTATAGCAGATGCGCATTGGACTTTGTACTAAGTGCTGGGAAATATCAAGATAAGTATGTTGCAGTCTCTTGTCTCAGGGTATTGGTGACTAATCACTAGAGGGCAATGACAAGAGGGCTGGTGCTGTGGGGAAGCTGTCATCCAGAGCTGTGCACTGCATGCTGGGGGTGCAGGGAGAGAGATTTCGTGGAGCAGGTGGCACATTGGGCTTTCAAGGATGAGCTCAGAAAGAATGGTAGAAGGAATGATCTCACATATTACACACCAAGCACAGATCCAGATGTGGTATATTGGGGAAAGGGTGGGTGCATGGTTCGGGGGTGCTTGGTTGCAGCATAGAAAGATGGCATGAAAGGTTGGCAATGAAAGGTAGGCTTAAGGATGGCAGGACCTTGACTTTTACTTTGCACTGTACCTTGTCAGATGTGAAGTCATGGACTGAGCTGACTGCAAATGCCTGTTTTAGGATGATCACTGGGGAGACTAGGCTGAAAGCAGGAAGAATTGATTGAAAGCAAATGTAACCCCTGTGAGAGATGATGAAGCCTGTTCTATGGATAGAAGGGAGGAGATGGACATAGTGAACAATTGAAGAGGCCATTAGCGCTTAATGAACAAATGGTCAGTGATGGAACCTTTGCAGAAGCCTACCTTGATGGTGTGGTGACAGAGATTAGGAGGGAGGATGGAGTTGCTGTTGATACATGTCTAACGAGGTGGTACCCCAGCGGTATGAATGTCTCAAAGAAGACATCTAAGGCAGGACTAAAAACAAACTCCCACACATGAGACATTGAGGTTGTGAACAACCCTGAGTATAAATTACTGTAGATGACCTGTCGGGGTAGAGAAAGTAATGGAATGCTTTCTCCAAGTTGTAACACTGTTCTATGAGAGTGTGCTTAGCAATGGTCGGCATTTGTGACGCGGGATCAGCTTACACATCTGGGTCTCCAGGTACTTGGTTCTCAGTAGTTGGGTTGGAAACATGAGAAAATGGGGCTCTCAGACAATAACTTCCTGTTTTACTTTCGGGGCAACTGAGAGCTCCCTTCTTCAAACTAGTCATGCAGTTCTGTCTCATTAGTTTCAGAATATTCTAGAATGTAGATATTTAGGACTTTGTTTCCTAGCTGGAGATGACTGCTTCCTTCTGACCATGCTGGTGTACATGCTCTGGGAGGCCACCCAAGGCCATCTTTCCACTGAGGTACTTGGTGTGCCCTTGCTATGAGTGTTAGATAGCAGCTCACATCTGAGAATTGTGCTTGGCAGCCCCCCTGTAGGTCAGGGATAATGAGAGCCCTATGTGTAGTGACTTGTCAATGGAATTGGGGTGCAGAGGGCCCCTCCTTCAAGGTACAGTCATTTTTGAAAGGTCAACCCCAGCAACCCAGCTCCCACTGAGTCAGGTGAAGGTTGTTTCCACTGCATCACGGTTCAGCTCTTCCCTCTGCTCGTTCCTACTCTCCCCTATGGCCTTGATCCCCAGGAAGGCTCCCCTAAGCTCAGTCTGTGTGATTCCCTGAGATCCTGAGTCTGTTTTCAAGGGAACAAGCCTGACACAATGATTGTTGCCCAAGGCCAGTTGCAGTGGAACTGTCCAGGTCTTTTGCCTGTGAGTCCCTTTGCTGTATGCAACAAAAAGACTCTCCCAGCAGTTGGAACTGAAGTCTTCATATTGAGCTTCTTTGGCTGTGGTTGGCTGGGTCATATGCTCCTTCAATGCTAATTCAAGAAGAGAAAGCCATGGAAATGATCCGCCTGAGGTCTGAGGGGGCAGGCCACGGAGGATCAGAAGGTGATCATGGCCCCACACCTGTTTCTGCTTCTGTCCTCACTCTGATGAATCGCCAAGCTCCTCAGACAGCCACCAGCCACCATTTCCTCTTCTTTTTTCTCTAGTCGAGAAAGATCAGTGTTGAAAATACAACTGAGATATTTCAAGAAAACGTAGAGCCTTTCTCCGGATATGTTGCAGAAATACCCCTGAGCAAACAAACTACTGAGAAGCATAACCTCAGAGCAGACAGCAGGTGCCAGCACTTAGGGGCATTTTTCCTCCCCTTTTCTGATTTCTTGCTCATTCTGTTTATAATAAAACCTGCTGTTTAACAAACACAACTTTTCTTTCCCATTCTGAAGTCTCCCAGGTGGCCTTGGCAGTGTCTTGCAGCCATGCGATATTGGTCAGCTCAGAGCTGCAGTCCTCCAGTGGTATTTTCTGTTTCGTGCTTGTCTTTGGAACAGTCTCCACATCTGCCTCTACAAGGAGGGAAATAGCTTAAACTTCCAGACCTTTGATTTTTAAGGACATGGGCCTGAAATATGGTTGCCTGTTTTTCTGGCTCTGTACACCTAAATGATGCTAGTTGTTTTCTTCTTCAGCGACTGCATGCTTAATCGTATGGTACTGTTAGCGTTTTTGCTTCTGTTTTTTCTATCTGACTCAAAACCCATCACCAAGGGCTTTGGGGAATGAAGGCCTCTCATTTACTCTAAGGAAAGCTGACTTGTCACATGGAACTCATTGGCCTCCTTTCCCAGGAGTACAGAGTAGCTGCTTCCCTTGGAGTGGTCCCCTCCCTTCACATAAATGCTACAGGTGGAGTGGGACAGCCCAGCTTGAGAGGGATTACTATTAGGTGTTAATAGATCTCATAAAAGGCAGCATGCAGGGTCCTCACCTACTCCTCATAAGAGCCTTGCAAGGTAGAAGGCCATTCCTACCTGGTAGTCTGTCTCAGTGTTCTCCCGGAATCACTCAGCCAGCACAGACAAAGCTGGTCTTTATAGCTGTTCTGTTTGAATCTAAAGCCAAGGCTGGGTCCCTGTGGTTTTTCAGTGCCCAGTGCTTGGCAGTGCTTACGTATAAATGTGATTACATTTGTGCCAGTGATTGCAGCCTTTCTTATTTGTCCCTCAGTGTATTTTTAAAAACAAGTGCCCATCTCAGATAAAATGTTGAAGCTCCTTAAAGAGATAACATGTTCAGTGTGTTTTGAACAGTCTTTTGACCAGCCAATATTGTGCTCAAGTGTTGATACCATTCATTCCAGCGAGATAACTGCCTTCTTCCCCTTCTTTCCTCCCCCATCAAAGCACGTGCACACACACACACACACACACACCCCACTGTTGTAGGGTTTTTGAACCCCGAATACTGTAGCAACCTCAAATTCTTGTCTCGCAGGAAAGAAGAATTTTCATGCGGACACAGTTTAGTTTTAAAGTAAGATTTATTAGAAATAGTTGAGAAAGTAGACTCCCATCCTAGTGATGGGAGGGGGCCTCGAGATCCTCTGCTATAGTGGCAGGGGGAAAGGCAAGAGAGAAAAACCCATATTAATGGTGGAGAAAGCATCTTTTAAAGGTTCCCCTCAAAGATGTTTCTCCATAAACAAAGGAAATTCCTGGTTTCCATGGTACCTGGCCTTGGGACAAAAGGCCAGAAAGGTGTCACTGGCCAACTTCCTTGGTCCCTTTCTAATGATAAAGAGGCCAGTCTGAAGCCCACCCCCTTGGCAATGGCTGGAGACAGAATTGGGTGGAGGCTTCAGGTGGGGAATAGATATGTTAATGTCACCTGTCACCCTTGTCTCCTGGGGGAAGCACTCCTGATAAAATATGCATTTGTCTTGGGAGAGACATGTTCTGGTGAATCCAAGACATGGTGGGGAAAATACCCCTTTATATTTGGGAAGAAAAATTACTTGGGGACCCAGAATACCCTAACTGCCTACCACCCAGTCTAACTCCTCTCACACCACCACCACCACCACCACCGCCACCACCACCATCGCCACCATCAGCACCCTGCCCCTGAGGGAGGTGTGATCCCTAGACTTTGTCCCAGGTCCCAGCTGGTCCTCTTGACTCTTCTAAGACAACTTGATTGGCCTCTGCAGGTGTTTAAGCTTGTGACCTTTGTGTACCTTTAAGGAAGCAGATTCTGCCCAGTGAGGAGTCTGTGGGTAGAGGTCAAAGTCAACTCTTGCCTCTGTGTTAAATTTTATGAGCTTTGACTTTTTTTTTTTTTTTTTGCCCCGGTAGTGACTCAGTAATAATAGCGGTAACTCCTAGGACTATTTTTTGTGTTGCACCATTTCGTTGACCTCAGGGTTAGCGAGCACCTGTTTGGTGGTAAGAACTTGCATAATACTCTAATTCAGTTTGTATTCCAATCCTGTTGTGACCCTGCAGGTCACTGCAAGGGCATATTTTGCAGTGGCAGCATTATAGAGAGTAGGCTCTGAGAGAATTGATGAGGTGATTCTGTTTTCTCTTGGAAACGATTGACTCTCAGAGGTACCATGGCCCTGCAATGCGGAAACATCCTTGATGGTCAAGTTGACACAGCAGTGCAGATGCTTCAAAGTGAAGAACCTTTAAAAACAGAGAAAGATGGAACCTCCTCAGGACCATAAGTGCTTCATTTTACCCTGATGCACCTGCTAGTCTGTGCCATCTGACAGTGAGAAGTGTGTTGGTTTTTGTATTGTTTCAATGGAAATACATTTTTCTTAAACACATCTTATGGAAATATAAAATGGAAACAAGATGGAATTTCATAGCAGCAGGTGAATTACATATTGAAATATTGATAGTAGGGCCCGGCACAGTGGCCTAGCTGCCAAAGTCCTCACCTTGAATGCGCCAGGATCCCATATGGGCACCGGTTCTAATCCCGGCAGCTCCACTTCCCATCCAGCTCCCTGCTTGTGGCGTGGGAAAGCAGTCGAGGACGGCCCAAAGCCTTGGGACTCTGCACCTGTGTGGGAGACCGGGAAGAGGTTCCTGGATCCTGGCTTTGGATTGGCATAGCACCGACCGTTGCGCACACTTGGGGACTGAATCATCAGACGGAAGATCTTCCTCTCTCTCTCCTCCTCTCTGTATATCTGACTTTGTAATAAAAATAAATAAATCTTAAAAAAAAAAGAAATATTGATAGTATTTAATAGTAACACCCAAGAACTCCCAACGATGAAATTGTTGTTTGCTTATTTTAAGTAAACATTTTGCCTTGGAGTAAAACAATGCCTGGACTTTTGTTTTGACTTTTTATTGTTTGTTTTCTTTCAGGATCCAGCAGGGATCTTTGAATTGGTGGAACTTGTTGGAAACGGGACCTATGGGCAAGTGTATAAGGTCAGTATGTGGAGTCTGAGCATGATCTATGTGTGACTTTAATGCATAAATGCCGAATAGCATTGCTATAGGTCTGTTCGTGTGAGTTCCTCATAACAAAGTATAAGTAAAATGATATATGTGTCAACCAACCATCTTTTAAGTCATCTGTGTAGTCCCATGGCTTAAACTGGGCTTTTCCCTTCATTGTGTATCACAGTATTTCTTTTTTTCTCTGACACCGGAATATCTATGATGCATATGTGAAACTTACTGAATGTTTAGTTCCCATTGCTTTGAGCCAGAAATTCTTGCTATTAAGCAATTGTAGCTGGAAAAGTAGGTTTGTCATTGGTGTAGGGCATGAGTTAGATGAATTGGCTGGATAGTATTAGAAATCTTAGCTACCTCACAAAGTCCTAACAGCAAACTGAATTTTACAAGTTGGAAAATAAAAATTCAGTTTGCTGAGGAATATTCCCTTTTTGGCCTTTTACCAACTTTTGCTTTCAGGTTCGCTCAAAAAGTAGCTCCAAAGGGTATTTGCATTAATAAGCGGTCTGCAAAAATGGTTATTTGAAAGTAAGGATTGTTTTTATCATCAAAAGGAATTTCAGAGGAGTGGCGTTTGGATCAAAGCTTGAAGTGTATTGACATCATTATTTGTAGGGAAACATCCATTGTTTTTTGTAATGCTAATGATGTTGGTTGGTATCTCTGAGTTATCTGCCATCGGTTTTTTTTTTAATTTTGTTTCTTAGGTATAACCTATCAATTGTTTAAAATAATTGTAGAAGTCATTTATCCAGCTTGTAGCGTGTTCAGTTCTGCTCAATGTGAGGAGTGTATCTACTGGGTGTTCTGGAGAATTTGATTTTCAAGCACAATTGCAATGGACACACATTTATATCTTCACTTAATAGGAAGTGCCCTTTGGTGTCCACTCTTGGGGAAAATTTCTCCCCTGCAAGAAGCAATAATTTCCTGAAATGTCAACTCTCTAACAGTTAGACAAAATGTGGTCTACCCAAGCTGTGCCTTGACATTGATCTCGCCTGACACAGAAAGAAACGTGTCTCTGCAACTGCTTTTAAATACTTGTACTTTCAATGCAGGTAATTAGGTTGGAAGATTGTGTTACTGCAGTTTGAGAAATCAGATTGAACTTGTGCGGCAACGTGGCTAATGAATTAATTCTGATTTAGGTAGAAAATTACTGCTGATTTGCTGTCACGATGGCGGAGGGACTCTGACCTGCTCTTGGTTTTCTGCCAGTGTGTCTTAGCTCTGCTGCCCTGTAGTATGCTTTCCAGCCCTAGAGCACACAATTACGAGAATTCACAGCTTCATGCACTAAGCTGAGAAGTGCAGCTGTACAATTAAGGGTGAAAGTGTTTGGAAAGTCTGGAATTATCTCTGATTTTTTGTCACCTGGAAAAGAAAGGGAAATATGGCAAGAAGCCTCAAATCTTTGGGGGTGGGCCTGTGGAAGGGCTTGGTGGTGGGCATGGGGAGACTGCGAAGGTTGGCTCTGACGAGGTGTTGTGCTTGGGACGAGAGGCTCATCTCCTTCACCAGCCCCGTGCATTATTTGTGGCCATGCCAGCTGTACTGTGCCATGTCAAAGGAGTGGGTGGAGGAGTATATTAGAAATGCTGTATATAAAGTTAAGTACATCTCTACCCAGTCACGGCCGGTTTCTAGGCAACAAGATGATGTTAAGTGATACTGGTTGTGGACTGTTGTCCATGTTTTTGGAGGTCACTGCTTCAACCCTCTTGCATCCCTGAGTTCTGAAGGATTGAACTTCAATTAAAAAATTTACCAAAGCTAAACTTATATATGTAAACCTAAAGAAAATTAAGCTAAGAGGTGTCTTTTCACAATGTGTTTCATAACTTTTTGTGGAATAAGTATGCTTTGAAAGCACTGTAGGCATAAATAGAAATTTTATAGACCTAAGAAGAGATCTTTCTACATTAAACTTATACAATAAATATTTTCTTTCCATTAAGTGGAGCTGTAAAATCTTTCAGTGTTGTTCATGGGTTTCATAAAGTGAGGTATGATTTTATGAATGTCTATATGGATGCAGCCTTCATTTTATCAGAAATTTATAAGTTTATTTTTATAAGCTGCCCTAGGAGAATCATAATAAACTTTTATTTACAAGTTTTTTTTAACAAGTACAGTTAAAAAAAAAGTGTATGGGTAGTAAGAGATTATTTTCTGAAGTATATCTGTACGTGAGCCAGTCGTTACATCTTGATGTGGAAATCTAAATATTTCATAAAATGGTGGTTTGATAATGTTTAGCTTTTCTAAGTTGCCTCTTGTCTGTCTTCTTAGTTCCATGCGTGATTACTAGTTACTTATTGTTCAAAGACTTATTTAAGTGGTAAAGCGACAGACAGAGCTCTCTTCTGTATTCCCCAAATGCTCCAAGATGTGACCCAGGTGTCCCATTTGGGCAACAGAACCGCAGTCCTTGCACCATTACCTCCGTCTCTCTGGGTCTGCATTCGCAGGAAGCTAGAATTGGGAGCCTGAAGCAGAAATCGAACCACGGCTCTTTGATATGGAATGTGGGTGTATTAACCGTTAGGCCAAATGTCTGCTGTGGTTACCTGTTCTTTGTAGTGTGTTCTGCTTGCCAGTGGTATAGTGGTCTTGGATTGTTAAGCAGTAGTTGAGCATCCATGTTTGTACTTTATGTGTGGAACGTAATGGGCGGATAATAAAGAATGCTGACTGTGTTAAAGCAGTCTTTCATTGACAGATAATAATTGCAGATACGAGGCACAATGTGGCATTTCTGTTCATGTGTATAGTGCGTACTACACCAAGGCTGTTGAAGAGGAAATCATTTTCCTATGCCCAGGATACCATTAGAAAACGAACCTGTGACAGTTGACGTATCCGTTTGATTAAAAGCCTTGGCTGTTTGTGGGTGTGCCACCACAAACGTTAATAGATTCGAGGCACATTTGCTAAAATAGATTAAACAATTATTTCATCTTCTTGAAATAATTGATGTTTATTATTAAAATGCCACTCCAAATTAGCCATGGAATTAAAACAAATGTTGAGCTATCCTGCTTCCTTAATAAGCTCGTTTGAAATAAATATCACTTACTAGAAAGAGAATGGTATGCTTCATCCCAAGGTGACAATATGATTTGGGAATGTGAGGGGTTTCTCAGTACTTCTCAGTTTCTTAAGGCTGCGAAGTGCAAAGTAGAGAGGCCACGTGGGTGGTTGTGAGTGGCCTGTGCGAGAGGCACTGGCGGTGTGTGCATGTTGTCAAAAGATGACCAGGGCTTGCATAAGCCATCTCGCCAGACCGATTCCCTACCAGCTGGCTGTGCAGCCATTGTTCAGCACCTCTAGTCACGTGGACCTCAGTATCTCCCAGTTGGAATGTGTGTTATCTAATTGAGCTGAGATACTTGCTGCCTTAAAATGCCTATCACTTCAACCCTGTTTTACATCCGGAGTAGTTGAGGACTTAGAATAGTCCTCTTCCACAAGAACGTAATCATTCAGATATTTGAAGAATTTTTTTTTTTTTCTGAGCAAACAAGGACACTATGAAAATTCATAGAAAATGCACGTCGTGAAAAAAAGCGCCTGCATTTTAAAAACGTGTTTGTGCCAAAGGAAGCCTCTCCTTTGCTTCAATTTTCACAAACTTTGGAGTGTTGTGACATAGTCCTGTCTCGTGTTCTCCAAGCAGGAGAGCCTCAGTTGCTTAGTTCTTCATACAACACAGATCCAAACTTGTTATTATTGCAGCTTCTGTCCTAAAATTATTCTCATGTATTACTAGAAATGACATGTTTGTGTGGCTGTAGTTTTATATTTCAGGATACCTTTGTATCTTTTCTTTGACGTCATGTATCCTGTTTTTGTGAGGACCTCGTCCATGGGCTCTTTGTGTTAGGAATCTCTGTGCCTGGAGTCCTCTGCCTGGTGCTTTTGGGATTGGCCACCTCTGCAGATCTTGGCCACATGTCACATCCTTCAGAAATCCACCTTCATCCCTGTTTCTCCCGCAGCCAGCAGCTTCTACTGTTCCTTCCGCCGTAGACTTCGTTTGTCACATCGCGTGCCACGTTGTCTGGGCGGAATTACCGCTGTGTGCTTGCATGTTTGTGTAATGAACTATCTAGACCCGTAAATGACAGGAAAATGAGATGAGAAAGTTCGTCTTGTGCCTCACTGTCATTTCCTAGATCTGCCGCAGAGGTGATGTTGACACTGGTGAGCCCAGGTCTCAGTTCTTCCGTTTAGATTTCCTTTCATTTTGTTTCCAAGTTCTTTCATCATGTGCCACACACCAGTTGTCCAACTTTGGTAAAGGCATATTTGTACAAAAGTAATAAACAGTCAGCTCTAACTTGTTCTTATCTTGGAAGATACATGTGGATTTCTTGCTGAGTTGTCAGTTGATAGACACAAACCATGCTAGAAATTCATAAAATGTAACACACTGGAAAAAAAAAATCTTGAGGCTCAGTCTCCTGGCGGAAGTTCTCAGACTGTAATATTCAGAATTAATATTTGGGAAAGCATGAAAAATGTCTCTAAGCCCCAATCCCTGAAACTTTCTTTCAGCAGATCTGGGACGATGCCTCAGGAGTCTGCAATAATGTGAATTCTGTGGGTCCATCCTGGTGTTCGAGGCTCCCCAGAAAGTCTTTAAAGCTGACTTTAAATGACCCTGATGTTGGGTTGCTTGAGTGAATGCTAAGCTTAATGCTTTTTGTAATCATTTCCTTTAGGATTTCCTGGCTGACTCAAACTTGCATAAGTTGAGAAAAGGGGGAAGACACACACATCCACAGGAAGATCTTGAATTCTGAGATATAACACCAACCAGTTTTAACGTCTAGTGTTTCTGACAGTCTTGTGAATGCAATTTGTGGTTATTCCTTAATAATTCAGTTCAAGACCAGAGAATCAAGTCGTCAGCTCTGCCTGGTGCATGCGATTTTCTCTGATCTGGGCATTATGATCTCTTCATGAACTTTCCATTAATAGATGCTAAACTTTTCCATGCTAAGCTTATTAATAGCCTTGATTCTGTGATATTACCCAGGATGCAATGTTGCTTTTCAATCTCTCTCAAAGAATGATGTCTTATGCTGTTCGCAGCTTACTTGGCAAGGAGTATGGGAGAATGTTGTGTTTCTTAGATAATAGTGGCATTTTTTTTTTCAATCAAGAATCTCCGATAAAAAGAATACTTTATTTCACGTTTGTGGAGTATGCTCAGAGTGACGTTCTAGGCACTAAACCCGATCCTCAATACTTACAGCATTTGATGGTATACTTGTTGTGTAGATACTGTGCTTTGTTTTGAAGATTTTAAAAAGTCAATTTATCAGGCCCGGCGTGGTGGCCTAGTGGCCAAAGTCCTCACCTTGAATGCGCCGAGATCCCAAATGGGTACCTGTTCTAATCCCGGTGGCCGTGCTTCCCATCCAGCTCCCTGCTTGTGGCCTGGGAAAGCAGTTGAGGATGGTCCAAAGCCTTGGTATCCTGCACCCATGCGGAAGACCCAGAAGAGCTCCTGGCTCCTGGCTTTGGATTGGCATAGCTACAGCTCCAGCAGTTGCGGCCGCTTGGGGAGTGAATCATTGGACAGAAGATCTTCTTCCTCTCTGTCTCTCCTGCTCTCTGTATATCTGACTTTCCAATAAAAATAAATGAATCTTTAAAAAAATCAATTTATCAGTGGTTTATAAAGAGAAGATTGTTGGAGGAAATAAACATTGGTTGTACTCTGATTGACAGTGAAGTTAGGATTTTCTCAATAGTGCATAGTACATAGAGAGCCTTTTGTGACACTGGTGAAGTGGTATGGGGTGGTTCGATAGGAGCTGAGGACATAGTGATAGCATTGCTTTGTCTTAGCATTGAGTTTGCCACAGATTCACTTTGAAGTTCTCTGTATGAGAATAAAAACATTTCTAATAGCTCTCACCAGGTTATATTGAGAAATTGAAAAGAATTAATGACCGTGAGAGGGTTTGTCTAACAAACTGCTCTGTACATCTCCGGTTTGATTGTTTCTATTGTTCATTTCAAGCGAGTGGCAGAGTGCTGTTCCACCAGGGGCTAAGGAAGGTCACTCCATGGTGTTCTTGCTTTTCATCATCTGCATGCTCATTCCAGTATGTGTGGCCAAGTAGTGATTCTCTTTTCTGGGTTGCCTAATGCCAGCTACAGATGGACTTCCCTTTTAATTTCTTTAAATTTTATTTAGTTTTTTTAAATTGTTTTTCATGATAGTTTTGCAGATAAAGGAATTCATTCCTCCCTCTCCCTGCCCTCTTGCCATTTTCCCCTTTATTACCACAGTAGTACAGTCCCTTAGTACAAGTTACAAGTTTAACTGTCTGATATTTAACTGTATCACGACATGAAAAATGCGAAGGTAGAAAGCCTAGTACCATAATGTAGTGGTGTATTTGTATATTTAATTGGGAGTTCTGTTTTTAAGTTCCTACTATTGCTTGTGTAGGTGTCTTTAGGAAATTTCTAAGAGAAGCTCTGTAAACAAAATGTGGAGGACTCAGGAGGTGTCATGGTTGTTGACCACCCAACCCCCTTGGAAGTAGACAGTGAGCATGTGTGTAGCTTTGTCTCACCCAGTGTGTCCTCATCTATCTAACCATGGAGTCCCCTCTCTCTCCTCCAAGTAGCCTCTGCTAAGGCCTTTGGGATGATTGCACTGGACATGAAGATGTCCTATGTCGCTGTACCCCAGGGGAGTAGGGTTTCTGGTGTTACAGCCTCCCTGAGATCCCATCCATTTATATCCAGGGATGGCTAAGTAAAGCATGGCTTCGGGGCTGCTGTTTTTCTTCCCTCATCAGCCGGTTGTTGGGCCAGATCTAGTATGTTGATCCCCTCCACAGGCAGTTTTTTGTACTATTTAGAGTAACACATTTAGATTATTAAAAATAAATTAATGATATGGTCAAGGGTACTAGTTGGTTTCAATCAATGAAGAAATAAATTTTGCAGCTGTTGAAATGTCAAAGGACTGTTTCTCTAGGAGTGTAAAAACTGATTTTTAACATCAAAGAGATATTTCTTTACATAGCATTTCTATGACGCTGTAGTAAAGGCAAGGCATGATTCTTGGTCGCACATTTTTTTTTGTGGCCAATGCCTTGGATTATTTATTTGTAATTATCCAGTCTTGGACTGTGTGTTGATTCCAGTTGACCAGATTCTACTACATAATCTCCAATAAGTAGTACAATAATTTGCTCTTTAAGTGTGTTGGCCTTGTAGATTGTTTGCATCCTGTCTGACCCAATACCCTGCCAGCTCATGCTGTGAGCTTTTGGTTACCTGTGTGTTGGATGCCATGTGGAAGGGTCACTTTGTCTGCTTGGTGGAAGGATCCCCAGAGTTCCTTGTTGCTGCTGATAGCTCCTAGCCCTTAATATACACAGGGAGCTCCTGGATAGCTTTGAAAAATGCTAAATGTCTAGAACCTTCTCTGGGGATTTGGTTTCAGGAGGTCTAAATAAAGTTGGTTTTCTCCCAACTTCCCACATGCTGCCAGGATTAAGAGCTGCTGGGCCCAGGTGCGGACTCTGGGCTAATCAGGTCCTTTGGCGTACCTATAGAGACTGTGCCATTCTTTTTCTCCATCCTGGGACTTTGTTTACATTTGCTCACTTCTTTAGCATTCGCCTTCATATTCAACTAATATCTTCTTAGCGTTGTCTCCGGGGTGGTATTTATAGAAAAGTGTGTGGTGTAACTCTGGCCCTCGCATCTTTGGGTAGCAAGTTTGTCAATGAATTACTTCAATAGTGTCTCATAGGTATCTTGCTAGGAGTCCACAGACTAGAGCCAATTCTGTGCAGACTTTGGGGAGACAAGGAAGGGCTTCATAAAGAGCTGGCTCCTGAATCAAGTGTTGAAAGATGAATGTATGATGACAGAAGGGAATTGGTGAAACATTCCATGGGAAGAAAGCAGTGTTACCAAAGACTAGTGCATTGCCGATATCCTGGGTCACAGGGGATGACCTTAGGACAAGCAGAGCTAGGAAGCAGATCGGATTTGTACTACATAGACAGTGGACAGAAGGCCCTTTTGGCTATAAGTCTTGACCTTGTGATTCATTAAGTTGTTTGAGCTTAAGCTTTAGCAAGCTTTGGTATTTGTTTCGTGTATTATTGATTTCTGACCTATGATTTCATGATGATTTCCCAACTATGCAATAGTATACAAATATATACTCATATAAGCAGTCTGTTCCTTATTTTTAGTACAATTTTCAATCAGTTTCATGGGGTATTAAATATTTTACTATAATGATGTTAGATGGTTTTGCTCAAAGCTAGGTTACTCTAAGTGATCTGAGCGTGTTTGAGGTGGGCTAGGCTAAGTGGTGATGCTCTGTAGGTTAAGTCTATTAAGTGCATTTTCAACTTCTGATGAATTTGTTGGAGTGTACCCCATAGCAGATGCAGAATCTTCTACAGACTGAATGGGGTTGGGTCTATTCCTTTTGATTACCTGCGCAAATTTCTTGCTTGAATCCCCTGACAGCATTTCTTTTCCAGCTATAAAACTATAGACAGAAGTACTGTAAGCCATCAGCAAGTTGATTTGCTTGGAATACCTGCAAATACTACCAGATATCAGTTTGAACTGGCAGCATTCCTTGACGCAGCTCTGTGTTGCAGGATGTAGGTGTGTGGGCATTTTCTACCAGTTTCTTATTTATTGCAGCCATAAGGCCTTGGCAGGTTCTCAGTGCTTCAATGAATGATGATATGTATATTTTTAAAACTATTCATCTGGAAGGCAGATTTTGAGAGAATGAATGAGAGATCTTCCTTCTACTGATTCACTCCTCAAATGGCTGCAACAGCTAAGTTGGGGCCAGGCTGAAACTAGGAGCCAGGAATACAATCTGCATCCCTGCGTAGGTGATGAGTTCAAGAAGCACTCTAGCCATCTTCACTGGCTTTGGAGACGCATTGGCAGGAAGCTGTATAGGTGGCAGTGTAGCCTAAACTTGAATGGGTACTCCGATATGAGAAGCTGGGATTCCAAATGGTGGCCTAATCCACTGGACCACAAGCACCCCGACATGATATATACTTGTTAAATACTGGATGAAAATGTGAGAAGATATGGACTGTTACTTGCTGAGTCTGCTGTAGATTCGGAGAATTTTAAATTGCGTTAGCTCTGGCTACTTTCCTTCTAACTCCTATCAATGAGTTGTCCACTAACTTGATGTGGAACATCCTCATGACTTACAGTTTCTGAGCTGCTCACACCCTTAATGACCTGGTGATTACAAAGGTGCTTTCAAGGCATTGGACCATCAGCAGTTACCATGTAATGCTTATTGTTGTAGGGTTATTTGTAAGTTGTATACAAAGTCTTACTGGGATTACAGATGTAGAATTTAGGCCTCTCACATTGTTAACTGTTTTCTACATGGGAAACCATCTGAGTCCATGTGAATAGAATAATCAAGATGGTGAAACATTGAGGCTCAACTTCTTATCTCTGTGATTTAACTTCAAATGTAGGGCCCGGCGCCGTGGCCTAGTGGCTAAAAGTCCTCACCTTGAACGCACCAGGATCCCATATGGGCGCCGGTTCTAATCCCAGCAGCTCCACTTCCCATCTAGCTCCCTGCTTGTGGCGTGGGAAAGCAGTCGAGGACGGCCCAAAGCCTTGGGACTCGTCATCCGTGTGGGAGACCCGGAAGAGGTTCCTGGATCCTGGCTTTCGATTGGCACAGCACCGGCTGTTGCGCTCACTTGGCGAGTGAATTATCGGATGGAAGATCTTCCTCTCTGTCTCTCCTCCTCTCTGTATATCTGACTTCCCAATAAAAACAAATAAATCTTAAAAAACCTCAAATATAATAATCCTTTTGTGTTTTATATGGCAAATCTCTCTCTCTCTCTCTCTCTCTCTTTCTCTCTCTCTCACACACACACACACACACACACACACACACACACACACACACACATTTCTGTTTGACAGGGAAATACAGAAGTCTACTAAGTGAGAGCCTTGCTTGGTGCTGAGGGTCTAGAATGGGGAAGGCCACCTTGCCAGTTCCTCCTGCTGAGTGCTGTGGCCTCAGGCATAGTTTCAGACCTTAGTTCTGCTGCTCACTCACCAAGGCAATGCCAGAACTCCTCTCTGTTCTGTTCCTGTCTGCAACAAAGGAAGCACAGGGTAGCAGCTGGCTCAAGGAGAGTGCTAAACAAAGACAAAGCAGCTACTGCAACAGTCATGGTCACAAGAACCTTATCTTTGCAGACTGCAGGGAAAGATGGATGCGAAAAAGCACTCCATTGTTTTAGAAAACTGGCCCATAATTGTGTACTAGCATCCACTGGGATACACAGTTGGAGTTGTTATCTGGAAGTATTTCTGGAGAAATTCAAGTTGATCTGTACGTTACCTTCAAGGAAGCTGTATGAGGTTCCTAGAGGAATTATTTATTGGAAACTTTTGCTTTTTGTGTTGTTCTCTCTTACGTAAGTATCCATCATAATAAACTACACACATACCATGCAATGAGCACTTTAGCACAGTGTGGTGACATTCAGTACAGCCATCATTGCTGTCCATCTCTGGGACCCTGCAATCCCATGAAAACGTAATACCTCATCCCGAAGCTTCCCACAACCACACCCAAATCCCTGATCTGTCTTTTTATAAAAATATTCCCAGGAAGCTTACCTGCATAGATAACAGGTTCCTGGAGAATGCTCTGCAGCCCTGGAATGGGTCCACACGTCCATCTGTCCCTAGGTGACCATCCCCCAGGTGACTCACAGGCCACCTGCTTCATCCTGACCCCCCCTCAGCTCCACAAGCCTTGCATCTTGTTCCAGGAGACTAGAACTGGCTGAAATCCTTCATTTTTCTACCTAATTTATATTGAAGTGATATGATCTTTCTCAGATAAAGGTCACTTAAAAATGCACTGGGATTTTATGTAAATCCTCACAGAACAGTATGCATATTTTCTGTATGAAGATGTTCTGACCTGTGGTTATTTTACTGTTTTGTCAATGAGATCAATTTGCCTTTGTATCAACTGTTTTCATTTGGAGCACCAAAACCTTCCTTTTGCAGAAGCTCCAGTGTTTTGTAGAAAGACAGAATATTCTGGATGGACACTGGCTGAGGTCTGGCATAGGCACTGACCTCCTTCCCAGCACAGTGCAGCTGGCAGGGAGCCCCCTGTCAGTCTGAGGAGGCTCGCTTACCTTGTGGGGAGTCCCAGGATTCCAGAGAGCATGTTTCCATGTCTCAGGTCCCTGGGTCTCATCCGCGACCTCAGCTTCCCCTTCTTGGCTTCTCCGCAACCCTCCTGAGTCCCGTGTGTGTTCCGGAGAGCACATTGTGATTGTGCTGTCCCCTTCATGTTTTAGTATATGGCTCTTCTAATCTCTATATCCAGAATAATGAAGAGTGATTGATGGCTAAGAATTACTTGTTGATTTCTTAGTAAGGGAAGATACAATGTTTTTATACAATGAACAAGAAAGATCAAAAGGAACCGGCCCGGATGGCCTAGGGCTAAAGGTATTTTACAGGATGAAATTGTGCTGTGCTGATGGTTTGAGGGAGCTGGTTATATTTTCCCTCGTGATTTGTTTTTGGTGGTAGAGGGAAGAGAATAGCATGAATCTAGGCCTTTTCAAAAAATTGGCTGCAGTCTCCAGGTGCATAATTTTTCCCCCTAGAAAGACCACAGTCAGACTAGAATATGATAAATGTTTCTGGAATTGATTTTCCCCCCTGCTCTCAGCTGCAGTTAGGCACTTTGTGAGCAAATGGATTCACGTAACTGCGCTGGAGACCAGGCAAATATTTGTCAGATGCATAATTTATGGTTGTTCTTTATTCTGTAACCTGGCGTGGCCTTCTAGCAAGTTGCTTATTTTTTGCTTTGATGCGAGTCCTCTTTTGAGAGGCTGTCTAGGTTGGTTTGGTGTTAAGGCTGGAGAGTTACAGTGGAGTTAAGGATGGAAGCCAAGTGGTACGGAGTGATGTAAGTGACGTGGTTGTCGTTTCGGCATGCAGGTTACTTGTTGGATCATTAGCATGATGCAAGGAGCACCTGTGCAGTTTGTCTCTGCTCGTCATCACCAGGGACCACATTCCTCGCTTTATTTTCCCTTACAGACTTTAGAAATACAGCACAAGAGGCTCTGGAACACTGGTGATTCCTCCGGAGGCCGTTGAGAGTTACAGCAATGGCAGACGTTGCCCCCAGTCGTCTCGTTTTTTTCTCGTTGTGTGCTGCACAGTGACAGTTCCAGAACCACAGGACAGCATGTCCCCTTGTTCAGATGGAGGCAGAGTTGATTATTTTCCGAAGAACAAGTTTAAATTAAGCAGAATTTAAATTCTCCCGGCACATCCTTAGCTTGGTTTCACCTGGAACAAAGGAATGTTTTTGCGACCTAAGAATGTTTGGTGCATTTTGTTCTGCCATCTTGTACCCACTCAGCCGTGCAGTTGGAGAGGGTACTTCAGAGCATTCACATCCTTTGTATTCTCCCAAAGAAACCTGTTACTGAGCAGGTCGCCGAGCCTCTTTCCTATATGGGAATGGAGTCCTTTGTGTGTGCTCCAGGAGCAGGCGCTGGGCAACAAGTCCTCCAGTTAGCAGGGCCTTTGTGGTCTGCACAGATGATTAATGAGCAACCATCACTGCCCTTCTCCACGGGGCTCTAATTCACCTGATGCTCAGGACAAGACTCGCTTGAACAAGACTAATGTCTGCAGTCAATCATCCGGGTGAATATGCCAGAAGCTGCACTGTGGCCAAGAAACAGCCTTGATAGGGGCTGGGGGGATAACACAAAACAGAGAGAAAACACACACACACACACACCTGCTAGCAAAGCCAAAACAAAACAGCCTCTAAAACAGAAAGCTCTTTGTCTGCAACTTGTTTTCCAGTCTGGGAACACAGATTTCTAAATACCTGGTTAAGCTGATGAGTAACAACATGGTCCAATGTACTCTTTGAAATTTGGCTTACATCTTATGCATTGTGGTGCCAATCCTCATTCAAACCCATATATTGGAGATTATCTAGAAGTTCTTGAGTGTTGTTCTTTGTATCCCGGTCACCATTCTGGTTTGTCCTCTGAGCAGTTCACGGTCTATGTTATCAGTGTTAGTCTACATCAGTTGCAAAGGAGTAACTTGGAATTTTTTATAGTCCAATCTAGAGATGAGATGGGATTAAAATCTCTGCAAACTGAGCACTTGAATGGCTAAGATTTTAAAGTCTACTCCTGGTCTTGCTTCTCATGAAGTAAGCCTCAGGGTAACCACTCAGATAAGTTGTATGTTTTTAGTTTCATTCCTAGCCGGTCTTGCTGGGAGCTGCCCTTTGGTTCTTTTGAGGTCCTAGTTGGAGCTAAGAGAGTTTTCTTTGCAAATTTCCATAAGGAACAGAGTTCAGGTAGCTGGCCAGCCCAGGTGCCTGTGTTTCAGTGTTAGTGGTGCTCAGATCCACAACTTCTCTGTGGCTTCATGGGAGGAATTCTTGTCTTCACAATGATAGGTTAGAAAAGAAGCAAGTAAGCTTCCTAATGCTCTGTTTCAATAAAAATAAATTACAAGAGGGCCAATGATGGTTCAAATGCTGGCTGCTCCACTTCCAAACCAGCTTCCTGCTGGTGTATCTGTGAAAGCAGTGGAGAATGGCCCAAATACTTTTGTCTATGCTACCCACATGGGAGATTCAGACGGAGTTCCTAGCTCCTGGCTTAATCCTGGTCCAGACCTGACTGACGCAGTCATTTGTGTAGTAAACCTATAGATCAATAATCCCCCTCTCTTTCTCTTCCCCTCTCCTTCCCCATCTCGGTCACTCTACCTTTTCAGAAAAGTAAAAGGTATATCTCCTTTTGGTGTTTGAGTTCTACATTTGATTACTTGATTTCTTCCTAACATGGTAGCAGATCATGACAAAGTTTTTCCCCGTGGTCCATTGTCATACAGGATAGAAATGTGGGCTTTAAAGTTGATTTTGCTATGAAACTGGCATCTTACACTAACATTGATTTTCCCAGAGGATGTAGAGGGAGGAAGATGTTGACAAGAAAAAAGTCTCCAGCATAAAAATTAAAAAGAAAAAGCAAGTATCAGCCTTGAAGAGGTAGCAGAATTACCGGTACAACTTTTGTTTTTACTAACGGAAGGGAAAATGTTAACTTTTCAACTCAAAGGACTGGGCATCCCAGGGAAAAGCCCAAGGCCCAGGAGCTGATGTCAGCTAGAGCGCAGCCCATATCGAAGGGCACAGGGCAGAAAGTGGCACTGTCTTTCCTAACTTGAACCTCAAACATGAAGACGAGTCTTGGTCCCTTGTGCATGCGCATGCGTCGACCCTCTGGTCCTGCTTTTTGTCTTGGGCCACCTTTGGTGATCAGGCATTTCACAGACTTCAATGCAATGTTTGGATGACAGCTTCTGACTTCTCTTCTGAACTCATGTGCCTCATGTGTCTCCTTAAAACTTAGGGGCTGATGTGCTCCTGTGAATACAGAGCAGCGCTCCTTGGGAAGCAGGTGTGAGGTGTTTATGGTGTGTGTATACAATATGCTTGCCCATTCTACAACTGGTTCTGGGCCGGGCTCCCAACCTATGACACCATGAAGTAACACTTCTTGCCCTGCATGTTGGATGATGAGTCTGAACTCTGAATTTGACTTGCCCTAGGTCAAGCTGACAGCCTGGAGTTAACCACACAGCCTTTTGATATCCATGACTTCAACAGATATAATTTACTGGCAGAATGAAAGCATGGCTGGACCACCTGTTCAGATTCAGTACGTTCAAGTGATCTGACCTGTAACTTAAAATTGTCTAAGTTAACAGAACACTGTTGTTCTAAGGGTCCCCTTTAAAACAGAGAAACAACACTGTTTCCCTTCAGCGTTATTTGTATGCTTCATTTTCCCTGTCTAATCATTAACAAAAATGTGAAAAGTTGCTCACAAAAGACCTAGTAGTTTGACAATATGTTGAAACAAGTGTTCTTCTAGATATCTGATTCAATATGATAGGTGACTTAAAAGTAGACACTCGGCCAACATCTGTAGCTGTTCTTTGAGTTTTTTTGGCTTGGGTCAATCAAGTAACCTTGGCGCCACTTCTGCATTTTTGAGTGCGTTGCAACCTCATTAATTTTCAGAGACGGTTAAGCTGAATTTGACCTTTTGAAGTGCCTTAGAAAGGAGAATTTACCAACCAATTTAAGAGCTCAAACAAAAATTGAAGTTTGTGAAAAGCCCTGTCCTTAAGTACCCTCAGTTATCTTAAAGGACTGTTTGTTTATTCCTATTGATATGCTAATCACCAGTCATTCTTCAGTATTAAAGCACTTCCTGTAAGGAATTTGTAAGTAACCTTAAGTTGGGTTACTGCAGGTACTTGGTTTATTAAACTGTAAGGTAAAATATTTCCTTATTTACATAATGGTACCAACCCTTGCATTCAAAGCAGCGTGCATTAGAGAGGCTTTGCTGAGTATTAAACGCATTAGTGTCAGCGACTCAGTGTTATCGAGAATTTAGTGAAGTCATTAGTTCATATGGGTAAGCGAGCACAGGAAAACGTGTGGTTAAGTCTCAGAAAGGATGCTAGGAGTATGTATAGAAGAGCTGTCTTCCTTATGTGGAGTGTGGCAGTCCTTGTGGAGTGCAAAGCCTTAAAAGTGAATAGATGTTTCTGATTGTCTGATTTTTCATGCCACTTACAGGTGTGGTAATCCAGAATGGGAATTCTAGAAATTTTCAATATGTGCTTCTGTTTGAAGCAGTTTGTCATTTGCCTTCCTTGGTCTTCCGGGTATAGTCTGCTGCCCAGCAGAGTGACAGTCACCAAGGTGTTGGATTGTTCAAAGTGGAGAATTTAAGGCCCTCCTGAAACTCAATCATTTTAACAAGATCCAACAAATCAATCTTTTTAACAAGAATCCCCCGGGTGATTGACATACTCATTTAAATGAGGAAACTATGACATCTGAGCATCTAATTGGCCCTAGGACTAAGGAGTGCTTGATTAGTGAAATGCTTTTGTTAAATGAAGAGACTATGGGTTGGGCCCGGCGCTGTGGCCTAGTGGCTAAAGTCCTGGACTTGAATGTGCCGGGATCCCATGTGGGCACCGATTCTAATCCCGGCAGCTCCACTTCCCATCCAGCTCCCTGCTTGTGGCCTGGGAAAGCAGTCGAGGATGGCCCAAAGCTTTGGGACCCTGCACCTGTGTGGGAGACCCGGAAGAGAATCGTTGGACGGAAGCTCCTCCTCTCTGTGTATCTGACTTCATAATAAAAATAAATAAATCTTTTACAAAAAAATGCAAAAAAGAAAAACTACAAGAATGAAGGAATTATTTTCTTCTCAAAAATAAGACCCAACAATGCTCCTAATGGAAATATGAGCAGAGTGGTGGAGAATGCCATTCTTTTCTTTTTGTTTTTAGAGGACGAGGGGATTTAAAGTTTTTTTTTTCCTTAAATTTATTTTATTATTTTATGATACAATTCCATAGACGCTGGGAAATTCCATTTCCCTTACTCCTTCCCCAAACCCCCTCCCCTCCCAGTGATTTCTCCTATATTATTACTCTTGTACAGTCTTCATAAACACTCCTAAGTCCATCATTCTGCTGTTTAAGTGTATCTTGACATTGTAGTTACGGACAATGACAGAGAGTCCAGCATCCTAATGTTAACATATATAATTGGAAAGGCAGATTTATAGAGAGAAGGAGCGGGCCCGGTGCGATAGCATAGTGGTTAAGGTCCTCGCCTTGAACGTGCCGGGATCTCATATGAGCTGCTGTTCTAATCCCACTGGCCTCCACTTCCCATCCAGTTCCCTGCCTGTGGCCTGGGAAAGCAGTCAAGGACAGCCCAAAGCCTTGGGACCCTGCACCCACGTCGGAGATCCAGAAGAAACTCCTGGCATTGGATTAGCTCAGCTCCAGTTGTTGCGGCCGCTTGAGGAGTGAACCATTGGATGGAAGATCTTCCTCTGTGTCTCTCCTCTCTGTATATCTGCCTTTCCAATAAAAAATAAACAAATCTTTAAAAGAGAGAGAGAGAGAAGGAGAGATATAGAGAAAAAAAATCTTTCATCTGTGGTTTCACTCCCCAGATGGCCACAATAGCCAGAGCTGAGCTGATTTAAAGCTAGAAGCCATGAGCTTCTGCAGCTCCAATGTGGGTACAGGGCCCCAAGATTTGGGCAAGATTTTATAGCCTTCCCAGACCATGAAAAGGTCATTGGCTAAGAAGTGGAGCAGCTGGGCCATGAACTCACATAAATATGGGATGCCGGCAATTGCATCGGGAGGATTAACTTGTTGAGCCACCACTCCGGTCCCTAGAATGCCATTTCTCTGAGAGTTGGCCTTATTTTGATTGAACACATGGGGTCTCTATGATGGGTGTCTATCGCGGCTGCAGAGATGTGTCAGACGCTTTTTACAGGGGTGTGACAGAAGGTAGATTCATTCATGTGCACACTGCTGCCACTGTGTCTCAATGCACTGAAACGCCCAGAGAATTATTTTTTCTTTTTTTTTTTAAAGATTTATTCAGTTTATTACAAAGTCAGATATACAGAGAGGAGGAGAGAAAGAGAGGAAGATCTTCCGTCCGATGGTTCACTCCCCAAGTGAGCCGCAATGGCCAGTGCGCGCCGATCCGAAGCCGGGAACCAGGAACCTCTTCCAGGTCTCCCACGCGGGTGCAGGGTCCCAATGCATTGGGCCGTCCTCGACTGCTTTCCCAGGCCACAAGCAGGGAGCTGGATGGGAAGTGGCGCTGCCGGGATTAGAACTGTTGCCCATATGGGATCCCGGGGCGTTGAAGGCGAGGACATTAGCCGCTAGGCCACGGTGCCAGGCCCATGCCCAGAGAATTATTATACAGGTTCCTTGATGTGTAGCGTAAATAAGAGAGTGTGCATACAGGGTAAGTGGGATTAATTAAAGTGTCCAGTATGTGTTAGTTATCATTTGGGAAGCAACAGAACCAAATGGTTCAAAGCACAAGCTTTAGAGCTGCATCCCTTGGGCCAGAACCTTGGGTCTACCAGTTGTTAGTTGTTTGACCTAGGGTTAATTGCTTGACCCCTCCGTACTTTGGATTTCTTTTCTAAAAATAGAAATAATAATTGAAAAAGTGTTAGCTAATTTTCATGGAGGCACTTGGCTATCTGGAATTCAGTTAAAGGATTGGGCTTCTCTTGGCCATTCATTTTGTTTTTAAATGTTTTAAAACATTTTAAGCAATTCTTATTTTTATTTAAAAGGCAGCATCACAGAGATAGAGAGAGAGATCTTCTCTGCACTGGTTCACTCTCCAAATGGCCATGCCAGCCAGAGCTGAGCCGATCTGAAGCCAGAAGACAGCAGCTTCTTCTGGGTCTCCCATGTGGGTTCCGGGGTGCAAGAACTTGAGTCATCCTCTGCTCATTTCCCAGGCACATTTACAGGGAGTTGGATCAGATGTGAATCAGTTGGGACTTAAACTGATGCCCATATGCATGCTGGTGCTGTGAGTGGAGACTTAGCCTACTATGCTACAGCACTGGCCCCAGACATTCATACATACATACATTTCTTTCTTTCTTTCTTTCCTTTCTTTCTTTCTTTCTTTCTTTCTTTCTTTCTTTCTTTCTTTCTTTCTTTCTTTCTTTCTTTCTTTCTTTCGTTTTAAATTAGGAACAATCGTACTTAAGTGTTTGTATGCAAAACTTTAACTTCCTCTGGATTATTTAACGGCTAGTGACTCCTTTTCCTCCCCTCATGGAATTTCAACAAGATGTAAGAATTCACAGTATAGCAGTAGTTGATGACATCCAGTTCATTTATAGGCTCTAGGGAACCCTTTTACCATGGGACTTGAGGTTAGTTCTTGGGTTCCTCCAGAGCAACTTAAGAATCCTGTATCCAACAGCCTGGTTCTGAATCTAAAGATTCACCAAGTACGCACTGGCCACAAGTTTTATTGCTGTTCAAGGGGTACGAGTACAGAGTGGGTCTGCGCAGACCTGGGGAATGCCCAGCTTCTGCCTCCTCCCAGCCGCCATGCTTTGTACAAGCGTTCAGTAGGGACATTGGTGTTGCTAATGGCAGAGGTCAGTGAATAATCAAGAATCTTTTTGCCTTTCATATTTTAATGTCTGTTGGAATTGAACATCTGTGCCCTATCCAGGATTCCTGTTGAAATTTAACTACCAATATGACGGTATTGGAACTGGGACTTTTATAGATAATGTATTTTGAAGGTAGTCTTCATGTATGAGATTAACAACTTCATTAAAAAAAAATGGTGAGCCTGGCATGATGGCTTAGTGACTAAATGCTGACCTTGCAAGTGCAGACATTCCGTATGGTTGCAGCTCCATGTCCCAGCTCCCTGCTTTTGGCCTGGGAAAGCAGCAGAGGACGGCCCAAAGCCTTGGGACTCTGCACCCGCGTGAGAGACCTGGAAGAAGCTCCTGGCTTCAGATCAATTTAGTTCTGGCTATTGCTGCCATTTGAAGAGTGAAACAGCAAATGAAAGATCTTTCTCTTTCTCTCCTTCTCTGTAAATCTCATCTACCTTTCAAACAAAAATAAATGCATTTTTAAAAAAAGATTTATCTATGTATATTGGAAAGTCAGATTTACAGAGAGAGAGAGACAAAAAGATCTTCCATGTGCTGGTTCACTCCCCAAGTAGCCATAACAGCCGGAGCAGAGCTCTTCCAAACCCAGGAGACAGGAGCTAATTCTAGGTTTCCCACGTGGGTGCAGGGTCCCAAGGACTTGGGCCATCCTCTGCTGCTTTCCCAGGCCATAAGCAAGGAGCTGGATGAGAAGTGGAGCAACTGGGACATGAACTAACATACATATGGGATTCTGGGCACATGCTACTACGTTATTGTGCTGGGCCCCAAAATAAATAGATGTTAAAAAAGATGTTAAAAAGCCATTGGGTCAGTGAGGTCCCCTATGCCCATCTACTGTGTCTAGCACTGAGGATACCTGGTCAGTCTAGCTTTGGGGAACAGGTATTCACAAGACACTGAACCTGCAGCATCTTGACCTAGCACTTTTCCAGTCTCTGGAGCTGTGGCAAAGTTCCACTTGCGTATTGTCCATCCTCAGTTGGTTTGTTACCACAACACAGAGGGATCACAACAATGCCTTACTCATAGTTCTTTGAGACATTTCATAAAATATTATATAGCTTTTTTATTTAGGTATCCCATTTTCCAGTTCTCTGGGACAGGTGTCATTAGCTTTAAAAACGAGGTAAGACACCTTTGCTTTGCAAGAAAGTAAGCCTGTTCTCCCCAGGTTAACAGCTGTGGACATCAAAGAACGAATGATGCCTTGAATAGTTACGGTTACAAAATCCCGGATACTGGTGGCTGCTTCTTAGTTCTACAACGACTCTATCTTCTGGGAAAGTAAACGTGCAAGAATGGAACGTTTTTGACGATTAGGGGAGAAAGTATGCTTCTTAAAATTCCAACATGCCTGACATAGGATGACTGTAGGCCTGGTAAAAATCTATGGCCAGAAAATTATTCTGATCCTCCATCATCCTGTTTTGACAGTAGCCCAGGCAGGCCCAGTTGGGAAAATGTGTCCGATTGGTACTGAATCAGGGTGAGCTCCCTCTGGGGAGTCAGGAGTGAGCTTCCTGTGGAGCCTGGATGATTAGTTCAGGCCCTGAGGCTGTCTGACCCCTGTAACATCCCAGCTGGTGGGACTGGCCTTGCTGATCTCACTCTCATGTGAATGTCTTATTCTTGTGGGGATTCTTGATCAATTATCTGCCTCCATCTGTACAACGCACGAGTTATTCTGAGATCATTTTGTGGGCTAGTGAAAGGCGATGCCTGTCCCAACCAACAAATATTTCTTGCTTTTTTAACAGTGCGAATCACTAATTCTGAAAAATAATAAAAAAATATATACTATATGGCATAAAGTAGCTCTCTAAAGGTTGTTTTTTTTTTTTTTTAATGTTTCCCTACATTGGTAGGGGAGATACTAATAAAATGTTAGTGCCATTTTTCAGAGGTCAGAATACCAGTCATCTATATGGAAGCTTTATTGGATGTTGTAGCTGATCTTAGTATTCATTCAGATTAAGTCATTTTCATGATTTGCTTGCACAAGATCTTTCTAGGCCCCTGTAGTATTTTTTGGCTTAATCTTTTTTCATAAGATCATTTTTATCTACTGATTTTTTTTAAAGGGAAATATTGGTGCCATAAAATAGAAAGGCATTATTTTCAACTCAACTCGGCAGTATAGAATATGGTTTTCAAATTAAACATTTGTCCTCCTCTCAGAAAATCAGGGTAGTATTTGGACCACTGCACTTCAGGAAATCGCAGTGCCACCTGTCTTAGGAAAGGAGGTTCATTAATCAGGGCCGCATTGTGAATTTGGATTGGCCCTCAGCACTGTGTTCCCCAGTTAATGCATCCGCGTACTTTAAATGAATGGAGAGTCAGTAGCAAAAGCATCAGAACAAAATTTTAAGAGCAATTATAATAAATCTCTGGACTTCCTATGATTCTATATTCCAGATTGTTGTATTCTTCACAGATTTTGTGACTTTCTGTGTAAGGTGAATGTATTTATATGAATATGATCTTTTCCAGTGTGAGTTAATTTTCTCTCCTGTTTTAAGATGAATAGGATATGTTCATTGGCTTCACAAAGTACCCTGGCCCTAGGCTGTGTGTCTACTGTACCTCATGGTCAAGTCCGCTGGGAGTGGGCTCATCCTTATGCAGCCACCCAGAAGCTTCTTCAGGGTGCTTGGGAGTATGAAACCACTGAGCTGAGATGCAACTGAAATCCTGTGTGTTTCCCATAAAATTCAGATGGATTTTTCCTTTATAGCAGGAAATTGTCATTGTTGCCCCTATAACTTATTTCGATAGAATTCCTACAGAAGGATAGAGTTCAGAAATAATTCTGTGGTTTTGAATTCCTAGCATAGAATTGCATGCTCTGGGGAGTAAGTGAACTCTGGTTTAAGGCTCATGCATATACCTAGAAGGCGTGGGGAGGGGTTATTGTTGTTTTGTTTTTAACCTAGGTTCAAGGGAAAGCATTGTTTATGACAGATTTACTTTCTGTTGAGGATGCTACAGTCATTGTCTTGACACTGTTGTCACTATGCCCAGTTGGGTGTCTCTGTGATGGCCAAAGGCCAACTGGGCTCTTACAAGAGCATAGAGGAATCTGTCCAGTACTGTATGGGTTCATGCTTATTTATAAATATCTCTGTTCTTAGGTCCTAGTGAGTGGTTAAACTCTCTTAGCGATTTCCAGCCAAGAAGAAGTCACTTGGATGACACTAAAATCCTGCTTTCCACCTGCTGCTTTTGAAGGAGCCATTTCCCTAGGTCTCCTTGGAGGGGGACAGCTTTGATGGAGGAGGATGGCTTTGCTGCCTGTCCTCTCATTACCGCCTTCATTAGGACAGGCTATGATAAAAGCTTTTTGTTTGTACGATCCGTCCTCAGACTTCCACCTTCTCCTCTCAAAGCTGAACACCACAGCTGAAGTTCTCCCAAATTGCCACTGTGCAGAAAACTGCTGGGTCCTGTATGCTAAATGCAGGGCTCTTTATTTAGGTGCATGATGTCTTGGAAAAAAAAAAAAAGAGTCCTAATGAGTCACCCAATTTGCTAGTTTCTTTGTAGGTGTGACCAGTTAAGTGTCATGAGAGAGCAGCTGAAACAGAAGCTCATTTATCCCAAGGTTCATAGCCTGCTGGTTCCCTTTCACTTTTTTTTTATTAGACATTTCCCCCTGAGGACCTGCTGTGCGGGCACTTAGGACTCCCCTACCCAGGATCCAGATACCATTGAGTGGTAGGATGGCTGCAAGCAAGAGGGAAAGGTCTGTGCTCTGTGTGCTTGATGGCTGTGCTGGCTGCCTCATCATCGTTTCCAGCAAAGAAAGAAATGGGTAAAAGGCAATATTAGAACTCCAGCAAACAAGCAGGAAACCTCCATGACATTATCATCTGCTGCACATGAATCCATCACCGAGCCTGGCTGCTTTTGCTTGCTCAGTGGTTCTTGAGTTCCTTCTGTCTGGCTCTGTCACTGCTGTCCTGGTCCAGGCCTTGGGTGCCAGTTACCTGAATGCTTACAGTGGTTGTCCCCATGTCATCCTCCTGGCCCTACATTCATACTGTGCAGCCAGCGGAGTCAAAGGCTTGTTGATCATGCCTCAAACCCTTCGTTGGCTTCCTCTCCGTTCCAGGCCAGCCGTGGCCTGCAGGGCCACACACACTCTGAGTAGAACCTCTTTCCTCAGTCTAGTCTTGCTGCTGCTCTGTCTCCGGGACTCACACTTGCTGCTTTCTTTTTTTTTTTTTTAAAGATTTATTTTTATTACAAAGTCAAATATACAGAGAGGAGGAGAGACAGAGAGGAAGATCTTCCGTCCGATGATTCACTCCCCAAGTGAGCCGCAACGGCTGGTGCGCGCCGATCTGAAGCCGGGAACCAGGAACCTGTTCCGGGTCTCCCACGCGGGTGCAGTGTCCCAATGCCTTGGGCCGTCCTCGACTGCCTTCCCAGGCCACAAGCAGGGAGCTGGATGGGAAGTGGAGCTGCCGGGATCAGAACCGGCGCCCATATGGGATCCCGGGGCGTTCAAGGTGAGGACTTTAGCCGCTAGGCCACGCCGCCGGGCCCACTGCTTTGTTTTAATGCTGCTTGCTTGGGACCTTTGCATGTTCCTGCATTCTGGAATATTTTTTCTCTTGTTTACTCCATATTATTTCCTCACAAAGGCTTTCTTTATCTTTTAGAACATCTCAGGTCCTGTTTTTAGAACACTCATAGTCCCCCAACCTTTGCCTTCAGGATGCTAAACTTGGATCATAGGGGCTCGTGTTGACGGATTCATGTCCACATTAAACTCTGAGCTCTGCAAGGCAAGGGCTCATCTGCTTTGCTCAGCAAAGGATTCTTGGTAACCAGTGTAGTTATAGTCAAAGTAAAGATGAGAAACTCAGTAAGAGAATAAGTAAATTCGGTGTATAGATTACATACCTAATATGTCTTTGAGTAAAGGACGCTGCATATTCAACTGATCAGGAAGGAATAACTATGGGTTATGGAACACATTTTCTACAATTTTTCTTCTGAAATTGTAAAATTGATGTTTAGGAATCAAACGAGAACGTAGTATCTACCATCACTTAATTCTGCATGCAATATTCAGCTCCTAGAGTAATACCTGACCAACCACAGCAAGTCTGGTCCTACTGCAGTCCTTTTCCGGCTGTTTCATCTTCCTGCAGTGGTGTTCTGCAGATGTCCCATTGCGTGTCCTTTCACGCAAGGCCCAGACCTCTGCTTCAGTATTTTTTTCCCCTAGGGAGGCCTTGCCTGCCTTAATTACACTCTGCCTTCTAGGTCACTCATCTACTGGTTGCCTTACTATGCTTCTGTTTTCCCTATAGCACTTGTTACCATCTGCCTTTCATCCACCTATCACTTAATCACCACTTCTTTCCACTGGATGCTCCTTGAGAATAACGATTCTGTCGGTTGGGTACTTTGTTCCCAGCACCTAGAACGATGGTAAACACTTGGATAACACTAGAAGCATCTTGTTCTTGAATTGCAATGAATGATCATTTGGAAGAAACATTTAGTAATTTGTTAGTTTGGCCCTAATACGAACAGTCCATTTTCACCGTTTGTCCTCTTCTTGTCCCTCAGCTACAGTAGAATTCCCTGGTGTTTTCTCACTTGGTGATGCAGGGAGTGCAAGAGGGGGTGAAGGTCAAGTTCCTCTCTGCCAGACTGTGTGTTCCATTCTTGCTCTAGACAGTCCATCAGAAATCCATGACTCTGAGCTACTTCTGCTTCTGAAACTTGCTTCATGAGCCTAAGACTTAATGACAGATACGCATTTTTCTTTCATGTGACCAAAGTGGAAAAAGCAGGAGAAACAAGAAAATCAACTTCTTGTGTTTTAACCTGAAAACAGCAGCTGGCTGTTAGCTGAGTGGCATTCTACTGCCTGGTTTGCATTCAGTTCTTCTCCAGCCAGGACGTCACGGGACAAGAGAAGAGCTGCTGGTCAGAAGCTAGGACATGGCAGGGCTCATTAATTACTTAGAAAATGCTGCCTGGGTTGCAGCCAGAATCCCCGACAAAGGAAGGAAATAGCTCCTGTTCCTCAATTGACAAGTTGATGAGTGAGGTAAGAATGAAAATCATTTGGGTAAGTGAAAGGGGGGAAGAAATCAAATGGAAGCAGTAGTTTTGTTCAAGAACAAATATATAATTAAGACATATTCCCAGCCTTGGAGGGTTGATTCGCATCAGTTGAGGCCGTGGAAATCACCATCTGCTCCCAGCTATGAGGTGAACTCATTATCTCTAATAAAAGGATTGGGAACACCAATTTAGAAAAAGTGTTGATAGTGTTAGAGCTTGGACCAAAGTCCACGATACATGTACGAAGGAATTAACTCAATGGCTCCTAAATCACTTGGTCAATATAATAATTCTTATGAATATACAGAGGGCTACATCTTGTCTGAACATTAAAATCCATTGTGTTGGCCAAGCTAAAAGTCATAAGCTGTCTTAACAAATTTGATGTTTTGCATGAAGCTAGTTTCAAGCTGGAAGAGTCAGTTAAAAAAAAAGCATAACTTTTAACATTGTGAAAAGAGCTAATTTCAGAAAAGCTCATGCACTAGGTACAGCCCTGGTCATAGCATGGTTGTATTGTCGGGAGGAGACCTGATCATATAACATTCAGCTAAAATGAAGCCATCAATAATTGCTTTCCCGAGTGAGATTTAGTTTTCCATATCTGAATGGCCCTATGTCTCTGCTATAAAATTTGCTGCATTAGGGGAAAAGATGGAGGAAACACACATGCACCCCGCTACCATCCCATAAGCTTGCACGTAGAAGGAAGATGTAGTAGTGATGGATATTTAATAGCCTACACAGAATATAAAGAGTACTTAAAAGAGATCCTCTGGAGCTTTCAAGCAGTCTCAAGACAAAGCCATGTCCTTTGGGGAAGGAGGTCATCAGAGCTGACCACCGAGAATTGTGTTTATAACTTCCCAGACATGCGAGAGTAAACTGAAAATTAAAGTTGTACTGCATCTGTGGAGAGAGAATGGCAAACAGAAGCAAGATCAGGCCTTAAGGGAAATTTATTTTATGTGTTTTTATTGGAGAAGTACATGGAGAAGATGAGAAGTACGATGAAGTACTTCTAGGAATAGACAGAGATGAAGTGAATAGTGTAATGGAAGGAGGGATGGAGGAAGCACATTGACTTTCTTCTTTTAAAGATTTGTTTATTGTTATTGGAAAGTCAGATTTTTAGAGAGAAGGCCAGACAGAAAGATCTGCTGCCTGCTGGTTCACTCCCCAAATGGCTGCAATGGCGGGAGCTGAGCTGATCCAAAGTCAGGAGCCAGGAGCTTCTTCCAGCTCTCCCATGTGAGTGCATGTTCCCAAGCCTTTGGACCATTCTCTTCTGCTTTTTCTGGCCACAGGTAGGGAGCTGGATGGGAAGTAGAGCGGCAGGGACATGCTCTGGCATACATATGGGATGCCAGTACTTACAGGCAGAGGATTAGTCAATTGAGCCATTGTGCTGGCCCCACACATTGACTTTTAAACACTGATTTCTGCTGATTTCAGATGTGCTCAGGTCGAGGGTGGGTCATGTGAAAAAGTGGCCACCCTCTTTACTTAAGCAAGTGAGTGAGGCACCAAGCTTATTTGTTCCTTTTACATAAACCACAAAACAACTGTGTAATTACCTCTTCAGTTGTGAGGCACACTAGGCCACAGATAAAAAGAACCGTTTAGAGGAAGAAGACAAGGATCCTAATTTCATTGGTGACCCTAGTGGATGCTTGGGGTAGGAGGAAGAAATCAGCTGTGGTACAGGTTCCCTTTGACAGAAACTGTGCAGTGTGCTCAGGCGCTATGCTTGCAGGAGCAGGAGACCAAGGTTCCCTCTCGGAAGTGCTGGGAGCAGGTGCTGGGGCAGTCATTAGTACTGTTCATCAAGTATTTCTGTGCTCTATCCATTCTGGGCACATGGCAGGATCACATGTTCTTACCCTCTGTGGGTGTGCAAAACTGTGTGACCATTTAAAGCCATTGAGTTGAGCTATCATGGTAGCTCGACAGGCTAATCCTCCACCTGCAGTGCCAACATCCCATATGGTAACTAGTTCAAGTCCTGGCTGTTCCATTTCTGATCTTGCTCCCTATAAGGTCTGGAAAAGCAGTAGAGATGGCTCAAGTCCGCGGGCCCTTGTACCCATGTTGAAGACCCGAAAGACGATCCTGACTCCTGGCTTTGGATTGGCTCAACTCAAGTCATTATTCCATTTGAGAAGTGAACCAGCTGATGGAAGAGCTCTCTCTCTCTCTCTCTCTCTGTGTATGTCTCCTTCTCTCTGTAAATCTCTCAAATAAAAAAAAATCCAGGAAGTTGTAGGTCAACATGATGGGGTAGAGCATTTGATTAGTGTCCTCATCTTTCCTTATTCTTTCTCTTAGAGAAATGACCAACAACCTGAGTGATGCAAGGCTGTCCGGTGAACCTGGATGTCATGTTCTTTGATGGGTGGTACTGGGCTTGGATTACACTCCCTCCTACCCCCGGTTCCTTTTTCTCTTTATTTTTTATTTCCTTTGTTGATTTGTTGGATTCCATCCTGGGAGCCATACTATGTTGACTCATGTCTCCATAGGCACATCTTTGTGATGATAATGTTTCAGATTTTCTTCCTTTTCATAACCATGACTGTTTTGAGGAGTCACTTTGGTGTTTTGTAGGTCACTCCTTGAATGTTGGATTGTTTTTCATGATTAGACTGGTGACTTTTAAATATTTTTCTGAGGGGGAGGAACACCACAAACATCAAATGTCATTTTCGTTTCATTCTGTCAAGGGAATATACCATGAGCATGGCTTAACCTGCCGATCCTGACCTGGATGACCTAGTAAAGGTAGTATTTGTGAATGTGTGTGCTTGGTCTCCACTGTACATCTTTCCACCACTTCCTTATAGAGGGTGTTCTTTGGAAGGAAGTCGCTATGTCCAACCTCATGGATGTAGTGGGGACTTAGGGTATTAGCCAGAATTGACCTTCTTTTTTCCTGCATTGATCTGAGTTTTGCCCCATTTACTCAGACTTTCATTCTGAAATGTTTCCCAAAATGTGTTAGGTGAGTGAATATTTCAGGTGCTACTTATATTAATATTTCAGTTTTGGTAAATATGCAAGAGCTCTGTGTATTCATGGGACTTGAAAAACTTAATATGAGTCATCTTCTTTGCCAACCCTTCGTTCTGAATATTTTGAGTAATCCTTACCTTTATGGCAGTACAAGATTCTCTGGAACCCTGCTTTCTGAATGATTGTGACCAACAGACGCTTTATCCCAACATGGGAAAATGTGCAGTCTTACTGAAGTAGAACTCTGATAGGCAGCCCAGTTTCTGAAGTTGTTTCAACATGGCAGTGGTGAATCCCCTAAGCAAATGGTTCTCAAAGTATATAGTTCCTGGAGCCAGCAACCTATTCTTCTCATGTACCTTTCAGCACAATGACAGAAACATCACATGTTGGCAACGCCCGCGTCACCGCCACCACGTACCCCGAGCCGAGCGGAGGGACTAGGGTTACAAAAAAGACAACACACAATGGGTCACTCTTGTAAACAGAATGCCGTTTATTTGGGGTGAGCCGGCCTCTTTTATAGTCTTCCTAGTTCCTCCCAGTATTATCCCAATGCTCAGGCAACTCCTAAGCTCCCCTGGGGGCATCTTAAAAAAAGGGAAGCAGGGAAGAGGAACTTGTGGTCAAGCCAGGGGCTAAATGTATTAGGCCAAGATTGCCCATCCTGTTATCCCTTAGAAACAAGCTAAGCTGTGGAGTTAACCCTTTGGAGACCGGGCTCTGCAATCACAATCTTAATTTTTTTCTTTATTGGAAAGTCAAATTTACAGAGAAAAGGAGAAATAGAAATATCTTCCGTCCACTGGTTCATTTCCCTAATGACATCAATGATTGGGGCTGTGCCAGTCTGAAGCCAAGAGCCTCTTCTGGGTCTCTTACATGGTGCAGAGTCCCAAGGCTTCGGGCCATCCTCCTCTTCTATCTAATGCCAGAAGCAGGGAGCTGGATGGGAAGTGAAGCACCTGGGATATGAACTGGTGGCCATATAAGTATGTCGGTGCTTGCAGGTGGAGGATTAGTCAGTCGAACCATTACACAGTCCCCAAGCATCTCACTCATTAGCAGGAAGTTCTGCAAATTCAGAAATACACAAACCATGCTCCTCTTCTAATGTTGAGCAGAATTCTGAAGGTATGACTGAGAACAGCTGCTTGAGAAGCAGCTGGGGGTAGTTCTGGTATCTCACTGGTCCAGTTTATCAAGCTGGCCAAGTTACTCAGCATACAAACTCAGAGACTTAGCAATTTCTGTCATGCTGTGGTTATTTCAACAATTCATGTAGATTTCGTTCATCATAACCTTTCCCTGGGCCAACCTGAAGCACCACATACCATTGGATGTCCTTTGTCCATTGACTAGGGATTTACACCGCTCCTGTTGGAGTGCTGGTTAAAGTCCTGGCTTCTGTGCTTCTAATCCATCTCCCTGCGGAAGTGTCTGGGAAGCAGCAGCAGATGGTTCATGTTGCTGAGTTTTGCCACCCACATGGGAGGTCCAGAGAGAGGTCCAGGCTCCTAGCTTCAGCCTGGCCCAGCCTTAGCTCTGGAGGCCATGTGGCGCGTCAACAGTACATGAAACATCTGTCACTGTGCCTTTCTTACAGGTCTTTTAAAGGGACAGGAGAGAGGCTTTAAAAACACTTGTTTTATTTGGGGAGCAGAGGCAATGAAAGAGAAAAATTCCCATTTGTCTATTCATTTCTCAGTGTGCCCGTGATGGTCAGGGATGGGCCAGGACTGAAGCTGGGAGCCAAGAGCCTAATGTGGGTGTACTATCTGGGTGGCAGGGACTCAATTACTTGAGTCATTGCTGCTGCTTCTTAGGGACTGCATAGGAAAAGGATGGGATTGTGAGCTGGAGATGGGCATGGAACTCTGGCCTCTAAAGGCAGATGTGTGTGTCTTAACCATTAGGCCAATCGCCTTCTCCTGGGGAGGAAGGACCTTTTAAGAAAGAAGAGGATGATTCTGTAGGATAGCCATTGCGAAAGTTGACTGCCATGGACCCAATCTGGTTTATTCTCAGAATTAATGTGCTCAGTTGGCATCTGGGGCATTGCAGTCATGTGCAGGGCTGTGTCAGAGACTCAAGGGATATCCTTTGGGAGCCAGTGGTAGCCTTGAGAGAAGGGGGGCCGTAGAGGAGTGTAATTAGCAGGGCTTGATGTAAGGCACTCCAGAAGATGTGACCCGTGCGTCATGTCATCGGGCTGCCTTTTAACTTGTGGGTCTATCCACGGAAGTGAATTCAAAGGAGAGTAAATGAAAAGTGTATTCATCCGGACTTATCAGTTAGATTTGCCGATGAACGTTGATAGTAATGGGGATCTTAATGGGCAAGAAGTTTGATTTAATTCAAGCATAGTTGTATCTGCTTTAGGAACATATTGACAGCCTTGAAATTGCTGTGTATTTTAATGTTATGAAAGCAATATATATTTATATTAGAAAATCTGAGGGCCCGGCGGCGTGGCCTAGCGGCTAAAGTCCTCGCCTTAAAAGCCCTGGGATCTCATATGGGTGCCGGTTCTAATCCCGGCAGCTCCACTTCCCATCCAGCTCCCTGCTTGTGGCCTGGGAAAGCAGTCGAGGACGGCCCAATGCATTGGAACACTGCACCCGCGTGGGAGACCCGGAGGAGTTTCCTGGTTCCCGGCTTCGGATCGGCGCCCACCGGCTCATTGCGGCTCACTTGGGGAGTGAATCATCGGACGGAAGATCTTCCTCTCTGTCTCTCCTCCTCTGTGTATATCTGGCTGTAATAAAATGAATAAATCTTTAAAAAGAAAAAAAAGAAAATCTGAAATAGGGAGAAAAATACACATGAGAAACTGTAATTGCCCACAGATCAACTATCTAGAGATTATAACTGATGGTCTTTTTTAAAAAGCACAATTTTTCCAAATTAGGATCGTGTGCGAGGTAGTTTTCTAATTTTTAAAGTATTGTAAGCCTTTCTCTCGTGTCATGAATCATTCTGTAGAATATTTCCAGGCTGAATTAAAGCCTGTCAAGTGTCTGCCATACTTCACTTAGCAGTTTCATTTTATTCTTTCCAGTTTCTTCCTAGCAAGCCTTTAAATGCAAACCTCTATGAAGTTTACATAATTTTTATATACTTGTATGAAAATACTTTCTAGGGATAGCAAGACCAAGAGTGGTTAGCTCAACCAAACACAGCAGGCTTGGGAGGGGCTGGGATCCTCCAATGATATGGCGTGTGCCAACCAACAGAGTTCACACGTGTTACCAGAGACCTGGAGCTGGAAATTTCTGTATTATACTGGCTTCTGATAGTCATTTGGTGTCAGGAACCCAAGGAGCTTGTGGGGTGTCCTGAGAATTTTGCTCAGATGGTCTTGGGACTGGAAGAAGATTAAGTATCAAGGGGCCTAGTGAGAAGACGCATGCCCAACAGCCAGCCTGGGTTTTGGCTGAAGGTCTAAAGTCTCTTGCATGGACAGTTACCCAGAGCCTATCTGTTATGTACCCAACACCATACTGAAAGATTGAATTCTTTGCATGAAAAAGGTAAGCATGGGTCCTCTGTCTTTGTGGAACTTAGATTTTCATTAGAAAATTCTTCCGGGTGAGGGGATTGACAAAAGCAAGGTGAATTCTAGTTGTAGAGGAACTGAGTGTTAGGTGTATTTCAAGATAGACTCAAGTACAGGAAGCAAGACAAATTCTCTAAGGTGCTGACAATGGCTCAGAAACAGAGCAGATTGTCAAAACAGGCCCAAGATCAGAGCAAACTGTTAGCAAGAATGACTCACCACTGAGTTAGAGTGGAGCCTAGCAGTGTACCTTTCTGGTTTAAGGCCATGTTATCCCAACAGTGAGGATTTGCCCCAGCCTATAGAATGGGGAGTTAAGACTGGCACCCGGATGCCGATTCTTGCACGTAGAAGCTGGGAGGATATTTAGTGCTTATAACTGAAATGGAAAAGCCAGGAATGGCTATCTAGCCTCTAGTCTGACATGTATTATAGTAGATTTCAATAAATACTTGCTGGGTGAATGTATGAACATGATGAATTAGACATGGAAGAGAGAAAAAATGACTATGATACAACATAGTCATTATGAGTTTGGGCTTTCTCACTCTTGTATCCTGGGACAGGATCCTTAACATCTGTGAACCTCAGCTGCCCCACATGTAAATGGAGCTGTTATAGTACCCATCTATCACCCCTTCAGGTGGTTTGACAACTTTTATCAACAGCTAAGCCCGTCGCCTGGGGTATAGTGAGAATTCAATGCAAGTTAATCAACCCAGTAATAAATCCCTATACCTACCAAACTGTATCATGAAAAATAATAAATAGAAAACACAAAAATTTAATCTGTATTTTCCAGGGGGATGTTGCTGATATATAACACATTCTGTGGAGAAACCTAACTTTTTTTTATCAATAGAAAATTAGAAAATTGAGAAGTATTGTTGTTTGCATAGAGAAGATGGAATTTTATGTGCATACACCAATACATGTCACCTGTTTTCCTACTGAAATGAGGGCTTCTCTAGGTTGAAAACAAAGCAAGGACAAGTAAAAGAATTTGTACAGTAATATTAAAAAAACTAGTTATTGGTTGGCTGAGAATAAAAAAGCTAGGAAAGGGGAGCTATGTGATGAATACATAAGAAGTCTTCAAACATTTATGGAAAATGCATATTATAAAAGTTGTGCATAGATTTCACAATTATTTTACATTAAAATAGGCTTATTTTCAATGAGCTTCATTTCTTCCTCAGATTTTTTTTTTGAGGTCTCATAGCTTTCTTCAATCCATTACCATAATAGTGAAAAATAGATCCATTTAAGAGAATCTCATAAAATTAGATAGGTCCTTGATGGTTTAGATTCAGCTATTAAATAAATAGCTTTAGTCTTTACTCTTATGGAACAGCTTCCTTCCCAGTATGGCAGAAGAGACATGAAAGACCCAGGGCTGGCGCTTGTCATCCATTTCCTGTTGTGTTTTGGCTTCTGTTCATTGATGTGCTGTTGACTCCATGGGTGTTCTGGTGTTCTCCCTCTGGGGAGCTTCTGCGAATCTCCGGGCTGCAGCATCCTGGTTGCTTGCACATTGAGAAACTCTTGGTAGATGTAGATCCCGAGCACAAGCATTGCATCTGGACAGGTGAACTTTTCCCTTCCTTGGCAGTGGACTCAGGCCTGGATAACAGCTCTCTGAAGAGAGATACTGTCATCAAAGATGTGCTGTGTGGGTCAGGAGGGTATGTGATGGGTGTGGGCCTTAATGGATAAGGAATGTGTTAGGCAAGAATAATGGAACTGAAGTTCCATTTAGTCTTGCCAACTCCAAATTCCATTAAGAAATAATGTCATAGGATATGTATCTTCCCAAATAGTTTTAGCTGTAAGGTAAGGTGTCCCCTGTCCCTATGTCTGGCATTACTTTGTCATTTGGACTTTGTGTCCCTTCCTTGTCTTTGCTTCTTAGGTCTTTTGCCTTCTTCATGCGCAGAATTGGTTTTCCAGTCTCACTCCTATGACTTCCTTGGTGTAATCCTATCTTCCTCTAGTTTCATTCAAAATGGTATTCTTCATACCTTTCTACCTTGACATGACACAGACAGGCACTCGTTGGAAGTCAGGCTTCCCTGTGAGCTGTGCTAATTCTGTTCTAGAGATGTCCCACTAGGTGGAACACTCTCGTGTCCTCCATCCTGTTTGGAATGAGGGTTCTGCGATGGACAGTGTGCTGGGAGGGATCCTGATCTTATGGAGGGGGAACCTGGCTTAGAGTGTGAGGGGCCAGCTGTGTGGGAAGACAGTGGGTCTTCATTCTGGGCGAGGCTTTCAAGTCTGAATTCTGGACCATCTATCTCTGGCATCACAGATGCTGGGGCAGCTGCTCCTTGGGCCAGCTGCAGTGGCTGATGGGTGGGCTATTTTAGGTTGGCACAGTAACAACTTCCAGTGGTCACATCACTTCCAAAATGGAGGAAGGAGATAGACACATTTGAAATGAAACTCAAGCCTTGTTTTGTTTTAAAAGCATACAGTTGGGGGCTTGGCGGCTTGGCATAGTGGCTAAGGTCCTCGCCTTGATCCCATATGGCCGCTGGTTCTAATCCCGGCAGCTCCACTTCCTCTCTATCTCTCCTCCTCTCAGTATATCTGACTTTGTAATAAAAATAAAAAAAAATAAAATCTTAAAAAAAAAAGCATACAGTTGCCTGGTTAGGTCATGGGTAGGGTTCTCTGTGGTTATAATAGCACTATAGAAGGGGTGCTTGGAATGAAGGAACTTAAGTTAGCAAGAAAATGACAAATGGCTAAGAACTTCAGGGAGTCAAAGAAATATGATTCTTGTTTTTTGAATTTTTGATGAAAACATAACCTAATATTTAGCCTTGGTTGAGAAGGTTTTAATGAATATTAGTCAGATATGCATTGGAGAAATCCAAAGGAGATTTGTCCTGTTCATATAGCTGCAGTGAGAAAGACAGACAACAAGTGCTGATGATGCTAATGAAGCAACTGGAATTTTTATGCGTTGCTGGAAGAGATAAAAGCATTTTGCTGGTTTTTAATAAAGTTATTCATAACATTTCACATGTGACTTCATAAATCTGCTGGTGTGTACTTACCTAGAAGAAACAAAGCATGTGGGACATGAAGATCTAGGGGTGAGTGTTCCTAGTAACTATAGTCATAATAAACAAATGTTGGAACTGATCCAAATATCTGCCAATTGGGGACTGGAAAGGTACCCATCTGGTATCTCTACGGCCCAATGCTCCTTAGCTACAACAAGGAAAGAGCCTCTGAGGATGCCACAGCAAGGCCAGATCTCAAAATCATCTTCTAAGTGAAGCAAGATAATCTCAAAAACATCTGTGATTCTATTACTATCCCATTCTAGAAAGGGCAGAACTACAAAGATGTTCTCCAGGCTATGGTACATTGGGGTGAAATTTGACTACAGAGAGCTGGAGGGAACATTGCTTTAGTTGATTGCATGGGTGATTCTGTGACCATATCCTTTTGTCAAAATGCTTCAAAACATAGAGTTGAAAAAGGGGGAGCTCTGTGACAATAAATTGTTCCTTAATTTTAAAATCCCAAGTTTTTAATTACATGGTTAAATTCATAATTTACACATTTTCTTTTATTTCTCTAACCTTTAAATCAAATGGTGTTGCCTGTGAGCCGTGGATAAGGCCCTGCACTTGGCAGAGAAATATAAAAATTTGAGCCCAACTACTGTCATTTTTAGTTCAGATTTTTTTCACATGAAAAAGATCCTCCAGTTCTAATCGAGCTAACACAGGGCTGCTGGTGATTTTCTATTAAGGAAGAGAATCTTGGGGAGGCACAAGGAAAGGTGCAACAATGTGTCTCACCAAGACCCTGGATGTCACATGCAATGACATTGAGCACCAGCAGAATAATGGTTTGTATCATCAACGGGATTGTAAGAACTAGCTCATGGGCAGAGATGAACTGTACAGGGTTCAGATTTTACAACATAATACGGCTATCTTCCTGTCATACTTTGCTCTCCCTAAGGAAAGCACTAGAGTGTCTGGGGCCCAGAAACGTGCTGTAGTCCCTAGACACTTGTGGTGACGTCAGAGTTGGTGCACACTCAGCAGCACCTGTCCAAGCCTTCAGCTGTCAGCCTCTGCCTCCAGGCTAGCAGGCTGGGTTGAGGGCTGGTTAATCTCTGAAAGACAGCAGAGGGAATGGGCTGGGAGGTAGCTTGATGCTGGGCTATTTTTGGAAGGCTCTTCCACAGTGATCCTCAGAGTCATTTTAAAGATCCTTGTGGGGCCGTCTCGGGATGCCCTGGTGTGGCCATGAATCAGCCTACGGGCCTGACGAATCCCTCTGATGTTCACTGGCCCTGCCAGAAGCTGACTGCTTCCGGGGCTGCCCTCTCTTCTTCATCTTTTACTTTCATCTCCCCACCTACATTTCCAACTTTCTCTGCTCACCCCGACTCCTCAGGAAGTGACTGTCCAGCTCCACAAGTCATGACGAGAGGGCTGTGTGCTTGTGCTGGGGGAGAGAGAAGGCACTAGAGTGAGCCAGCTAGCCCTCGAATGGCCTGTTTGTGAAATCTTTCTAAAATCTGATGACAGTGTTTTAGTTCTTCAAGCACTTCTTTCCGTTTCCGTTAGTTCATGAGTTAAAATGCAAGCATCCTGCCATGACGTGCTTAATGCTTTTTGCTCCCTTTGCACAGTTGGTGCATTTGTGAAGCCACACTTTCGTTTTTTCTCAGAAGCCCCGTGTGTAGTATTTCATGCGTGTGCGCACGCACACGCGCATGCGCACATCCTCCTGTTTGTGAATTTTCTTTTTCTTGTCTCCTGGGGGAATGTTTAGAAGATCTGGCAAAGATTCAATTGACATGTCTGCCTTCCTTCCTGGACCTCGTGCCTTCCTTCCTTCCTGGGTAGCAGTGGCATTTTCAGTTCCTTCTGCTGAGCCCCCTGCATGCCCATGAATGGACTTTGTTAGACGAAGTGTTCAGTGAGTTTTTTTTTAAAAAGATTTATTTATTTTTGTTACAAAGTCAGATATACAGAGAGGAGAAGAGACAGAGGGGAAGATCTTCCGTCCGATGATTCACTCCCTAAGTGAGCCGCAAAGGCCGGTGCTGTGCCGCTCCGAAGCCGGGAACCAGGAACTTCTTCCAGGTCTCCCACGCGGTGCAGGGTCCCAAAGCTTTGGGCCATCCTCGACTGCTTTCCCAGGCCACAAGCAGGGAGCTGGATGGGAAGTGGAGTTGCCAGGATTAGAACCGGCACCCATATGGGATCCCGGGGCTTTCAAGGCGAGGACTTTAGAGGCTAGGCCATGCTGCTGGGCCCGCTCAGTGAGTTTTTAAAAATCGTTATTTTACTTTGATGAGCTTTACATCATTAATTAGGGGGCAAAGGGTCAAGGACTACAGGAAAGTGGGTAAGGCTGTTGCTTCAACATTCCCTCTTTTTTTTGCTTTTCTGTATCTGGGGGAAGTGGGGAGATATAGGGAGAGGCTCCACCCAGCCTCCCACCCATCCCAGGGTCCCCAGTGTGGGACATGCTCCGAGGGCACTGCTCTGGTGGTTTTGATAGTCCAACAGTTCTGAATTGCTGCCAACCTCACCATTCCAAGCACGATGAAATCTCCCCCAAAGCTCATTGAGCTCATGTGCTTTGCGCTGTCACTTTTCTTGATGTTTTTTGTTTTTCTTGTGTATTCATCCACGTAACACATTCTAGGTGTGTTAATGCTTATTTAGCAGGTTCATCAAGGCAATGCTAAAAGAAATACACCCCGTCGAGACCAGAATTCGTAGGAAGGTGTTGATAGCACCCCCGATCCGAAGGCAGGTATGGTGATTGGTGTTTTATGTTCCCAGGTATAGCTGTCAAAGCAAGGAAAGCCTGTGGTGAGGGCTGTAGCTTCATGTGGGACTCACATTTTCCAGTCTGTCCAGGACCCAGGAATGGCCTTTTCACCTTTATGTACTGGGTTGTACCTCAGGGCAGTCTAGTAAAGAATGTCACATTGCCCTTTCTTGGCAAGTAAGAAGGCTGGGACCTGGAGGGATAAATTGACAGCTGGAAGGATCCCATAAAGTCTGTGTTCTAGGTAGGATCTGTGTTATTTATTTATTTATTTACAAAAAGATTTATTTCATTCGTTTCGAAGAGAGTTACTGAGAATGGTAGGAAGAAATCTTTCATTTGTTGATATACTCTCCAAAGGACTGCACCAGCTGGGGCTGGGCCAGGCTAGAAGCAGAGACCTTGAACTCCATCTGGGTGGGGACCTGAGTACTTGGGCCGGCTTTTGCTGCTTCTCCAGCAGACTGAGGTGAATTGAATCAGTAGTAAAGCAACCAAGACTTGAAGCAGTACTCAGGTTGGTAGGCATCACCACAACCTGAGTCCAGGGTAGGTTCCTTAATGTTAGTTAAATCTTTTTTTCCCCTCATCTCCATGTTCCCCTGAGGGTATTTGTTTCAGGAATTCGGATGGGCTTTGGGGATTCTGATCTAGTTTGGGCTGGGAAATCTTCTGTTGTACCTATGTACCCACGGTGGAGCACACAGTGGTGGTGATGATGTTGGGGAACCTGCAGATTGGCCCACAGGCCCCGGGCAGAGAACCTGGGGTTTGTGAAGAACAAGATGCTGCTATAGGGTGAAGGCCAGGGATCCCCTATGAGCACTGGTCTGTGTCCCGGTGGGCCCGCTTTCCATCTAGCTCCCTGCTTGTGGCCTGGGAAAGAAGTGGAAGATGACTCAAAGGCTTGGAATTCTGCACCAACGTGGGAGACCCTGAAAAAGTTCCTAGCTTCGGATCGGCTCAGATCTGGCCATTGCGGCCACTTGGGGAATGAGTCAGCAGAAGGAAGGTCTTCCTTTCTGTCTCTGCTTCTATCTGTGTATTTGACTTTCCAATAAAGATAAATAAATCTTTTTTAAAAAAGAAAGTAAATTGTTATCCATACATACCTCCACTTGTATGTATTTATCAGTTATTGAGTGATAAATTCATCCATGTGAGTAACGTGTAATGATTGTATTAGAATAAGTGAAGACATCCCCTGCCTCCACTACTGACTTTGTGTTGGAAACATTCAGTGTACGCTGCTGGCCACTTTGAGATGAACAATAACTTAGTGTTAACTCTAGTTGCCCTGATGCGCTGTAGAACACTGAACTTATTCCACCTGTCATTTTGTACCCATTAATCACCCTCTCTCAGTCGTTCCCAGTCACCTCTGTCCACCCTTCTTTGTCTGTGATAACTGTTACTGTATTCTCTGCATCCATGAGATCAGCTTTCCTTGGCTCCTGTGTATGGCTAAGCACCTGCAATGTTTATGTGCCTGTCTTGTTTTACTTAGTATGCCAAGTTCACCAGTGCCATCCCTATTGTTACAAATGATGGGATTCCATCCCATTGTAATGATTATGGCTGAAGAGTATTCTATGTTTACGTCTCATCTTTTCTTTATCCACCCAGAAGTTAAGGGGCAGTTAGATTGATTCCATATGTTGGCTGTTGTGAATAATCTTACAGTTAACATGGGATTACAGATGTCTCTGTCAGACTAATGATTTTTCCTTTTGATATTTACCCATGTTACCTATGAGAGAGATTACTAGATCATGTGGGCATGCGATAGTCTTTTTTTTTTTTTTATTATTGAGGACCTTGTATACAGTCTTACTTAATCTGGCCTTGATTCACACTCCCACTAACAGTGATTCCTAGAATTTCTCCAGTCTATGTAGTTGATAATGTCTTGAGAAGATGCTGTGTAGAAGGAGGTTATAAGTCTGGACGCCTCTGGAGACAGGCAGGTAATGAGTGTGTGCAGCTGGCCAACCCATTCCGCCCAGTGAGGGCAGCCAGAGTGGATTCCCCACCTGGGAGGACCATCAGAATTGGGGACCCCTGGTGCTGCCATGTCTTACATTTTTTTTTTTTTTTTTTGAGAAAGGCCAACTTTTATGTGAAATTCCAAATTATTGAATTTGAACTGAAAATTAAAAGCAGATACTAAAAGCATACACTGTTAGGTTTAAACCAAGCATCTTCAAGCAGAATTTAGTCTGCAGGCCATTAGCTGGGGCCTCTGCCGTGGAAGTTATACTGTAGAACCAAGGATTGTCACTGTGCCATTGGTTCTGCCCAAAATACCATCCTTCTTTTAGAGAAACTTAGGTATATAGTCCTATTTTCCAGTACTTTATTCCCAGCCTCATCCAATATTGTCTTCCATTGCTCCAGCCCTACTTTGACCATGACCCTCTAGGGTGAGCAAAAATACTCCCTTATTTGCAGATAGCTCCTAGGGAAACAACATTGGTATTCTCTTGGGTGGTTTTTCCGGTACCAATATGGACAAGATTCAAATGGCCCTGTGTGCTCTTTGCAAAGAATAACCTTGGGCCAGAGATGCCTCCTCTGGTTCATTGTAAAGTCTTTCTCTGCCTCATGCAGTCTTCCTCTTATTCTAACCTCAATACTTTTGGGTAAATGCACCTGGCCTTGGCTTCTAGCAGATCAGGAGGTGCCTGGTTGGCAGGAGGATCACTGGCAGCATGTTATGCCTCTCGCACCTTCCTTGGGCGATGGCCAGCTGAGAGATACTCTGCCCCAAGGCTCTTCCCAGGAAGTGGCATAGGGTGCTCAACTGGCAGCACTCGGCTGCTTTGGAAACTTGTCATACGGACAGTGCTTGACACGCAGATGGGTTAGGTGTGCTCTTCCAGGAAAGGTGAATTTTCTAGGAAGTGCTTTGACTCTATCTAAAATGATTCATCTATAGTGGGGCTGAAGGCACAGCAGGTTTAGCACAGCTGGTGCTGTTTGCATCCCATGCCAGAGTGCCAGTTTGAGTCTAGACTACCTCACTTCCATTCGAACTTCCTGCTGATGTGTCCTGGGAGGGAGCAGGGAATAAATCTGTGTGTCCCTGCTGCCCACAGGGAGACTCTCAGAGCTCTTCAGTGCAGGCTGCTGTGGACACGCAGGGAGTCAGCAGCTCCTGGAAGAGCTGTCTCCAACACTGTCATTTTGTTCCTTTGTCGCTCTGCCTTTCGAGTAGGTGAAAATAATAATAAATTCAAAAACATTTGTCCCCGAGGATATTATCAGAAATATGGAAAAGCTTTATGCGGTTATATTACTTGTAAAATTAATTCCAATAGCCATGAATAGTAAACAAGTGAAATATTCCGAAGTAGAAGAGTGATTATGCAACATTGGGGCTAGCTAGTTGGTATACTAATAAGTGGCCCTTAAAAGGAATTTTACATTTTTTATTACATGTGACAATAACTTAAAAAAACAACATTGTAAAGGTCCTAAATTATAGTTACTCATTCATCTACTTTGTAGATTTTTAAAAAAATATTTTCATTTTGTTAGACTGAGCAGTGGACTGATCTGCCATATCCTGGTTTACTTCTCAGTTGCCTGCGGTAGCCGGGCATGGAACAAGTCAAAGCTAAGCGCCGGGAGCACAATCCAAGTCTCCCATGTGGTTAGCAGAAACACAGTCATCTGCCTTTGAAGTTCATGCGCAAGCAGGAAGCTTGATTGAAAGTTGTTGTGGGCTGTGGAGCTGATTTACATTCCTTAAGCTTAGTGTCGGTGCCTAGTGACTGGAGCAGATCTCGGATTCCCTTAATTACTTGCATTTTAGAGAGTTCTTGCCCCATGATAAATTTTACTTATGCCCCTGTAAAAATTATAAAACCTGCCTCTAGATTTCCGGGGTCCCTCAGATTGTCCCTCGTGCCCCAAGACGGGGAGAAGGTCTGGGGATGAAATTAATTATGCCCCTCTAGAGTTAAATCCTAAACTTGCCTCCGGATTTCCGGGGTCCCTCAGATTGTCCCTCGTGCCCCTGAACGGGGAGAAGGTCTGGGGATGAGATTAATTTGCCCATCCAGAGTTCCAGGGGTCCCTCAGATTGTCCCTCGTGCCCTAGCACAGGGAGAGGGTCTGGGGATTAAATCAGTTATGCCCCTGCAGAATTCCCAAATTCTTAATTCAAAATTCCTTAATTTCTAATTCCTTACCTTCATAGTTCCAGGGGTCCCTCGGACGTCCTTTGCGCTGTGCCATGCCCCACGTTGGGCGCCATTTGTCGCGGCTAGCTGAGCCGGCGTAGTAGGCACGGCGAATGTCCGAGCGAAAAGCACCGACACACACGGAGACCATGATGGTGTTACCAGTGCTGGGAGCCGACTCTCCCAGCCGTCCTCCACAAGCCTCTTTATTACCATATTATCTCCTCTTTCCCCCAAGCCCATCAACAGGACAATAGGACACCAATGAGTCTGCAAAGGCTAGGTGCTACTGCCTTAGGCCCTATTCCTGAGTGCTCAGCTTAAGGAATGTAAATCAGCTCCACAGCCCACAACAAAAGTGGTGCTGCCAGAGCTAGACCTGGGCCCTGTGATATGTGACAGGTGCATCGCAAACAGCATCCTAACCCCTACGCCGTAACACTTGCTCCTGTTTTCCCACCTTTATATTTTTGTAGACTTTTTAATTACTCTTCACTAAAAAAAGAATGTTACTTTTAGGAAAATTCGCTTTTTATTTTGAATAGCTTTAGATTTAAAAATGAATTGCAAAAATAATAGTTCCGGCATATCTGTACACCCAGTTCCCCTATACATGTTACTTTTAAAGTTATTCTTAAAACTGTTTCTCTAGTTTAGCACATGATGACTTCTCACAATTGCTTAGACTGAGGAAGGCCTTCAAAGACAAAATTGTTTATGTCCTTTGTCAAAAGGGATGGATTGTGGTGACTTGGGCCAGCATTTATTTACTTATTTGAAATGCTACTTTTAAACGAGATCCTGAGTATTTCACATTTCCTGGAAGGAACATTCAAACCCCACTTTAACGTTGCTATTTGTTCTAAAATGATTTGAATGGCTCTGTTGATAATCATGATTTTGCTTTTGGGTTTGGCTTGGAGTTAGACTTTTGTTAGAGACGAGGGAAGTTATTCATCCTTCCTCTTGTGCTCAATATTCATTATTGCTTCTCAAACTTCCTTAGCTACATAAAAGTCAGTTTTATGGGAGTCTATAATGGATCTGAGTTTAAAATGCAGTCAACTGAAATTGAATTTACCAAGTATATGCTATTTTTATACTCTGTTTTGACTGATCAACTCACCAAAGCTGGAAGCCAAAAATAATAAACCCTGTCATTTTAGCAAATCAAGCCATCACAGGAAATATTAAGAAAAGGCAGCAATTGGTAATTTAAGGTTTCTCTGCCAAGTTGTTCCTGAATGGGAGCCCTTGGAGAAGGGCGTGGCTATGTCTTCTGGTTGGAGTATGGCTGGCTTTGAATTTGCACAGGGAGGACATGTTCTTTGCCTCTGTCTTCAGTTTTATGTTTCCGCTGTATTTCTGTTTCTTCTTTATTCACTTAAAGGCAGAGATAGAGAAGGGGGATAAACCGAGAGAGAGTGACAGTGAGACCGAGAAAGATCTCTTCCATCCACTAGTTCACTTTCTAAATGGCTACAATGGCCAGTGTTGGGCCAGGCCGCAGCTGGGAGCTTCTTCTGGGTCTTCCATGTGGGTGCAGGTGGCCCAAGGACTTGGGCTATCTTTTGCTAATTTCCCAGGGCATTGGCCCGGAACCAGATGGAAAATGGAAGAGCCAGGAATAGAATCAACACGCATATAGGATGCTGGGATTGCAGGCAGTGGGTCTATGAGTATACTACAGTACTGGCCCTTTGGCCTCTTTGTTCATTCAGCGGTAAGAGCTGGCTCAGCAAAAAAGGTGAGAGAGCTCATTAATTCTCCCCATGCCCAGTCATGTGGGGCAACTTGTGCTACTGTTTCGGAGTGTCACAAAATCCTGTTTCAGGCCGTATATGTTTTTGGGTTTCTGCCTTTTGCAGTGAAGCTGCACGCCTGCCTCCTTCTGTCACTTGGCGTTGACTCTTCTTTGGGCAAGGATCCCCGTGGTTGATTGTAAGTCAGAGTTCTGTAGTTCAGGAATGGCCTGCTGAATGAATTGCTGTCACGATGATTTGGATGATGTATTTGAAGGAAAGAACAGTGATTCTCACTTGAGCCAACTTGCAAATGTCATGGGAACATATACCATTATGTGGATGAGTCACCCCAGGGAGTTTTGTTCACCATGATTAACAACAACCTGGCTTAGACTCCTCCCATTATCAAATATTGCAGCCCCCTTCCAGTTTGCAAGGCAGAATTTCCAGAAGGTAAACACACACACGCGCGCGCACACACACACACACATACGCCATTCTGTTAGTGGAATACTGTTGCCTTCTGAGTTCACATTCTTCACTAAGAGAAAATCTATACGTGTTTACCTTCAGAAGTCCAGCCAGGGAGGGAGAAGAAAGGAAGATGAAGAGACAATTTATATTGGAGATCATTAATCTTGTGTAGCCCCGTGGCCAAATGAACCTGCTTTCTTCTCTCTTTGTTAGTAAGGAAATTAAGTTGATTAAAGAATACTGCACTTGGTGAAAGGAAATACGGTATCCTTTGCAAAGATACTCCAAAACTACTGAAAATATATTCTGTCTTACGGGACTTGTGCAAACATTCAATGGCATGCAGCTGATTTGGGGTCAGTCCTTAATAAAGCACAATTGTGTCCCCTAAAGCAAGCCACCCACACTCCACACAGTCCACAGCTCAGCATATCTGCTGTTCCTTTTTAAGAATGGGGATCTATCAGAATTTTATTTTTGCAAACTTTCAAATGCCAAGATCTGACTCAACTCTTTAAGGCTCTGCCTCATGGAGCCTGCATAATTAAGTGGAGTTAAGGACTGGTTTCCTTCGCGTCCTCTCCTTCACGCCTCTTTCAGCCACAACCTTTGACTTTGTATTGATTTTTGAAAGTCACACTGTAAGATTAGGGCTCAGGGTCTTTCAAAGGATGCATATTTCTGACAAAACTGTTTGGTTATTTCTCAAAGCCAAAAGCTGTAAAGAAAAGAATATGCTTTTAACGAACAGTCTTGCAGATTCAGCTCCTTGCCATTTCAGCAGTTCGTGTGAATCTGAGACAGTTGAAAGTAGGCTGGTATTGTAGAGATGAATTAGGCTTCACTGCACATCTTATTGACTTTCCCAGGGTTTTTTCATTCACAGTAGCTGATCATTAGCTAATGACTGGCATAAACAAAGAATCATTGAGTCTCTTATTTTCTGTGTTTTGCCATTTATACCTTTAGAATCCTGGGGACGGGGGCACTATGAGTTTTGGAGTTTTAATTTTTCTTTAGCTGTACAATTCAAAGCTGGAATGGTTAGCCTCATTTTAAATACATGGGGTTGCAGTTCATAGACTCTCAAGTACATGGCCAATGGGCAAGGACACACAGCTCATTAGTAAAGGGCCTGTGATGTGGACACATCTCTCTGTTTGCCAGCCCTAGTGCTTTTGGCCACATTCTCTCTATTTAATTACTTAAATATTTTTAATGTATTAATGGGAAGCACATTCAAGTAATATCGTGAAATCTTAATGCCTCACAAAACAATGAAATGTTCCATGATGTTAAGTAATGTTTTTAGAGATTTATGTTTATTTAGAAAGAGATACAGAGAGGGAGAGAGAGAAAGAGAGAAGAGAGAGAGAGAGAGGTGTTCCATCCACTGGTTTGCTAACCAGATGGCTGCCATGGCCAGTGCTAGGATATGCCAAAGCCAGAAGCTTCATCTGGGTCTCCCACATGGGTAGCAGGGGTCAAAACACTTGGCCATGTTCTGTTGTTTTTCCCAGGCCATTAGTAGGGAGCTGGATCAGAAGTGTAGAAGCTTGGAAATGAACTGGCACCATGTGGAAGGCTGGTTAAGCAAGCGATGGCATTACCTGCTGTGCCACATTTCCAGCCCTGGCATTAAGCGTCTGATATTTCTTTGAATGGAATGCTTAGAATAGACTAGGTATTGTGTGGGAGAAACCAATCATGCAAACTAATATTTAACATGTCAGATGGTGAGATTGACATAGAAGAAATACTCCCAAGGAAGGTATGTGTGGTGGACACAGGGGACCCTTCACTTAGAAGAGCCCCGTGAAGAGGGTGACATTGGGGCTTTTCTAAGGAAAGGTGTGTGTGGCAAGGCTTTCGAACATCTGGAGAAACATGCTAGAACAATCAGCAAGTATAAAAGTCCTGCAGGGGTGCTGCTCCTGGACCTGAGGGAAAAGGATGTGACAATGTGGACACGGTCTTTCGGGCTCACATGAGGTTTTCTTGGGGACTTCTTGCCAGTGCTGAGTGTACCCAGTTGTCTTCATCAAACAGTGCACAGCCTCCTCAAAGTGGCAGGAAAGGGGAGGTAGAAGCTGCTGGGGATCCAGGCCATTTACATATTTAAATACCTCCCTCACATGCAATAAAGCTCAAATCATTTTAATTGAACCTTTAAATCCTTCTTACTGATAGGTATTTTAGGCATTCAGCTTTATGCCAATTATTGCATCATCTTAAAAGAGAAGCTTTTAAATTAATTAAACCCATTACACTTGAATATTTGATTCCTGCTAATACATCATTTAAAATCTTCACTTCAAAACCATTTGAGGGACTTGTAAAACTATCAAAATGTCCCTAACCTACACACCTGGCAAAGCATGGCCCATGCTACACACAGCGACCAGAGGGGCCTTGAAAAGGGGCTTTTCAACGTAGCCACAGGCAGATAGATCTGCTGTGCCTTCACCCACTAGGCCACGGGCCAAAAGTCCCCTCAGCTTTGTGACTTAAACCACAGAGCCCAAGGTCACGGGATCCTTGATGGTGCTACATGAGGACCTGTTTGGTCGTTCACGTTCGATCTGGTCTGTAGCCTTCTCCCTGTGCCTCTTCTATATACTTGCTAATCTCCTTCACCAGAGTTCTGCTCTGCAAACTAATAGGCTCCCACCTCCTCCACACAGGAGCCTGGAGGGCATGCAGATATTCACGCAGCAATATGTGGGGTGTCTAAGCAGTGGCTTGGCCTCAGTCTTGTGGACTCTGATGTTGTGGGTTTGGGGTGGGGCTTGGGGCTCCTGATGAGCTGGGTGTGGGCCTTTCTGATCTGCTCTGGTTTCTGTTTTCTATAGAGGAAGGGATTGGAGGGTCCATCTGATCTGGCTCAGAGGGTGAGCGTGCTACCTGCTCTGTGGTACTCTACTAGTTAGGGAAGGCAAGCCTGTGAGGAATGACTCAGCCGCACCAGTCCTGATGGTTTAATGGTCTTTTCCTCTCTAAGGCTAAGTTCAGGGCCAGTGACCTGGCTGAGCAGCAGCTTTTCTCCACCTAGTGCCACAGGTGTCCTTATGAGTTTCACCTGTGTCTCTTAGTACCTCCTCGGGCATCCTGGGATGTCAGCTCAAAAGGACCCATCCTGCTGGGTTGTTTTAGGGGCCAGAGCTGGTTCTCTTCAGTTCCCCCATGTTGCACCGGGTAGTCCAAGGCTCTGGGTCTTCCTTAGGTGCAAGAGACCAGGAGATGTATCTCTTCTCTGTGCTTAGATGGTGAACACACATACACACACACACACACACACACACTTACACAACATTGATTTTCTGACTGTAACTCGCAGTGCACTCTCCCTGATGCAAGTTTCTGCCAATTCCCAGGTCTGTCACATGCTCCAAGGTACTCCATATTCAGGATTCCTTCACCTGTGTGCCTTCAGTTCGATTCAGCTTAGCTTGAAGAAGGAACCAATCTGGTTGCATAACAGATCCCCTAATCATCTCTCAGACTATTCTAACTAAAACTAGATGTCTCATCTCAAGAACAATAAGGTAGCGTTTGGGCCCTCTCTTTAGGATCGAGTCCCTACAATATTAGCCTTTCTGCAGCCCTTGTTTCGTTGCTGCCACCGGGGATGTTAGAGCGGACATCTCGCAGGAGTAGATGATCTTACATGTAGCACTTGTGAGTCGGGGACATCTGGACAGCCTCCAAGCACACAAAATATGGCTCCTCAGACAGACAAACGCAGAAGTGGGGGCCTCGACGTTAGGACAGATCCTCGGTGCTCAGCACAACCAAGTAAATTACCTCTTGTGCAAATGGATGTTTTCCCAAGGAAGATCTCTGGGTCAGAAATATTACCATCATCTGAAGACTTTATCCAAACATAAAATCTTAGGCTCCAACACAGTCCTACAGAATTAGGATTTTGGATGTGAGTTGCACCAGTTGATGTTTCTGGTAGTCCATCGGGGGATTTTCATAAATCGAGAGAGAGAAGAATAAAGAATGAGATAACTCCTATCAGGTGCTTTACTCCTCAAATGCTCGCTGTGACTGGGTACTGTGTGAATTTTCTCATGTGGATGTCAGGAACCGGATGACTTGAAGCAACTACTGCAGCCTCCCGAAGTCCGCAGGAGTGGGAAGCTGGAGTTGGGAGCCTGAGCTGGGAATGAAAGGTAGTTACTCCATTGTGGGGCTTGGGCACTTCCCTGTGCAGGGTGATTTTGATGTATTTGATGTGTTTGAGAATGACTGGCGTAGATTTCACCTTTCTCATTATGGGTTTGCATAAATCCAAGTAACTTGGGGAACTTTATTGAGACTTTTTTCTTGTTGGGGAAAGTTATGAACATAGCCTTTCGGGACTCTTGTTAAAGAAAAGGACAATTCGTTTAGGTTTGATGCCTGCTGCTTTTGTACGTCTGTTTACAATACTTTATAGTGAGAAGCAATACCTAGAAAGACAACCTGAGGCAGTTCTAGTGCCTAAGATTGCCTGTGACTCTTCGTAGATGCCATGCAGTCCTGCTGAAGAAATGAGCTAAGAAGCTGCAAAAGCATTTTGAAGCAATGATTGATTGTAGCGCTTTTGTAGTTTTGCTCGTTCCTTCCAGCCACTCTCCTCCGTGTGTCCAGAGCTCTGGGCAGGTATGATGCTTTAGGGGCCTGGGATGTGTAATCCTTATGTTAGAAACATTGCCAACTCTTCCCATGACTGGCTTTCTTAGTGCACAATCCTAAACAATTGAAACCCATGGGGCCCAGTGGGGAGCGTTATGAAATGCAATTGTGTTGATGTCTGTAAGCTGCACGAGAAGGAGACTTGGGAGCACAGGGGCTCAACCCTGAAGGACACTGGGACTTTGCTCCTGGCAAAAGTCCCCGAAGTCATCAAGGTTTTCCTTTTTTTCTTTTCTTCACCGCACCCCCCTCCCCCCCCAAAATGGAGGCATGTTCCCCTGAGTCGTCGACTGCTAGTCCTTTTGCAATCATCAATTAACGAAACAGAACTAAATCTAAATCAACCCTTTGCAAAGCGGCCTGTTGCCATGTGGAGAAATAGTATCTGCTCCCCAAATTATTTTCTAAAATGTTTATATCTTGTCTGAAACGCAGAGAACATTAAACCTGTTTCCTACTTGCTGGTTTACTCCGCAAAAATATTTAGAACAACAAGTGCTGGGATCAGACCAAAGCCGGGAGCTGGGAACTCAACCCAAGTCCTCCACGTGCTGGCGGGGGCGCCAGTGCTAGGGCAACCCCTGCTGCCTCCCATGGCGGCGTGTGTTAGCAGGAATCTGCCAGTGTGCAACTGGAGCTCTAACCAGGTGCTCAGATCTGGGCTGTAGGATGCCCAGGATGAGTTTCACTGCTGTGGTGCAGGTGTCTCCTGTCCCAATTCTTAAAATGTCACTGGTCTTGACTTGGTCAGTTGCAGCTAAGTTTCCAGATAAAATCAAATTACAGCTGGTCAACAGACAAAATTTTAGCGGAAATAAGGGTCTTTTAAATTATTATTATTATTATTATTATTAATTACATTGTATTATGTGACACAGTTTCATAGGTACTTGGGTTCTCCCCACCCCTCCCCAAACCCTCCCACCATGGTGGATTACTCCACCTTGTTGCATAACCACAGTTCAAGTTCAGTTGAGATTCCCCCATTGCAAGCATATACCAAACCTTTTAAATTTTTTTTTTAGTTTTTATTGCAAAGTCAAATATACAGAGAGGAGCAGAGACAGAGAGGAAGATCTTTTATCTGATGAGTCACCCCTCAAGTGACCGCAATGGCTGGTGCTCAGCTGATCTGAAGCCAGGAGCCAGGAACCTCCTCCAGGTCTCCCACATGGGTGCAGGGCCCCAAGGCTTTGGTCTGCCCTTAACTGCTTTCCTAGGCCACAAACAGGGAGCTGGATGGGAAGCAGGGCTACCGGGATTAGAACTGGCGCCCATTGGGATACCGGCATGTTCAAGACAAGGACTTTCGCTGCCAGGCCACCATGCCGGGCCTAGAAATAAGGGCCTGTAAGTAAGTAATCTTGCACAATAAGTTGTAGAACCAGGATTTTAGAAAAACTGGGTAAGTTTTTAGGTTTTTAAAGACATATTTTATTTAAAAGAAAGAATTAGAGTGGGAGAGATATACAGACATCTTTCATCCACTGGTTCACTCTCCAGATGGCTGTAACAGCTAGGGTTTAGCCAGGTCTTGCACGTGGAGCAATGGCCCAAACACTTGAGCATGTTATGTTGCCTTTCCAGGTATGTTAGCCGTAAGCTAGATTGGAAGTAGAGCAGCTAGGACCCAAACAGGTGCATAGATGGGATGCCAGCACTGCAGACAGCTATGTAACCTGCACGGCCACAATTTGACTCCCAGGGTAATTTTATTTATGTAGTTAGCATTTCTGAAATTTAGTTTCATTGGGCATCCTGGAGTTTTGTGCAGTAATTTTTATCAGCCATAATTTATAACTTTGGCAAAGTGGCACTTGGACCGTGAGGGTGTCCTGGGCTTCCTAGTCTGTGGAGGTAGTTGGTGAAGGCAGCATTGATTAAACAGTTTTTACTTTGTTTGCTTCCAAGAATGGCTTGGGCCGTTCTTGCCTCGTGTCATCTGCGTGGTACCAGTCCTGGTTGCACAGACTGAAGTCCATCTCTCAGCAAGAGCCCCGTCCAAGCCGAGTTCTCCTTACGGAAGGGCTTTTCCCTGAAGATGGGATTTACCTTTCCATTTGGGAGCTGGATGTTATTTGGATATTTTGTGAGTCAAAAAACCTGCCATTTCTGATAGCGTAGCTTGCCTCAGGCCTCTAGTGTAACTTTTTCTTTATCTTCAGTAAATCATGAAACCACGCAGGAACTCCCAGAGTTCTTTGTGTAGGTAACTGTGGCTCATCTCATTAGCAACAATTAGATGCATGGAAACACCTGACCCCCACCAGGTTGGGCTCTAATGAGAAGAAAGGAGCGGACGGTGCCAGGTACAAACAGCAAAGCAGGATCCCTTGACTTCTGTGCCAGAGCAACAGGCCCCTGGCAGTGGCGGGGGGCGGGGAAAGTCGTTTTGCTCCTTCTGTCCTAGATTCCAGTTGCTGCTTTGCTCTGGAGACCTTTCATGCTTGTTTAGTTCTCTGTGAAATCAACAGGAACTTGGGACTCCAGGAAATCCCACGAGAGTGGGAACTGACCCAATTTGAATGTTCTTGTTCACTTCCTCACATGCATTTGAGCCTTAACCACTCAGACTGTTATGCACACCTCCTGGGTGGGTTTGGGATGTGGATTGCCCACTTTCCTTGTTACTGCTGTGTAGGGTGAGCTCTTGGGTGTATCAAAAACATGAGGTCAGTTTCACCTGGCTGCAGCTTGGTTGGGCCAGTGGCTACTGGGGGTGCATTATAGGATGAGGGGGTTGGTGTTCTGTTTTTCTGTGAGGTGCTGACGGATGGATGGTTACTAGATGTTCTGTACTCACGGGTCTTTGTCAGACTCTGTTGAAGGACACAGAAATGTGAAATTCGTAGAAGTTGATGGTATCATGAAATGTTATTAGTTGAAAAATTCTCACAAAAATAATCTTAACCCATTGGCTGTGCAAATACCAGGCAAAGGATCAGACTTGGTTCATGGACTCAATTTAGGAAATCCTGTGTTGAAAATGCCCTCTCAATTCCAAACTTAAAGCTCTAATGGTAAAAGGGACATGTTTGCTCTATCTTCCTTGCGGCTTCCCTAAGCACAAAAATGAAGGACAAAAGGAGCTGTTCCTAGAGGCTTCTGTTTACAGCATCCTTTGTTTATCCGTAATTGGCTTTAGTGTGGATGGCAGATCAAGGACCACAGGTTCAAGCTGCATTTGGTCTGTTTTCGAAGAACATTTGGAATGTTGAGAGGGAAATATGGAAGCCCAAGTTGAGAAAAAGCACATTATAGGGGGTAAAAATGTGATGTAGTTTATATGTGCTTCTAAAAAAATGCTCAAGGGTATTGGTTAACTGGTAACCATGGTTACCCTTGAGCATCAGAAGAGAGGTTATTAATTCTGTGAATTATGATGATTTTTTTAAAAGAATGATTTTGTTGTTATTGATGGATTTAATATTAGTGGAGTATTTTTATAAAAAGACATTCATGAAAAAGAATACACTGTGCTTGTGTGAACCAGCAAGCACAACTCACGCATGGTTTTAATGATGTGGTGATCATTTTATTTCGACACCGCATGGAATATAGCATTTGGGAAATCCCTTCTCAGTGAGAGAATTGGCAACTAGATGTGCTTAGTCTTTGTAGGATTAAGAATATCTTCTCCAGGGAGGTTGGTATTTAAAATAAAATAAATGCTCTTAAAAACAAACCAGCAACCTTAACCGTACCGTAAATCCAATCCACATAGCCAGAGATTCAGAATCCGTTTCTTCTTAAAATACAAGAAGGCCTCGCAGGCAGGTGGTGTCTTTGTTTCTTGATACCAATGTGTTTTTATAAGACTCCACTGGATTTTCCATCCGTGATTTGATTAAAACTGACATTTATGTTAAATATCTGGCGTGCAGAGTCAGGCAGGTAAAACTGAATTACAGCGAGCTCCAAATCCTGTTTACGTTGAACATGGTGGTTCTGAAAGCTATTGGGCTCCATTTGTCCATGATTTCCCATCTTGCAGCTTGTGTCACTGCTTCCCTGCCTGGTGTGCTGATCTGAAATCTTTTTGTCTGCCTGTAATTCGATAGGCCATTTTGCTGTCGTCCCGTCCCTCTGTCTCCTACAGGAGGTACTTTTCAGAAATGGCTTGGGTTGATATTATTCATCTTTATAGGGAGAGAAATTCCTTGAATAATTTAATAGCCAATTGGCAGGAGGGGGCTTGGTATGAAAATGGATTTTCCTGTCAGCTTTAACACTCACAGGCTTTGATCCCTGCCACTCGCATATCACATCATGGAGCGTTCGTGATCCCTTATACAGGTTGTTACTGTTTTACGCTGCCGAAGGCAATGAGGTAACATCTAGACATTTTTATCAAGTTTTTCCCCCCCTTTTTTGTTTTTTAAACCCACAATGAGCTAACTAGGGAAAAGAAAGCCCTTCTTGTTCTGTGAAAGAGCAGATGCTGCCTTTGACCTTGGGACTTCAGGGCAAATCCACTCTTGTTTGCATGTCTCGAATTACTGGGATTTGCCAGTACAAAGGCAGCGGTTGCAATTGAGTGCTTTTGAGAGTATATGAATGATTTTTTTTTTTTTTTAAAGAATTGGTCTGCACAGCTGTTGCTAAAGAAAGCCCTGTTTTCCTCCCTTCTCCAATTCACTACTAAATAAGCTTTTCAAAAAAAAAAATTTTTTTTTTCTCTCTCCTCTGACTTTTAATTGGAATCCCCCAAGTTATAGATGTCGGCCCCTGGAGGTCTGGTCTTGTCTCCAACACCCTGCCTCATGGGGAATGGTGCCTAAGTTGGAGCAGGATCTGCCTGCTGTGCAAAAAACCCATGGTTTCTTGGAGTTGGGGCAAGGAAATGCAACAAGTGCTGGGTTAGGCAAGCCAACCAGAGCAGAAATAATAGATATCCAAGTAGGCCTTTGCTCTTGACACAGCCCCTCTACAGTATTGTTCACTTGGCTTATCTTTTAGTACATAATATGAAAGTAGCAAAAACTCTCTAGCATATTTGAGAGTTGGAGCAGGCATTGTGGCACAACAGATTCAGCCACCACCAAGACACACATATCCCATGGTTGGAACCGAGTTCTGTCTCTATTTCCCATCAGGCTTCTTGCTAAGGTGCTTGGGAAACAGCAGGTGATGGCTGAAGTGTTGGGACCTCTGTCCCCCACAGGGAGACCTAAATGAGACTCCTGGCTCCTAGTGTCAGTCCAGCCCAGCCCTCAGCTGTTGTGGGCATTTGGAGAGTCAGTCAGCAGGTGGAAGATATTCTCTATGTTTTTAAAGATCTGTTTGTTTTTATTTTGAATGACAGATTTTTACAGAAAAATAGAAAGAGATCTTCCATCTGTTGGTCCACAATGAACTGAGCTGAGTTGAAGCTGAAAGCCAGGAGCTTCTGTTGAGTCTTCCCCAAGGCTGCAGGGGCCTTGGGCCATCTTTCATTGCTTTCCCAAGCTATAAGCAAGGAGCTGGGTTAGAAGTGGCTGGGACATGAGCCGGTGCCCATCTGGGATGCCAGGGCTTCACTGTGCAGCCTCTTTCTCTGAATTTCAAGTAAGTGAAAGGGTAAAGTGAAATGTCTCTGCCTAGGGGTGGGTGCTTGGCACAGGACTTAGGATGCTACTTGGGATGCTTCAAGCTCTGGCTCTGCTCCCAAATCCAGCTGCCTGCTAGTGTGTAGCCTGGAAGGCGACAACAATGACTCAAGTACACGGGACTCTCCAGCTAATACAGTGATTGTGGGTAGAATTCTGGGCTCCTGACTTTGACTTGGTCAGTCCTGGATGTTGTGACTATTTGAAAAGTGAACCAGTAGGTGGAGGCTCTCGTTGTTTTAGTTTCTTTCTCTGTTCAAATAATTTTCTTTAATTTAAAGAGATACTACTCTCCATAAAGTGTGATCAAAATGAGATCATTAGCATTTTATTAAAGGGACGCTAGCAATTTTTGTGTTTTACAAATAAAAAGCAGGACACAGGTGTGAAAGGGTTTTTTTTTTTCCAGAAAGTATATGTTTGAGAAGATCATCATAAGAAACCCAACAAAGAATTAACAAGTAATTTTCTCCTTTAGAAAGTGTGAGACCAGAGATACTTTTTTCGTTTAAGTGTCACAAAACACAATGGCATTTCTTTCCCTGTTACATTTCCAACCTGAGCAAGCTGACAGTGAGCTGCTTGCTCAGGTTTGTGTTCCTTCATAGGTCATTTTACTGTATGTTTTCTTTGTATCGTCTGGATGTAATGTTTTATTTGCAGCTCATTATAATGAAGCTCCCTAGTAACAGTTTATGTAATTTGAGTCTATTTATAGGCAAGGCATAAGACATATTCAACTGTCATCCTGGATACTTAAGAAATTTAAATTGGAGCATCGTTGTTCTACATTAGCGATGCCTGCTAATTAAAGGATGTGTAAGCAACTCAGGTATAATAGGCCAATGTGGAAGAAATCCCCTTCCTCCTGACATGATCAGCAAAAAGAAAGAAAATGGCTCCCAGGCTGACCAGCTTCCTCCAGGAATGTGTCCCTCTGCAGGCCCTGCAGCTAAGGGTATAGTGGGTAGCAGGAGATGAATGTCCTCTCTTGATTTTTTCAAGATCATCCTGCTGGATGCTTTCAGGGCCCCTCTAAGATTGCAGCTGATGTTTGGAATTTCAGTGCGGAAAGACTAACCCTCCCTATCAGGAGGTGGCTAAGGTAGCTTGTTTTCAAAGAATGCTTTGGAAGACATTTTCATCCTGCTCATTCAGGTCCCTGAGAATACCCAGCCAGCAAACAGTGCTGCAGCTGTTCTTGGGGAGCAGTCAGTATATCCCTCAACAGGTGGAATGACCCGAAGGCTGTATTTCCTAAGAATGGTTTCATTATCACTGAAGACGTGAGGTGGTTGCAGACACCTCTGTTGGGCTGAGTTTCGACATCAAGCAGACCGTGGTGCATAACTGGATGCCTGTCTTATGACTGCTATGAAGGTACCTCCTCCTATACAGTGTCTGGTGGGGAATGGAGGGGTCCTTGGTGTATCTAACAGAAAGAACAGATGTTCCTTCACTCTGATTTGCTGGGAAATGATATTAGCTCAGAACTTCAAGGTGTACATCAGAACCAAAGAATCTGGGCTGACAAGAAGATAGAATGCTTTGTGATTGGTTAGTCTTTTCTTGTTACTCTTGTAGGCAGCTAAACCATTTTCTCCAAGACTTTAAGCTCTAGATTCTTCTCCTAAGAAGGGTTAGTGCCTATGACGCAATCTATTTAGTTACTCTTCCAATGCAACCTTTTAGTTGGAAACATGAAATCCTGTAATTATCACATATTTGCATTATATCAAATGATCTCGTGGCTATGAGCATAGTTCTTCGTTTCTCAAGCTAATGAAACAGTTGATGTGCAGGTAACTGCAAAACACAAGATACCACTTTTAGTACGCTAAGAACTACCTCTTGGACAATAGAATTTCTATACATTTTTCTTTTGAAGCTCAGATAGCATCGCTCATCTCCCTCCCTGACAAGGTTCATTGACTTCTGACAGTGCTCCGAATAGCTTGGATCAGTAGGCCTCCTTGAGCTGCCTTTCTGGGTTTCACATGCTTTTGGGTCTCCTTGTTTGAAGCTCACCTAGTCTATTAGCTGTTCACCAAAGACCCTAGTTTACATTTTCAGGCCCATGCTCACAGGGCTTGGTCAGCATGGATTCAATTTATCCCTTATTCGTTTATTAAATCCTACTGATTCTGCAAGACTGAGTTCAAATGGCTCCTCTTGTGACCCTTCCACATTTCTACTAATCGGAATCAATGATTTCTTCCTCTCTGTTCCTCATCGTTAGCCTCCCCTGATGACCTGGCAAGGCTCTCTCTTTCCTGCTTGTATCTTCTCAATGTGCTCAGCTCCTCTATCCACACAATGGTTCAATAATTACATCTTGGAAGCTTTATGCTTGCACTGTGCAAAAGGGTGAGACGATGATGGGGACCACAGAGCGAAGCTGGCGTGGATGTTCCACGAAGCTAAAACCTTCGGGTGGAAGTGAGTGGTCAGAGCACAGAGAGACTCACAGAGCTGGATGATTGGCAACCCACTTAACTGGATGATTGGTAACCCATGTAACTGGATGATTGGTAAACCATGTAACTGGATGATTGGTAAACCCACATAACTGGATGATTGGTAACCCACGTAACTGGATGATTGGTAACCCACGTAACTGGATGATTGGTAACCCACGTAATTGGATGATTGGTAAACCCATGTAACTGGATGATTGGTAACCCACATAACTAGATGATTGGTAGAGAAGACAGTTGGACATATGCACTGCTTCTGGAGCTGATGGTCAGCATAGCTTCTGGTGAGACTTGCATTGTGCTCCCCATGCCCAAGAATATATGGTTATCCTTAACTTCTCTCACTTGTCACCCAGGAAAGAACCCAGTTCTGAGGAAACCTAGTCATGTGTTTCATTATTTCATAATGCTTGATTTTTAAAAAATCCTAAGTGAACTTCGTATGTTATAATTATTTATCATTAGTGAATTTCTCACTGATATTGCTTTTACTTGCAAAGATATTCTTTTGGGGCTAGTACTGCGGCATTGTGGGTTAGGCTGCCACGTGGAATGCTGGCATTGTAGATCGAATGCTAATTTGAAGTGAACTATTGGATGAAAGATTAACTTTTCTCTCTGCCTTTCAAATTAATAAGATTTAAAAAAGATCCATTTTGGAGATACCTGAATAGAGACCATGGAAATAGTAATAGACTCTGCTTACCAGGCTTGGCTGATAAAGAATGTTGCCTACTGTTTTGGGGGTGCCCCCTTCAAGCTGCCACTGTTACTCTGAATCTCACATGGAGTCATTTAGCTGCTCACGTTCAGTTTTCTTCATTTTACAATGAAGAGGTTGAATTCGAAGATATTTTAATTTCCTTCCAGATATGCTGTGTAACTTCGGCTGCATGTAATTCTAGACCTCTTTTTCCAAGATAAAAGTTAATAGATGATACCACAAACAATGCCAAAGGTAATTTTTGCAAAATAGGGCAAGCTAGGTCCTTGGAGGCAATATTTCTGGTTTTGAATTTATAAGCTACCTGCTGGTAAAGCTCTTGAGTCCTTTGTAAACATTTGCCTTCTTGCTTCACTTTTGAAATGCCATCTCTGTGACTGCAAAGTGATTCCTGGGCAGTGTAATCTCTCTTTCGGGGCGGCATGCTGGGATGGTGCGGGAGCCACGTGGAGAAGTTAAGCAGACGCAAATCTGGAAGGTCAGCAACACAACTGATGGCAGTCTGTGGTTCAGCCTCTTCGTCTTTCATAAAGCCTTAGTGATGGGACTGAACACTCCAGGAGCTACCCCACATGGGCGCTGCTGTATTTCAGTGGTTAACAGAATTGGGAAATATGTGTCTTGTGAAAGCCAAGTTGGTTATTTGCTGGAGACACACAGGTGATGCCATTGCCTTAGTGTGAGCTGGGTCCTGGGCCGTCCCCACAGAAGAGGGTAGCAGTTCCTTACATTTCACCCCAAGAGAGGATGGAGGACGGTATAGTCCCTGGTTATATTTTGGCAACCTGAAAGTTAATGTTGCAACCCTAAAGAGACCCTTGATTCCAAAGGTAGAATGTACGCAGCGAAAGGGATCTACCGGCCCCTTGGGTACCCACGAAGAGGTGGGTGTTTGGGGCAAGCACTTGCAAAGTAGTTTTGGTAGCTGGAAGTGAAACCCTCAGTATTGCTGTGGTCTTTGGATCCTCAGAAGGCACTTCTTGGATACTCGAGCAGCCATCCCTCGATTCAACTGCTTCAACACCTGAAAATGGAAAAGTTTAACGTATACTCTATTTACATAGACAGTTTTACTATGACCACTGCAATTCTTGGTAATTTTGAAAAGAAGTAGACACACAGGAGGAGATCACAATTGATTATCTCGTTATCCAGAGATAGCTTTTGTGAACTTTTCTGGCATATTTCCACCTTGGCTATTGATCCCCCCTCCAAGATTTTTATTTATTTATTTTTTTTGGTAAAGGTTATTTTGAGGGGCAGATTTGTAGGAAAAAAGAAGAGACAGAGATTCTCCCCATCTGTTGGTGCACTCCCCAGCTGGCTGAAATGGCTGGAACTGGGCTAGTCTGAAGCAAGGAGCTTCTTTCTGGGTCTCCCATGTGGGATGAGGAACAAGGACTTGAGCCATTCTCTGCTGCTTTCCCAGGCCATGAGTAGAGAGCCGGATGGGAAGTGGGGCAGCCGGACACAAATGGACACCCATATCGGATGCTGGTGCCACAGGTGGAGGATTAGCCTATGATGCCACCATGCTGCCCACCCCCCCCACCAGATTTTAAACTTAACACATATGCACATGCGCAGTTCTGCAACATGCTCTAAAATCAGAAGTTCCTACCAACTGTCATCTCACCTTTTTTGACCTGGAGCTCATGTTAGGGATATCTGAGGGAGTGCAGAGGCATGCCCCCGAATGCCTTCATTCCCTCTACCTTTCCCAACACTGCTGAGGCCGGATGCTGGTGTGTGTGTGTGTGGTCGGGGGGCGCTGTCTCGGTGGGCATGTGTCTGTGGGAAAGCATGTCTGTTCCTGGGGGTGTTGGGCATTGATAATTCCTGACCTTGTGTGTATGTTAGTTGCCAAGTCATTCTCCCTGACAGTCTGGTTACAAAACGCCAAGTGGCTGACTTTTCACATGAATCATAGCCAAGTTTATAGCAAAAGGGAACAACTGGTAACAGTGGATTTTGTTTTCTTTGAGCTGTTTTGTAAAGAAAAATCTTTTCCCTCACAGACCTTATTAAAATAATGGGCAAGTCAGAGAACAAGTGCGTGGGGAGTTTAATTAGTATTTCTAGGTCTCCTGGGCTCAGGTGACATGCTGGATTTGGGGAAGGTTCTCGAAACCAAAAGATTGCTTTTGAAAGGATACCCGCTTAGAAAGGCAGCGGCCCAAGTCCTGGAATCAGACTGACCTACCTCCTTCCCTTCTCTCCCATGCATGGTCTTGAGCAAGTTGCCTAACTTCTATAAGCATCAGTTTGCTCATCTGTGAGCACATTTCCCCTGGATGTACCACTTAGTAGTTTCTGGTCAGTACGCATGTGCCTTCTGTTTTCCACAGTGGCCCAGAAGGAATTCATCAGTGAGTCTGTGAAGAATGATAATGATCTGCTATTATTTACTCAGATAAACACTTTGCACAGAACTACTTGTGTAATGTTAAGTACTGGAAAAGGTTTTCATCGTACGTTATGGTTTGAATTTTTCTTCCCTCCTATTAAGAAGATTTGAGTAAGAGGGAAAGTGACTTGATGGAAAGAAAGCGTTTCTTTGCCTTGCTGTGGAAACCTGCTTTGATATTTACAAATAAAGTTTGCAATGTACCATCCCGAAGAGTTTTAGAAAACGGGAATGGTGAGTGGAAATTGTTTAAGCTGACCACTATACACACAGGGGGGACAAATTATGACGCTAAGTACCTGAGCGTTGGACTTCCACTTTTCCCTGCCTTAAAACTGTAAATTCTAAATGAATAGTCTCACATTCATTAATCAGTTATTAAACAGTATTCCTGAGCTTGTTTTGGAGAAAAGAAAAAAAAATACACAGATCTCTCCCTCTTACTTGGTGGAAAATCCTGTAAGGTATACGCTGCCATTTATAGCTCTTCCGGGCGTTGTGTTGGATCTATGTGAGACGTTCCCCATATAAGAAAAGCTGTGGACCTGACATGACCCTTGACTCTGATCATGACTTCTGACTTGTTGAGCACAGAGCTGTGGGAAAAACAAAGGAGAGTCCGTGATGTGGATCACTTGTAATGGATCACTTCAAAAGTAGATGCGTTGAGCGAAAACTCAAAGGTGGTGGCCAGAGTAGGGAGAAATTATTCAGGAGCAACAAAGAGCCTCGGGGCCTGGCCATGAGCCTGGGATTTCAGAGCAGAGAACTCTTGCCAAAGAAGAGTGCAAGAATGGAAGACGGTGCTGTGAGTCTTGGTCCGGTGAATGAGCCAACCCAACTCTGGCGAAGGAAAAGGCCAGGCTTCTGAAAGAGCCGGGATGGCTGCCATGTTGAGAAAAGTTTCAAAATGTTTCAGCACCTGATTTTATAAACACTAGGTTAGTTGTTATGCAATTATTTAATAAGATTTGAATTAGAGGTCTCTTTTGTCAAAATTATTTACTTGAGAGGCAGAGAGAGAATGAGAGTGTTTTCATATACCCCCATTTGCTGGCCCACTCTCCAAAGCCCAGAATGGCCCAGAATAGCCAGGACTGAACCTGGGAACCAGGAGTTTAGTTAGAGTTTCTGGATGGATGGTAGAAATCCAACTAGCTCTCATTGCTACTGACTCCCAGGGTCTGCGCCAGCACAGGGAATCAAACAAAAAAATGCTCTGAGCTGGGATGGGATTACTTAACTGCCAGGCTCTTAAGTTTCTCTTAAGATTCTCACCCATAATAATTTTTTTTCTTAGAACCTCTTGCATTCCTAAAAGCTAGGGAACTCCAGAAAGTTTTTGCTTATGTGAGTTTTATCTGTCAGGATTTAGCGTATTACCAAAAAAAGGGGACTTTATTAAACGGAATGAAAGCATTTTAAGCTATAAGGATACACAAACACACATTGCTGTAGCTGCAGTGATGACGTCATGTCTGACACGTGTCCTCTGGAAAAGGCTGCTGTCCCACTGAGGGGGATGAAGGTGGGAAAAGTGCTAAGCATAGCAGCATTATTACAGAGTCACTTTGACTTCACCTCCCCACTGGCAGGGTGTCAAAGGCCCTCTGAGGCCACCGAGCCACTGAGAACCTTCTAGACCACTGACGTGATCTAGATGCTTGGTTGGGTAAAGGTGCTGATGTCACTCAGCAAATTTATTCATTTTTCCCCCCCAGGATGAGTAGTTTAGCCAAATGCGTGGTTAAAAATGAAGGTAGACATCATAAATTGTTTATGACCCGGAATTAGTACTGTGAGTTTTGAAAATAAGAAGAAAAAGTCAACAATCACAACAGAAGAGAAATTCAGTTCTAACTCTTCTGTATTTTGTAGTTTTGCTGTCCTTGTGTTTAAACCTGCTAAGTTGAACTTATGAGTCAAATGGGTGAAGACACTGGTTTAATCATATATCTTGACTCTTGAGAGACATGTAAGAGACCTGCTCTTGAAGTTTTCATTTTCCTGAACAAGCCAGAAAACAGAATTTGAATGTGATGACCATGGACATGGAATTATTCAAGCTCCGCGAGTTGTGTCCAGGGTGATGGCACCAAACAGCAGCTCTGCCCTCAGCAGCTTGTTCTCATTAACCTCTCCCCTGAAATACAACAGAAAAGAATGCAATAGAAAACAGGTTTTGGAAACTTGTAGAAAGCACAGCTTGGGGTTGGGGCTGATGGGTTTGGCCTCCCTGTCCAGTTGCCTCTGTCTGTCACCATGAGCCCCTTGGTGTGAATCTCGCATTCTGAAGATGCAGCACTGTGGATGGGTCTCCCAGAACCATGCAGCATTGCTGTTGATGTTCCTCCCGTCCTGGTGTCGTCTGCCAGATCCCACTCATTACTGCTCCTTGCACCCCCATGGCAGCAAAGCACACCCTCCCCGTCTCCCCAGAGGGGCTGTTACCTCAGGAAGAGGTGAGCATGGGGCTGCTGGGAAGCAGGAACGCTTCTGACCACCCTGCATGTTGTCTCTGTTGAATGTTTGTCTTGCTGGCTTCTTGGGGCATTAGCTGCATTGACATTGGAGCCTTGGCATTTCACTCTTTCATGAAAATCCATTTTGTTGAGATGCTTGGCCAGAAAATATATTTTTTTGTTGTTCAAAATGAATCCCAGTGTTCCACAGTCTCACCAGTGCTCAGTGGCATGGAAAGATTGAAAAAAATTCAGATGCCTTTTTTTTTTTTCTGCCATATATTTTGCATGATTCAAGGAGCTTAGGTGGCCTCTACAGCTTGTCTTGTTTTGGGTGAGGTAACCAACTAAGCCATACTTTGAGATGTGTTTGTGACGCTAGTGAAAGAGTTCAGTGAAAATCTTCTCTATAGAAGAAAGGATTCTTCGAATTTACTTCCATTCAGAATAGTCTTTTCCTTCCTGGGCTGGTTGAGAAGAAAGCAGGGCAACAAACAAAAACAAAGACACGTGCTGTGTAGCAGCCACTTTAAGGTCTGGGTTGGTTTTAGCTACCTGGGTTACTACTGCTTCCAGTCTGGTGTTAGCAATATTCTTTACCCCTTTCTTCCTTAAAGCCTGTCCGAGGTCCCAGGTCTCCTAACTTTGGTCTCCTAGTTGCTACTCTGCTTTCCTGGAAGAGCTTTCCTAATGCTGGCACCTGCTAATGTAGTAGCAGATATTTCTGCAAACTTTTCAACTCACGTAACACTGGGGTCACCTCACGATCCCGGGACAGCTCAGACTATGTAGTTTATGCTCTTTCATAATTCTTCTTGCCTCCAGCTCCACTCATCCTGGCTGACCTCAGTTTCCTTCCTCAATTGACAAATGAGTCTCCTCTACTGGCTGCTACTCTAGCTCTGTTCCTTGTCGCAGACAGTCGTGCATGACTCAGCATCATTATGTCGGCCTGGGGTTGCCTTCTCTGAGGACAGGCCTGTAGACTGGCAATTTCATTTCATTATACCACTCATTGAGCATTTCGTGACACTTCACTCATAAATGGTGTGCCAATTTTCACTGACCTACATAACAAGTAGCAAGTTGTCCATTTTCTGAAGCCTATTTCTTTTGAACTGGTATGTTCAACACAAAACTCTGTGAGTGTGGCAGGTGAGGCATCTTGAGGCAATGCAGAGCAGGAATATATTTCTGTTCTATCCATCAGAGAAGGCCATTAACACAGGTTTCGTATAATGACCCTTCAACATCCCTGTCTCTGGGACCCATGCCCCACTTGTTTTTATTTTTTTAACCAAATGTTTGAAATTAGGCAGACTTGTGAGAGTATTACAGTATATATTGATTTGATTTGACCAGTTGTAGGCACTTTGCTTGAATTCTTTCTTTCTCTTCCAGTGCAGGATTATGTTTGAAAGTAGGAACCTCCCCACATTGAAGTAAATTGCAAGTGTTATCCAATTTCACCCCTACGTATTTCATGGTCATCACTTAAGGATAAGATTGTCTCTACATAGTGACAAAAGATTGAGTACGCAGAATCTTAACACCAACATGGTATGGTATGTGATCTATAGTCTGTGCTGCCATTTCCTCGGTGGTTCAGATAATTATGTGTATGCCTTCTTGTTTTGAACAAGGATACCACGGTCCCTTTGGTAGTGCTCTCCTGTCAGTCTTTCGCATCCTAGAGTAGCAGCCCCCACCCCCTCTGATTTGTCCAGAGCAGTGAAAAATGTTTGATACAGTGTCCCGTAGTCCGAACTTGCTCCTTTGTGATTAGATTCTAGTTCATTTTCTTTTTATTTTATTTTATTTTATTACATTGTATTATGTGACACAGTTTCATAGGTACTGGGATACCACCACACCCTCCCCCCATGTTGGATTACTCCACCTTGTTACATAACCACAGTTCAAGCTCAGCTGAGATTCCCTCACTGCAAGCATATACCAAACATAGAGTCCAGCATCTTGCTGTCCGGCCTAGTTCAACGGCTTCTTAGGGAGACCCTTCCCATATACCATCAGCAAAAATTTACATCATTATGGAATTAGTTGGCATAGTAATGAGTAACCAATATGTTAAAAATAAATGCGAGTTCTTAACCACATTCTGTGACCACCTCACTGACATTTCAATTTTAGTTTATATACAACTTATAATATAACATACATAGCATTACATGTTTTACATAACATCATATCATCTTAAATTAAGGCAAACATGCGGTATCTAACCTTTTGGGATTGGCTCATTTCCCTTAGCATTATGGTTTCCAGTTTGGCCCATTTGGCCACAAAGAACTGCATTTTGTTTTTTTTAATAGCTGAGTAGTATTCCATGGAGTAGATGAACCATAGCTTTCTTATCCAATCCTCTGTTGATGGGCATTTTGGTTGCTTCCATGTTTTTGCAATTACTGATTGTGCTGCTATGAACATTGGGATACATGTTGGTTTCTCATAAAACAGGTGATTTGGATATATTCCTAGGAGTGCTATTGCTGGATCATACGGTATGTTGATTTTGAGTTGTTTGAATGTTCTCCATACTGATTTCCATAGAGGCTGTACCAGCCTGCAGCCCCACCAGCAGTGGAGTAGGGTTCCCTTTTCTCCACAACCTCGCCAACATGTGTTCTTGGTGCTTTTTTTTCATGTGGGCCAAATCTTACTGGCGTTAGGTGGTACCTCACTGATGTTTTAATTTGGATTTCCCTTATTGCCAGGAAATTTGAGCATTTTTTTCATATGCTTATTTGCCATTTGGGTTTGTTCCTTTGTGAAATGTCTTTGAAATTTATAGTCTTTGCAATTATGTTTTCATAATCTATCTACAGATCTATCTATCCATCCATCCATTTTATAATTTCTGTTTCATTAGTTGTAGCAGTTCTAGCTGAGTGTATCAGTTCTCGCCCTCACAACAGCACAGATATCTGAGGTCTCAGCAGTATCTGCCATGGTTCTCACAAGCATGCGGCATTGCTTCCATCATTAGCATGTACATTGGAAGCACAGATCTTTGCTCATAATTCCTTGCCCAGAATCGTCTTTAAGATAGCTTATTTTGCAAGTCCTATAAGGAAATCATGTTCTGTATCCCAGAAATAATGTCAGTTACAATACACTTTTTTTTCCTTTCATCTGCTTTGGAACCATGCAAATATGTTTGAGTTTTGCTCTCTGTGGAGCATCTGTAAACTTGACAGAAGCAGATATACCGTGATGCTCTCTGGCACCAGGGCGCCTGGCAGTGCTGAGGAATCACCAGCAAAGAATTCCATGTGTGGTTCATGGCACTAGGGTGGAAACGACAGTAGATCTATCAGTTACCAAATTACACAAGGGTCTGCTCACATCCAAAGACTTGTGGACAAAAGTGTATTTTCTGAACTTTACTAACTAGTCAGAAACATTGCTCAATCAGGATAAATTGTGGATTATGTTTAAAGATGAAATTCCAGAGGCTGGTGTTGTAGCTTAGTGGGTAAAGCTGATAGCTGCAACAAAAACCTCGCAAATGGGGGGCAGTTCAAGTCCTGGCTGCTCCGCTGCTGATCCTGCTGGTGACCTGAGGAAAGCACCAGAAGATGACCCAAGTGCTTGGTTCCCCAATGCCCACGTGGGAGTCTCAGCTGAAGCTGCTGGCGTCAGCCTGGTCCAGCAATGGTCATGCAGCTCTCTGGAGAATGAATCCAGCAGATGGAAGATCTCTTTATATCCCCTTCCCTTGGGAGCTCTGACTTGTAAGTAAATATGGATCTATTTTTTTTAATGAAATTCAGTTCATTTTTGTAAACTTTCTCACACAATTCTGATGTTTAGTAGTTATTAAACACATCTGTGTACCGTTCATCTTTACTAATAGTGAGGAAGTTGAACATCACCATTGCTGATTGTTTAATTGGAAAGAAATCGTTCAACCATGCGATCGGGTAACTGATCCATCAAAGCTTCAAAAACATGAACCATCACTCATTGTCCCCTCTCCATGAGGTAGTAACTCAGACTAACACCAGGTGATACCACCAAGTGTCTGACCTGAGGCTTGGGATGTTGGAGCCTACTCTAGCTTTATTATAATACTGAAGCAACTAAAGTGATGGGAAGGCAACCTGGCTTGTTGGATCTCCAACTTCAAATGAAAGTTGGGGTCCTACCTAGAGTCCTGTTTCCTTCCTTCAAGTAGATGAATGGTATCCCAACATGAAACTGTCTGAGGCTGAGGCAGCAGCAACCTTTGATTTTGTAGATGGTCCAGCGGTCCCCAGGAAGCAATGTTGAGCTCACAGGAAAATGACCAGCTTGCTTTTCCACACTTCCATGGCATTTGTTTCGCAGGATGACAGCAAGCCCAAATCAGTGGATTGCTGGAAACTGGAAAGATGTCGGCACAGGTGGCATTAGAGGTGGGTTACTCTGCCCTGTGGGAACCACCTCTAACAATAATGGCATGTTACTGTATAGATACAGAAGCCTGAAGCTATGCCCTAATGGTATGGGGGTACAGGCAGAACCTTGTGCTGAATTGAAATAAGTGGACACGATCCCAGGGCAGTCTCCCAGGAGAGCAGGCGGTAGTTGAGACTCCACCTCATGGCTGCTTTCCAGGAGGCTATTGCCATCTCCCTTTGTTTCTGGGGGAAATCACAGAAAGTCCCCCAAGACTCAGGGTAGAATGTGGTTAAGCCTTGCCTGCACAGCCTGTGGGGAGACATGTCACATCACCAAGGCTCTATAACGGGGCCAAGACCTGCAAACTGTCCTCTTCCTGATCAGGACAGAGCTGGCTGACTGAAACTTTGAAGGTGTTTGGCCTTCAGCTGTCGTATCAGTCAGGGTAGGATGGTTGTGCTGCAAGGACAAATAGCCCTTTTTCCTGGTGACTCAAGGTTTCTTGCGTGTTCACTATCCATATCCAGTGAGGGCTGAGGGCTGCTGGTAGTGCTGTACCCCATCCACACAGTCAGGGACCATCTTGTAGCTATAACATCTGTGACTCCGGGCTGTTTGGGTTCACCATGACAAGATGGACATGTGCCAGCTCTCTTACACATGCCCTGAAAGGAACAGAAGTTACATGTACCTCTAGTATAGTTGCGAGAGCGGTCACGTGACCATCCTAATGACAAGGAGCTGTGGAATGTAAGGACACAGATGGAATGCATAGTGTGTGCCACTGTTTTTGTTTGTTTTCCCAGTCTGGCTTAGCATTCTTTACAAATGTGTATTGATTAAGAAAAAAAAAGTCACCTCTGTGAATACTTTGCATTTTACAAAGTGCTTTTATATTAATTGTTAGAGGCAAAAACATGTATTCTTGAAACAAGAGCCCTGCCAAGGCCAATGTTCTGTACTTCAGAAACTACTGTTGGTCCTTGTATACTGCTTGATGGGAACCAACACATGCTTGAGCCTGTACTGATTTTGGTGGAGGCTGTGAAGATCATTCTGTGTTTGTCCCTAATGAACGAAATCCATTGGCTGCTGGAACACCCTCTTAGATCAGCAGCGATATTGCTGTTGTTGAAACAGTCTGTGCCCACTCTTGTGGCCCCAGAACTACAAGGGAAAGAAGCTAAATTCCTGTGCAAATGGTATCATTATTGCAGATGCAGAATTTAGTCTCTACATATGTCTAAGTAGAGATTTAATTGTTGCTCTACAGAAATGAAAAACAAGAGAATGTAATAGAACTGTCACCATATATACATTCTCTTGCTCAGTTGCTGATATTAACCAGCTTTTGATATATTTTAACCTTTACTTTAGCAAAATTATTACATTTTTACCATAGGATTAAAACAGATTTTGTTTCTCACACTGAAGATATTTAAAAATAACAGATTCAGGGTAGATGAGCTGGTAAACATATGAAACATTAATGAAATATTATGCAAATTATGTATATTTAATCTCAAAGATGAAGAGATGAACAGCCTCTGGATTTTATTATCATAAAATATACATCCATAATTTGTGGTACAGAATTAAAAATTGATTATCTGGGTGGGACAGCATTTTAACAGCCTTTGCTATTAGATGTTGGAGATCAGCAGTGAGAGAGTTTCATGTTAATTTATCTTCAGGGAAGCTAACGTTTTCTATTAGGGCTGCTGGGGTTCCAACAGGAAGTTATCTTCTCAGCGCACTATTTGCGTAGGAAGGTTGGGGTGTGGGTGCAAAACAGAAGTACAAGAGTACTTGACAGAATTTGTGCCAGAGACAATATCGTGGTGCAGAAGTTGACCCACTGCTTAGGACAGATGTATCTCCCATCCATATGCTGTTTCAAATCCTGCATGATCTACTTCCAGTCCAGCTTCCTGCTAATGCAAAGGTGTAAGACTCTAGTCTCTACATACGCCTAGGTAGGGATTTAGTTGCTGCTCTTTTTATATGTGAGAGATCAAGATGGAGTTCCTGACTCGGCACATGGCCTTGGCCCAGACCCGGCTGTAGCAGACATCTGGGGAGTAAACCAGCAGGTAAAGCATCCTGCTCCCATGGATGCTTTTAGAAATATATTTTAAAAGATTCATTGAAAATAGAACTAAAATACAAATTGAACACAGATTTTTTTTTTTTTGAAATCATGTATATGAGTGATGTTCAATACATTCAGGGCAAATGCATATTGTGAAAAAACTGCATGAATTTTAAAAATATTTCACATCCAAATAAGTTTATCCTTTAATTTCATTTTTTTTTTCCATGAGCTTTCTGAAGACCTCTCTTAAATACTGAGCCCAACACAATGCATTGTTTTTCTCTACTCTCCATGAGCTCGATGGTGGTGTTTGGAAGTCAGCAGGGAGAGTAACAGTTATGTTGGTGCTAGCAGTGGAGGACAGGCCATTCTTTGTGTTTTCTCTCTCCTCCCTGCACTTACCATCTCTCTTCTTTTGGAACCGCAAGGTATTGAGGGTCTGGAATCTCAGAGCAGGCACGGAGAACGACACCCAGTTATACCTGTGCCCAGGCATGTGACTGACTGGGACTACGGTAAAATCGATATTAAGGAATTTGATTTCTTAGTAGGTCTGAATAGCTGAGGGTAGAAGAGACACTAAGAAAAAAAATGTCTCCTGTGGTGTGATTAACAGGTGCGTCCACAAAAACTTAGACAAATGTTTTGTGTGACTTGAAAATAAGGGTAGAATTTCCAATGTATTTTAACTTGTTACCTCTGCGAAAAGGAAGATACTTTGTGAACTGATGCCTTGGAAATTGGATCTTGATAAACGTCATTGAAGGGTTTCTTATTGAAGTACAATCAGTTCTACCTGTATACATCTTTGTGCATCATTGCCTTCTGGCTATTCTGCCCTATCTTGGATCCTCTTTCGCCACCAGAGTCTGCTATTTGGTCGTAGAGTTTTACAGCTAGTCTTTCACATCATACAAGATAATTCTCCCCAAATCTCGTACCTGGAAGGTGACCAGTCAAGATTCTAATGTCTGTCAGTGGGCTCCAGAAACCACTTTCTGGGAATAGAACAACATAGCTAAGAATGCCAAGAAGATACGGTTGTTCTAATGCTTTTGATTTGTGTGATTTCATTTTTATGGGAGACATGAAGAGTCAGAAAGTTTCCATCTACTGATCCGTTTTCCTGATAACTGACTTAGAGCTGGACCAGTTAGGAGCCCAGAACTCAGTCTGGCTCTTCCATGTGGGAAACTTCAACCCAAGTTCTTGAACCGTCACCTGCTCCCTCCCAGGATGTGCGTCAGCAAGAAGCTGGAGCAGAGGTAGAGGAGCCAGGTGCTGATCCCAGGCACTGTCACATGGGATGGAACAAATATGCAAAATGTAAAAGTTGCTAAATCTAAAAATATTTATAAAAAATGGAAATGAGCATGCAACTTATCATTTTCCTGGGGGTTTCCATTCAAAATGCTTTGATTTAGGCATTTAGTTATTTCTTAGAATGAGGGAGTGGGGAGATTGGACTTAGGGTCCAGTGTCAGGAGCCTTTCCTCTGAGTGTAGCATTGCACCGATCCACTCATAAGACATCCATTTATTGCAAGGGCTTGCTGCTCTCCTGTGACATATTTGTAGAAGTTATTATCTGCCTCCAGTTCAGGAACTTAAAATAGTACGGGTCAAGCACAGGTCACAGTTGAACGAAGGTTTGAGTCCAAGGTTGTCTTCTATGCTCTGACAAAGTGCTAGGAATTGACTCTTTAATTAACATCATTTTGGGGAATGACTGAAAATTTGACACTTAATATCCATGATTGTTTAAAAATATGCTTTTAAAGAGAGTACATTGAACACAGTTTAAATGATAGCTAATATCCTTGCAGTACTGAATCAGTCGTTAGTTGGATTGAGTTGGAGCCTGTCTTCAGAGATCGAAGCTGGGCCCTGGAGAGAGGTGAGACCTAGGTTTAAAGAGCCATCAGCATCTGTTGACTGAGAGGCAGACCCTTGGGAACACAGCAGAGGTTGTACACAGGAAACTGTCCACTTTTGTCCAGGCGGCAGCCACGGGTGCTGCGTGTGGCTGGGAGTGATTCCGAACAGCTGTGCCGACTTCAGGAAGCTACCACAAGACATGGGCTTAATTTCCCTGGAGGAAAGAAGGAAGAACTTGCCATTCAAATTAACACTGGCTGCTTTTGCAAGTTGGCTAATTGAGCTCTCAAAAAGCAAAGACTTTGTGGAGAAGGTGAGAGGCAGGATTAATAAATTTTGATTACAAAAGTGCTAGGAAGAAAAGGGCATTTGGGGACAGAAAACTTGGAGCTTCAGCTCGGAGTGGGAGAGAATGGCTGTGACTGTGACCTGCCTCTGTGTGTGTGTGTGTCTGTGTTTCCTGGGTAGAGGCGTGGCTGGAGGGCCAGAAGGCAGGCACCCAGGGAGAGTTGTGAATACCCACGGCCACCTGTGCGAAAACGGTGTCTGAGAAGTGGGGCTCCTTCTTGCCTGGTCTGAAGAAACATAAGCTCTCATATAGTTCTTGTATGGTTCTTTAAACCTTTTGTGCTTTGTCTGGAACTCTTTGCTCATGAAAACACAAAGCTTCACCCACCCCACGCTACCCATCTCGCGGCCCCCCCCCACCCAGGCTAGATATATTTTCTTGGCTTACGTCACAGGTAAGTGTGGTTGTGGTTGGAATTCCGGCCAGTGGAATCAAAGCAAGGATGTACATGCCTTCCAAGCCTGTTGCGTAAAACCTTCCCACTCTGGCTGCTGCTCTTTTCCATGTCTACTGGCCTGACATAATCAAGGTGGTCTTGGAATCTGTTTTGAAGAGGGTAGAGACTTGTCAACTTCAAGTGCCTGAATGAACAAAAGGGAACCACCACAGACCTGAAACATTCAAATGGTGCTATTGGTGTTTTCATGAGCAAGAAACAAGTTCTACTGTGTTGAGCCATGGAGACGAGGGTGGATGTGTATCTTTTGTACCCACCAGGACTGTCCACTGTAGATCATTTTCCCATTCTTGTCTGTATTTTACTTACACTGATATTTCTTAGTTTCTTAGGTTGTTTTTGTGCAATTTGATTTTGTGAATTAAAAAGTAAACTTAACAGCACGAATGAAAAACAGTACCTCTGCAGAAGGTAACTGAAGATGAAGTGAAAATAATGGTACTTTTTTCTAGCTAGATGTTGTTGCCTGCTAGCTCTATGAAGAAAAGGGGAAATTAGCCATTTATTAGAAAGGTGTTAAAGGCATATTAGCACCAAATTGAGATGTGTTCCTTTACAGATGCAGAGGAGTTAAAAATAACTTTCCTCTAGTATAATTCAGTGCTATTTAATGTGTCTCAGCCACCTGCAGCCAGCTGGTTTACCAGTAGTACATAGAGAGCCTGCCCTTGGAAAACAAAGATTTACTAAGTGAAGGCCAGATATGAATGAAGGCTTGACAGTGGGTTGAAATGCATGGTGCAGATATTTGATCTGGTAGACCCAATAGATCTCCTGTAGAGGTGTAGCCAAATGAGACTTTTGCAGGCACAAAAATACTTAGCAACCTGTAATTAAATCACTTAAAGTTAGAATCTTGAGTAGTATGTGGGAATCCTCAAAAATTTGTAGAAAATATACCGTATGGGGAAAAATAACTATGTATGGGTTTTTAAAATATTTTGCACCCACATTTTAATTCCTCCTTTCCATGAATTTTCTGAAGTATATAATTGATATCTGTAGTTTCTGCGTCTAGCATGATGGAGTGACTTTGGAACATGAACTTTTCCATAGAAAACAGCTGTAAAGAAAAGGAGGAGCTACCCAAATGATTTTAAAAAGTGCACATTTATGTGAGAGACAGAGCTACAGAAAGAGAAGAGAAAGCTGAAGCTTCCATCTGCTGGTTCACTCCTCCAATGGCTGCAGTGCACAGGCTGGGGAGGTCAAAGCCAGGAGCCTAAAACTCCATCTGCTCTTTCACATGCACGGCAGAGGCCCAGATACGTGGGCCATCTTTCGTTACTTTCCTCCACATATGCATTATGGCAGCGAGTTGGATCAGAAGCCGATTAGGTGGGATTCCAGCACTCATTAGAGATATTGATGTCGCAGGCCATGACTTGAGCACCGTCCCTACCAAAATGTTTTTGAGAGTACGAAAGAAGCAGGCAGCTTTTGTAGAGCAAGGGATACCTAGAAGGGCGTGTACTGAGTGAGATGTCTGCTTTTGCGGCTTTGAGCTGGGAACAGCTTGTCATTATATTATAGCACAGAACGGCAGAGTTCTGATTAAACATTGTTCTTTTTTTTCTCCCCAACCTTCCACTCTTTACCTCCCTCCATGTTCTTTCTTAATAAAAAGATAAAGTCTAGGATTGTCATCTGGGCAGGAGAGGAGATGCCCAGAGAGGAGGGAGTGACCTGAGGGGAGCCTCAGGTTGGAGGGGTCTATTCTAATCTTTGGCAGATGTTCCAACCAGGCATCCAATATGCAGACTCTGAACATCTGGTTTACTATACATTTAATCCCAGTTCTCTGGTTTTTTTTTTTGTTTGTTTGTTTGTTGCTGTGAAAACATCTTGTGATGTTCACTGCCCTTTTCTTAAATGTTTTCCTATCCTGTATAAAAGGGTTGGATTCACAGTGAAGAGTGTTGTCCCTTCAGCAGCTGAAGTGTCCAGCAGAAAAACTTCTACAGAGATTGCTTTTTCCTAAACAGAAAGTTCTGGAAAATTACACAACAAAGATTACCATGGGAACCTTAAAAGTTGCCCGTAATATTATGAATGGTAGATCAATGGGATCTAATGTCCAACACAATTTGAGTTGTAGCATTAAAATTTACTTTTGGTCATGTGATCACTGCCATTTCTCCCAAAACTATCTTGGGCTGAGTGCACTATGGAGCCCTCCCTATCTCATATCATTTGTTACCCAAAATAATATAATGAAACAGATTTTTTTTCCTTATTTGCCATATAGCCAAGTAGGTTGCCTTAGGATGAATAACTTAGGCCACAATGTTAGTGATGGTGGTAGAATTTAAATTCAGTTTGGCCTGGATCTGAGCCCTTTGCCACACCCTGCATTTCCTTCTGTTTGAAATCGACCAAATGTAAATGTTGACACCTGCCTTGTCATCTTTGCTTACCCACAGATATGTGTGAGCACCTGAGAATTACAAGTTGCAGCAGGAATACCTGATTCAATTTTAATGGTCATACAAGCCTTCCCAAGAACCTAAATTTCTAAGTCTCTTGCCCCAACATTCTCTATTTCTGTCTTAAAAGTATCAGTCTCCTAAAATCTAACAGCATTTGCCAACGTGGTAAGTTATTTAACACTGCAGAATGATGCTGGATAAGCCAGGTGTGAAGTCCTGTGTCTGGGACCCAAACTGAACTGAGGCCTCCTCTTACACTTCAAATTTCATTTCTAATCTAGAAGTGGAGCAGTAACGGCATGTTTTTTGAAATGTTCCAGAACTGAACTGGCTCTTGGCAGTCAAGCTAGTGAGAGGATGGGAATAGAATATTCAAAAGCTATCACTTTTTTCTCCTGTCTCGTGTCTGGGAATGTCATGCAGGATATCAAATCAGAACTGACATTTATAGGAGACTGAAAATTTCTAACTAAAAAGATGAAGAGTTTTGTTTATATTTTTATCTATCTGAAGGGCAGAGAGATCACCCATCCTCTGGTTCACTCCCTGATCTGTTCGCAGATTACACACAGGAGCTTGGCGCTCTCTTTGGGTCTCCACTGTGGGTGCAGAAGCCTGCATGCCTGGGCCACTTTCCACTGCTCTCCTGGATGCAGTACTGGGAAGTTGGATCTAAAACAGAGCTGTGAGAACTCAAAGTAGCGTTCTAATTTGAGAGGTCAATGTCACAGGCAGAGGCTTAACTTACCACTGTCCAAGATGAGGAGTTTTGAAGAACTTGCTAAAACCAAATTTCAATTCCACTTAGGACCACAACCTTTTAAGGGTGTGAAGGAATCCTGAGAGTACCATTCTTATATTTTCTTTCTGCAGGTACATTTAGAGACCAACAGAAGTTTCATGTCTGAGTTGAAGGCAGGGACTCACAATGGATTACCCTAGAAGCAGGTGTCCTGACTTCCAGTTTGGACCATTCCTTGCGCTTTTACTTCTCACTGCCTCTTAAACTACTTCTTGAGACAATGTGCCGTCTATGTGACTTCCTGCTGCCTGTTGAACCACTGTTCCTGAAAGGATGCTTGGAATGAAAGTGTGTGACTTACATTGTTAGCAGTCCTGGAACATGTTATTATTTAAAGGATGCTAATGAAAGGAGGAAGAAGAGAAAAGCAGAAAGTTTGCTGACTTTGATAATCTTCATTTTACTGTGAAAACTCACCTTGAATAGAATGTTAAGCAACATCCCAGACCTTACCTGACCTGCTATTGCATTGGATTAGATTGAAATCAAAATTTATAAGCTTTTAAAGCCATATCAGCATGAAATATTGTAAAATCCCAAGTAAAGCTCCAAAATATATTACCAAGCAATACTTGGCAGAAATTTTTAGAAGAAGTCAGAGCCTTTCTTCCAAGGTGAAGTCCAAAGAGAATCCTAGGGTCAGGTTAGGTACAACCTGGGTGACTTTCTCAAATGTTCTAGAGTTTGCATGAAAGTCAAAGAGTAAGTGGCTATGACAGTTGACCAGATACTTATGAGCCTGTATTTTAAGTGTGTTGAATTTTGAATTTGAAAAGGATCTAAGATAAAAATGGGATCCGCAAAGACCATTCTCAACAATGAAAACAGGAATTTTTGCCCAGTGTTTGAGTTGGGATGGGAAACAGTCCACAATACCCAGGATCATCTGTACCTGCCTTGGAGCCGTAGGAAAAGCCCTGCTTTGCTGGAAACAATACCACAAAGGGATATTTCACAAGAGGCCCATTTGGCTATGAACACAACACTGTGATGGGAGCAGCACTAGAACAAAGGTGTGGCATCATGTAAAACATCTTATCAACAATAGCCGTTAAAATAGATGTGGATGCACAAAATAAAACTGTGATAGCATAAAGCTTGTGTAACAGTTGATGGTTATGAGTTCCCCATGAAAGGGAACTTGTTCACAGAGCTCTTCTATATACACTTCTGTGAACTAAAGGAGATTGTGTGAATGGCAGTGCTTAGCAGGACCTTGACTTGTATTTGGTGCCAGCTAATATTAATTGCATCAGAACGAAGATGAAATATCTGTTTACTCCCCAAGGTGATATTTCTGCTTCTAAGCCTTGCCTTTCATTTCTGATGTAGTTTGATAGAGTGAAGGAATTCAGTAAAAATGGAGAAGACCTAGAAGACCTGGTTTATTCCAGAAATATCTGAGTAGGTTCCTCTCCACCTGACATTAAATGTCCTCCTCTGAATGTCCATATCACAAGACAAAGCATTTGTGAACATTTGTCCTTTTATTTCCAGTGTATTTAGCATCTGCTGTATCTGTTTTAGTGGAATAAAGAGAAGGGCAAGGGTGCAGGGGAGAATGGGGGAGAGGGTGGAGAGGAAAAAGAGCCATTTAAAAAAAACACACAGCCCGGCTTCCCTCCCTTCCTTTATCCTTTCTGCCCTTTGGATTAATCCATATGTGCTGTTGAAGTGGTTCATCATGGGATGTTCTTCCTCTGTCCCCAGTGGTATCAGGATATATGTGTTGAAATGAGCATTGCCTCCTCCTAAAACCAGAGTCCATGGGGCCTCTCTCCAAAGGGCAAAGATGGGCTAAGGCTCTATTACTTCTCATCTTTAGGATGGAGTAATAGAGGGACCACTCCCCTAGCTGATGGAGTCCCAGGATAACCTCTTTGCCTCAAATCAATGTTCATCAGGAGTCTGCTTGGAAAGGGCTTCTAAACACTCCTTAGGCACCAGAATCGCCAGAGCCTGAAGGCCACCCAGACATGGAACCCAAGTGTTCCGTGGCAGGAGTTTCTTTTCAGTTTGGAACTCTTTGGGTGATACTAATCCTCATCCTGTCAGGAATGAGAACCACTGGATCCTTTTTATCTGCTACATAATGAAGAACAGGCTAATTTTTCTAAAATGTAATAAATAGGTTGTGTACTTCTAAATGCTTATTCATCTTAGGGCACATACAACACATTAAAACTGGACTATAGCAGTCATGTTGTGAGTGACAGAAATTAGCCTAGAGTGTCAGGTTGGCCATAACCATAGAACTGCTGAGGTTTGAAGCCACCTGTGTTCTTCCCACTTTCCACTCTTACCTCGCCTGGCCACTCTCACCTTGCTAGTCATGTTTTCTTTTGGCAAATGCAGTGAAAGTCAGGCTCATATGTGATATTAGTGCCAGCAAGTTCAGCCTGAGCATAGCTGAGGAATTCTAATGGTTGATACATTTGTCCCAGGCTTAGGAAGAAACAATACATTATCAACAACATATGCAGAAAGCAACTTTATCAAACCTTTACCTACATGACTTAGGTGATTGAAATAGGTGATTCCCATCCAGAAAGATAGTCTGTATCCTTTAAGTAATTTAAGACATTTTGCTTGCTAACGGTCTATTTTCTTATGTCTTCTATTAAAAAATTGTCTAATATCTTCAAGCAGGATATGTAGCTTCATTCTCAAGAAAACATCTTGGGCCTGGTGGCGTGGCCTAGCGGCTAAAGTCCTCACCTTGAACGCACCAGGATCCCATATGGGCGCCGGTTCTAATCCTGGCAGCTCCACTTCCCATCCAGCTCCCTGCTTGTGGCCTGGGAAAGAAGTGGAGGACGGCCCAATGCATTAGGACACTGCTCCCGCGTGGGAGATCTGGAGGAGGTTCCAGGTTCCCGACTTTGGATCTGCGCGCATCGGCCCGTTGTGGCTCACTTAGGGAGTGAATCATCGGACGGAAGATCTTCCTCTCTGTCTCTCCTCCTCTGTGTATATCTGGCTGTAATAAAATGAATAAATCTTTAAAAGAAAAAAAAAAAAGAAAACATCTTAAACAACTCCCCTTGCTTTCAGTTGCTCTTACTGTAAGCATGTGGCAGAAGCCTAGCATCTGCTCAGGTTAAGCTTCTGTGTTTTTGCCTGTTAGTCAATATCCATTGTATCTGAGGAGCCCTCCCCCCTAACTTTAATAATCAATAGGAACATGGTCCCTACTAATTTGAGCACTTGCTACTAGACTGATTTCTTAATTTTATGATTATGCGTGAGAACTTATGGAAGATTTGCATTACTCTAGGCGTTATATATATATATTTATTTTTTTTAAAGACAAACCCCTTAAATTACATGCAGTTTTGAGGGGAATTGCAAAGACCAGGGGATTTATTTGGCACTGGCTGTTGGCAATTGAGTGCTCATCTTAGGAAGCTGCACATTTGCAGAGAACTAAGTAGAATAAATTGTCAAAGGAAGCCTATGATTTTTTATTGATTAATATTTCTTTTTTATCCAGACATCTGCTTGCCCAACATCCAGATGTTGTTTTTAAGAGTAGTTTTTCATATGGTTTTGGACTTGAGAATGCTGGATGGTTTGTACCACAATCCTCGGAGAGTTCAAGACAAATTGATGGGCTGTTTCTCCAGAGTTTCAGCTTCAAAGGTTTTGAACTGGGGCTGAGAGTTTACGTTCATGAACAAGTCCATGGCTGATGCCAGTGTTGATTGGACAAGAAGGATGATGGTGAAAGCCAGATGTTTGGGTTTTAGAAATGAGACACCCACTTAGCCTATCTGCATAAAATCAGATGTCGTGTTTAAATGCATCTGATGAGTAACCCATATTATACCTACCTGAAAGAACATTTTGGGGTCCCTGAGAGACATGGAAAATGGTAGAGAGGTAGTGCGCTTGCAGTAATTCAGGGTAGGGGGTGGCAGTTTGCAGCAGCAGATCTACCTTGTTCCCTTGCGTCTCCATGCTTGTGGTCATTCCCTAGGACTCAGCAGCAAAGCCACTGCTGGATTACTCTGCCTTTCAGGACTTGTGTGGGACAGTGGGAATTTGTGTTCCTCACCTTCTCTTCCTTAAGCTCTGGGTCAGTTAAGGATTCCTCTGCGTATGAGGAATTCTGCTCCCTCTTTTTCTTGGTTGCCAGGGGCAGGAGCCATGGTTTTCCCAAGTACTTGGCACCGAACGGTGGCCATAGAGCTTCACTGGTACAGAGCCCCTGACTGTTCATCAGGTAGGCTCAAATCCTTGGCTCTTATTTGGCTTTCTCATATGTTCATTCACATTGGGGGATCTCTCATGTAAACCTCATTTTGCATCAGAGTAGCGCCTCCTGCCAAAAAGAGAGGAGGTAGCTCCATTTTTATGAATAAGAGGAGGAATCCAGGAAATATTTCCAAGGGCTGTGTTTTCTTAGCCCCTTTTCTGACCTGTACGAAACTCGAGGAGAATTTGGTAGCTGCTAATATTACATCAGAGGTTGTTTTGTTTTTTTGTTTTGTTTGTTTGTTTTTAGGTTAACACAAAACTGAGTTTCTGGTGTCCTCTCCCAAGAAACTTTGACAAATATCTCGTTACACAACTTAAATGAAGACGTTCTTTTATAAAGGCCACATTTTCTCATCTTTGAGAGTTTTCACAACCTATGCAGGTTGCAGGAGATGGATCCAACTTTGTAGGGCCAAACCATGTCATTCTACCTGTGTAATCTACCTGTATAATCAAGAATAGTTGTCACCCAAGCCTGTTACAAGATTAGGGAACTGTCCGTGCTTCTTGCGGTTTTGTGTTCCAGAGTTTTGCTTCAAGTCTTATTAATTTTCCTTCTCTTGAGGCTCTACATCCTTTTTTCTCCTTCAGAGAATGATTCGATCTAAATGTTTTGCTACTCTTATTTTTTTTTTTTCAATTTCATTTGTCACTTTAAAAAGCTTCAAGGTACCATCAGGAGAATCCACAGATAGTTCTTTTGGCAGAGATGTTGATTACAAAAATCCTTTTGGCCATGTACCAAGTCAGTGACCTATAAATATTCTATGTGGGCTTTTTTTTTTCTCTCTTTGTGACTCACTGCGATAGAGATCTTGGACCAGTGCCTCGAAGAAAATGTTATTTTGATGATAACCAAGGATTCTAATCTGTAGTAGAATGGAAGACACTGATTATGGACCAGAGGATTTCTTCTAGTCCGAAACTCATTTTCTAGATCACACGGCCAAGTCTGCACCATGAGAGGGAAGAAACCTGTCCCCATAATCACAGGTTTTCCGTTTATACCATTGTCCTCATTGACCTTCATGCCTGGCAAGATTCAGGGAAATGTCTGTGGTATGTGTATATAAATGGATGGATGGTTGTGTGTGAGAACCAAACCATGGACGCTTGGTAAGCTTGAGTGTTACCTGTTGGGCTGTCAGAAATATTTGAAATGTGTTGCTGTTTCATCCTGGATGAGACAGCTGTTAAGCACTGAACTCACATTGCCTGATTTCATACTCAGAACACTGCTATGAAGTGGAGTCTGCTCTGGCCTCATTTGCAGACTAAGAAAATAAAAGTCTTGTTTATAACTCCCCAATTGATATATACTGGAGCTTGCACGTCTGTCTTTCTAGCTTGAAAGCAAGGCTTTCGTATACTTGGCTACCTGGAGAAAACTTGTAGTTGAAAAATTGTGAGCCTGGTGGGAATTTGGACATGCTAGTAAGTTGGCGGTCAAGACTGGATCTTTCCCCAGCGGCGGCGTGGCCTAGGGACTAAAGTCCTCACCTTGAACGCACCGGGATCCCATATGGGCGCCGCTTGTAATCCCAGCAGCTCCACTTCCCATCCAGCTCCCTGCTTGTGGCCTGGGAAAGCAGTTGAGGACGGCCCAATGCTTTGGGACACTGCACCCACGTGGCAGACCTGGAGGAGGTTCCTGGGTTCGGATGGGAGCAGCATCGGCCCGTTGTGGCTCACTTGGGGAGTGAATCATCGGAAGGAAGATCTTCCTCTCTGTCTCTCCTCCTCTCTGTATATCTGACTTTGTAATAAAAAGAAATAAATCTTTAAAAGAAAAAAAGCTTGGATCTTTCACAGAAGCTGGAAAGCTGCCACTGGCTTTTCTCCCTCCCTAGTTCATAGTGTCACCTTTAGGTTGTCCTGTTGGTTGATTTCTGAGGTTCCTGGGTAGGAGAAGAGTACCTCCATTCCAACAGAATTTGATCCTCGAGCTAGTCCATTTCATTTTGATTAGAATATTTCCAACGCACAGAAGCTATTTATGTTTCCTGCGATGCCCCCTGTATAAGGATTTTATTACTTCCTTAGCATTCTAAAGAGGTTAGTTCCTGAAAGTGTGGCTGAGACTGCTTATTCAGTGGGCCCCCAAGCACCATCTGTGTAACAGACTGTTCTAGAAGTCGTTCAATTACTCCTATAGGGCCATTCAACATTGCAGTAACATAGCAATATGTGTAGTAACAGAACGATAGAGAAATACTTCTTTCTCTAATGATATTATACCAGTATTGCATATTTAAAATGTTGTTAACAAAAATGTTATTAGCAATTATAATCATTAGCAATCAATGTCCATGTTAAGGGCTCTATAGTTGTTGCTGATTGATATTAGGTGACAGTAACAAAGTGTAAGAGCTTGATTCTAAAGCCTATAGGTATGACATTGGGACACTTTCATATAATAGTACATCTTGATTGTTTTCAAATTAACGAGTGCTTATTTGATTTTTTGATCCATATTTGAAGGATTATTCTTTTTTTTTTTAAGTTTTTTTTTTCATGTATTTGAAAGGCAGTTTACGGGGCTGGGGCAGGGTGGGGTCTACTGCTGGTCTACTCCTCAGATGGTTGCAACATCTGGGGCTATGCCAGGGAACACTCAGAAAACAGGAGCTTCTTCTGAGTCTCCCAAATGTGTTGCAGGAACCCAATCACGTGGGCCATTCTGTGCTGCTTTCCTGGGTAAACCAAAAGGGAGCTGGATTGGAAGTGGAACATCCATGGACTTGACTTAGCAGAGAATATAGTCATTACAGGCACGAGTTTAATTTGCTGTACCAAAATGTTGGTCCTAGAAAAATTACTCCTTTGGTGGCAAGGTGGTCCCTAATGGATTGACCAAAGGGCTCACATTGGAGTATCTTCTATTTTTCAAGAACTTAAAGTATTTCAGGCATAAACCCAACATAAAATCACATTTCCTAAATATTTTCATCCACATTCCACAGATAAAAGCTGAGAATCTGGCCCGGCGCAATAGTGTAGCAGTTACGGTCCTCGCCTTGATTGTGCCGGGATCCCCTATGGGCACCGGTTGTAATCCCGGCAACTCCACTTCCCATCCAGCTCCCTGCTTGTGGCCTGGGAAAGCAGTCAAGGAGAGCCCAGAGCATTGGAACCTTGCACCTGCGTGGGAGACTTGGAAAGAAGTTCCTGGATCCTGGGTTCGGATCGGCGCAGCATCGGCCTTTGTGGTCACTTGGGGAGTGAATCATCGGACGGAAGATCTTGCTCTTTGTCTCTCCTCCTCTCTGTACATCTACCTTTCCAATAAAAATAAATAAATCTTAATCCTTCCTTCCTTCCTTCTTTTCTTCCTCCCTTCCCATTTTCTCCTCCTACTGCTTCCCCCATATTATCACAGTAGTATAACCCTTCAAGAACAGTCATAAATTTAGCATTCTACTGTTGAAGTGTGTTATGGCATTGTTGATATAGGCAAAAGTAGAAAATCCTATATCAATATACTATTAAGGTATATTTAACCGTTTCATTGGTAGTCCTTTTATTTGGGATTGTTAACTCTATTTTAAAAATCCCATTTGCAATCAACTAAAAAATACTGGGATTTTTGGTTGAATGCAAGATGAATATGATCCAATAATATAATAAAATTGTCTATATAGCTCAGGCCATATGGGGCCCTTGATGGAAAAGGAAGAACCAGAGCTTAAGGAAATAATACAATAGCTTCATGACAATGTGTATTAGACTAACTGCACCTATAGTTACGGTGTTGTTTCTGTACTTCATGGAATAATGACGAGATTCTGAATGAATTTATATGAGGTATGGCTAAATCAATCTATGGAAGATAATTTGCGTAAGACTTGGGGGGACATGCTTGTTGTATTCAAATATTTGACATGGCTGTCATATAGGAAGATTAGAATTCTTCACAGGGACTTCAAACGTCTGCCTACTGGCAGGAAGTTTTAGAAAGATAAATATTTGTTTAAAATAGGGACTAACTTTTCAATTCTTAAGAATATTAAAAAATGAAATAAACTATCCTGGTACATAATGATTTCTTTACTAGCTAAAGAATTAAATCCGAGCTCAACCTTTTGCTGAGAACACTATGGGAGAACTCAAGTGTTAGTTCAAGAGCAGAGGAGTTATGGTGCCCCGACAATCATCCAGTTGAATAATTCCATGATTAAAGTATGCTTCACTGTATGACTGACCCTTTGTTTAAGTCTTTCAAATATGAAACACAAATTTTGAATTGGGGGTTAAATCAGCATTCTTTGGAACTATGCTCAGCTTACAGTTTTGCATGTTATTGGAAATGACTAGCTGGAAAAGAATGTAAAATTAGAAGAAAATTTAAATATGATTTAATATTGGAGAGCCATGTGGTAAGTAAATGATACAAATAATTATTATTTTTAAATACCATTTGCTGAGATGCCATTTTTAAGATTGTGCAGGGCCAGTGCCTCCACCTGTGAGATCACCATCCTATATTGGTGTTCACTGGAGTCTTGACAGCTCTATTTTTTTAAGACTTATTTTCTTTCTATTGGAGAGTTAAATTTTACAGAGAGAATCAGAGAAAAAGATCTTCCATCTGCTATTTTACTGACCAAATGGTCACATCAGCCAAGCTGATCTGAAGCCAGGAGCTTCCTCTAGTTCTTCAATGTAGGCACATGGTCCCAAGGCCTTGTGCCATCCTCCATTGCTTTCCCAGGCCACAATCAGGGAGCTGGATGGGAAGTGGAGCAGCTGGGGCACAACCGGCACCCATATGGGATCCCAGTGGTTGCAAGGCAAGGATTTAACCACTTAACCATCACACCAGGCCCCACAACTCCACTTTCAGTCCTGCTCCTTGCTTGTGGCTTTAAAAGGCAGTAAAAGAGTAGCCCACCTGCACCCTCATGGGAGATCCAGAAGAAGCTCTTGGCTTTGGACTGGCCAAGATCTGGCTGTTGTGGCCATTTGGGGAGTGAACCAGTAGATGGAAGATTCTTTCTTTCTCAGCACTCCCCCATTTGTGTGTATGTGTCCTCTTTCTCTAACTCTTTCAAGTAAAAATAAATAAATCTAAAAAAAAAGATAATATATGGCTCATCAAAAAATTTCACATGGTTTTGTACATACTGGCAGAATCAGACTGTGCTCCATGTGGTGAGAGGCTAAAAAGGCTGTGGTGAGGTGACTGGTATGAAGTTATTCCATCTTGCTGTGTGTATTCTGGAGCGATAAGGCAGGATAGGGATTCTGACTTAAAAGGGAAAATACTTAGCTAATTGTATTTAAGTGCATTTCCATCTGAAAATATATCATCTTTCCTATGGGTAGGAGTGATTGATGGTGGTCTGTCTAGCCTTACTGATGCCTCTCTCTGTGTGCAAGACTACTAGCAGGTATGTGTTCATACCTGGACTGGGGGCAGGAAGATAGATCCTGAAGGACTCTGTAATTCCAGATTGCATATATTTGAGTGCTAATGTTTAAAAGATTACTTATTTATTTTCTTGAGAGGCAGTCACAGAAGGGGAGGGAGAGACACATCTCATGTTGACTCCCTCTCCACATGGGCACATGATTGGGACTGGGCACAAGGCAAGAACCAGAGACTCCTTTTGTGTCTTCCACTTGGCTGGCAAGGGCCAAAGCACTAATGTTGTCTCTGGCTGCCTTCCGGGTGCGTTAGTGGGAAGCTGGATTGGAAGTGGAACTGGTGATAGTCCAGTGGGCTTAACCCAGCCTCCATACAGGCGCCCTATTTTTGCCTCCTGTTAGCTTTGTTGGTTGGTGCAGATTCATATCATCTAAGTTCCTTCATCTTAAAATGGAAAGGAAACTGATAATATTCCCTTATAGATTGTTGTGCCAATTAAAACAAATAATATGGAGAGTACTTGGAGAATTGCAAATAAATCTGCCATATGACCCAGCTATCCTGCTGCTAGGAATATACCCAATAGAAATGAAATCTGCATATGAGAAGGGGATCTATAATCCTGTATTTGCAGCAGCACAATCTACAATAGCAAAGACATGGAAACAATCCAGATGTGTGTCCAAAGAAGAGTGGTTAAGGAAACTGTGGTACATCTACTCCATGCAATATTATTCAGCTATTAAGAAGAATGAAATTATACTATTTACAACTAGGTGGTCCCAACTAGGTACCATTATGCTCAATGAAATGAATCAGTCACCGAAGAACCTACACTATATGTTCTCTCTTAAATAAGGAAACCAGCAAGGAAAGTGTAACTTCACTAATCCGATCCATACTGTTTTTGTTTTGTTTTGCTCCATCCCATGTGTTTTGATGTTTTTAATTTCAGTTTTATTTATTCCAAATGCTCTCTTTTCTCTTGTTGAATTCATTGCTGGTTTATGGATCATATGGTGGCATTTTTTTCCCCAAAATACTTTTGTAACTCCTTTTTGTCACCCATGCGTTGGTTACTCAGTGGTGCATTTTTTTCATAGAGCTGTAATGTGTTGTTGTTGTTGTCATTGTTGTTGTTGAGGCTGTTGTTCTAACTCATACCAGTGGTTGACCTTGTTTCATGACTTTTCAATTATGGAAGTGTATGATGGAGTACTGGGGTCTATCATATCCAGTTTGGGGGCATATTGGATCATGCATCCCTACTTCCAGATGAAAGATGGTTTCCCAATGAAACTGTTGGACAAGTGTAGACAATGGGATGATGGACTGATATTGTCTGTACTAGTAATGTTGGGGGTACACTTAAATAAGAGACTGATGGAATTATAATTCTTTATGAAGGATTATACCACTGTAATAAAATGGGGAAAATCTGTTGGATGGTGGGAGTTTGGGGGGGAAATCCCAGTTTATATGAATTTGTAACACATAATTCAAAAATTCAAAAAAATTATATATATAAAGTAAAAGAAAAGAAATAATATATGCAAAATACTTAGAACAAAGATATTATTCTAAATGTTTCACACTGATTTTATTGTCCTCACCTTCCTCATTATTGCTGTGCCAAAGAGTAAGTGCACTTAGAAGTTGCCTTCAAGGGAATAACTCAAACAAGCCCACATTCACGTTGGGGAACCATTTTGAGAGTCCTTAAGACAGCATCATTGCAAGTGGATGCCAATAAACAGCTGGCAAAGAGATGGGCATTCGTGATAGTCAAGTTCTGGGATTGCCAGTGCAAATTATCCTTCTCCAGTTAGGATATCTGTTAGCAAAAATACTAAAAAGTTACAAACTCCTTAACTTAGGAAGCTGCCTCTAGAAACCATTTAGCACATGTCTAAATTATATACAGTGATATTAATGGGCGATATTTTATGAATGTGGGACGATTCAGTTATCATCAAGTAAATATCAAAAAAGCAAGCCACAGACCCTTGTATGCAGGAGACTGCTGTTAAAAAATCAATGTCTTGATAAATGCCATCAAATGAGGGTGGTTTTTTTTTTTTTTTTGGTTTAATTAAATTCAGGGATAGTAGGGTAATATCTACTTTAACTATTTTTTTTTTTATGGTGAACATTTGACTAAGCAGTTGGAATGCCTATGTCTCACTTCAGAGTGCCTGGGTTCGCTTCCCAGTTCCAGCTATTAATTTGTTCTCTGCTAGTTCTGACCTTTGCAGGCAGTTATGATGGCTCAGCTAATTGGGTTCCTGACACTTCTTTGCAAGATCTACCTTAAGTTCCTGGTTCCTGGGCCCAGCGGCGTGGCCTAGCGGCTAAAGTCCTCGCCTTGAAAGCCCCGGGATCCCATATGGGCGCCGGTTCTAGTCCCGGCAGCTCCACTTCCCATCCAGCTCCCTGCTTGTGGCCTGGGAGGGCAGTCGAGGACGGCCCAATGCATTGGGACCCTGCACCCGTGTGGGAGACCCGGAAGAGGTTCCAGGTTCCCGGCTTCGGATCGGCGCGCATCGGCCCGTTGCGGCTCACTTGGGGAGTGAATCATCGGACGGAAGATCTTCCTCTCTGTCTCTCCTCTGTATATATCTGGCTGTAATAAAATGAATAAATCTTTAAAAAAAAAAAAAAGTTCCTGGTTCCTGGCTTTGGCACGCTGCCAAATACATCTTTCACTTTGATTTTTCTTTTGTTATTTATACATGGCTTTGTCCGCTTATATCTGTAAGTAAACTTTTAATCCAAATACTGGGAAATATGATCTCCTCCTGGAAGACTTTTCCCTCTGCAAGAGAGGACTTGTGTCACACTCACTTCTTCATCAACACACTTGAAGGCTCCCATCAAGAACAATGCTGTGAATGGTAGTATTTCCCACTATCCTGGGAAAAGATAATTGGTGAAATTCCTCTTCCTGGTGGGCATTTTGGAATAATCCCCCATAGCCTCTACCATCCCATGTCCATTGAGAATCATGGCCGTGGAATACAGGTATTTACAACAAGCTAATTTTGTTTTGAAGGTCAAATGGGCTGTGTACAGAAAGATCTCCGATGAGTTAGTTAATGTGCGGGAGTGTGCTGTTCATGCTGAGTCCCTGACTTGGGCAAGGGCTGTCCCTGTCATTGGGAGGAGCACTGCATTTAATGCTTTCCCAACCAGATCATCGCTTCCTTTCCTATTTTCTCTTCCTGCAAATTGGATTTACCTCCAGGCAATATGGCAATTTAAAAGCTCGTGATTAGAATGGCCAAAAACATGACATTCACAGTCCTTTTTTTTTTTTTTTAAGTATCTGCTAATACCGGTCTTTGGCTGAAAAGTCTAAGTGCTGCTGTTGACTGATGTCAGTAAACTTCATTCTAATGCCCATACTGAGATGCAGAAATTCATCTGTATGTGGGGAGTAAAGGCTGCGCTTCCTTTTTGACAAACAACATCCAGAATGTAGCAATGAAAATACACGTGCAAGGTTCTTCCTGTCATCTGAAATGTCAGTAGAATGACGATATAAGGACAGAATCTTGCCATCACTGTAGAATGGAGGCAGAGTTCATATGCACCTTGTACACTTACCGAATCAGCAAGTGTTGCACCCATGTCTTGGGGCATGTCCTGTCTGTTCCTGTCAGGGGAGGAGCCTTTGACTTTGATTTTTTTTCTGAAGATCAACTTGGCCATAGATAACATTTTCCTAGAAAATCTTTGTTGCAAATCAGGGCTCATGAAAGAGAGATGATGCATATGTTAGATTTTATGGACTGTCTTTGTTGCAACTACTCTGTATTGCAGAAGGCAATACTAGACAATATGTAAACACATGGGTGAAACTGTGTTCCAAAAGCTTTATTTAAAAAACAAACAATAGGGGCCCAGCGCAGTAGCCTGGCTAAGGTCCTCACCCTACATGCTGCAGGATTCCATACGGGCGCTGGTTTGTGTCCCCGTGGTCCCGTTTCCCATCCAGCTCCCTACTTGTGGCCTGGGACGGCCCAAAGTCTTGGGACCCTGCACCCGCATAGGAGACTTGGAGGAAGATGCTCCTGGCTTTGGATCAGCTCAGTTCCAGCCATTATGACCACTTGGGGTCTGAACTCTGCTGCTCCTCTCTGTATATGTGACTTTCCAAAAATAATAAATACGTCTTAAAAAAAAAAAGACAGTAACAAGATTGATTTTGTCAACCCCTGCTATATGCCTTGTTTCCCAGAACAGCCCATAGAAACTTACTTATCTGCAAAGTTGCAGATACCATCCATGTACATCTACGCTATTATTTTACATTCATTAATTTTCACATCAGACAATGTGAGGGCATGCCTAAAGGCAGTACTTTCTACTTAACATTTCCCAGCTCTGTTCCTTAAAAGCTACTATTACTTTCAGTTTTATCTGTTCTGTGTATTGTATTCAGATTTCAGTGTAATAAGCATCTAGGGTTGTGCCCCATTTGATTAGCTTCAGACGCTGTTAGCTTTCTGCTGAGAGAGCTGGGTGAGCATTTGGCTCCCTGCTAGCCTTGCACGCCCATTCTTGCAATAAGATATATTATGTTTTTTCTGCTGATTATTGAAGTAAATGTTGTAGCAAAAGAAGTTCACTTATTAAGCTGAGTTATTGGTTACTTGACGAATTTTCACTTACTAAACATGTATCACTTTGCCACCTCCTGGACTATTAATATAATAAGAATCAGAGCACATCTTATTCTGCAGCTCTAGTGAAGTCTGTGTTGTAGAGGATTAATTCTAAATAGAAAAATCAATAAAACATATTTGCAACACATTGTTTATAAGGGAGATAATAATGACTGTGAGTTCATTTGTCCTGTTTGTATAGCTGCCTATTTTCTTGTCGTTCAGAAATTCTGTTCCCTGCATGTTTGTTTGTTAAATCACAACTTCATTTTTGGTACTCTTTCACATTCTTAATTTGTTCCCTTGTTTCCAGACCTTCCTCTCTTTGTCCCTACAACATAGAGGTGCCTGGGTCTGCAGTCACCTGTCACCCAGGGAATTGCCTCTCTCTGGTCCACTGATTCTCACAAACCATTCTACCTTCATTCCGTGGCCATGCCCTACCTATGGTTGCACATACAGTCAATTAGCTTCCTGTGAAAGGCTATGGGAAGTCAACTTTGAGTATTTGAAAGTGCTTTCATTCTGTTCTCATACCGAGTTGATGATTAGGATGAATACAGAATTCTAGGATACAAATTATTTTCCCGAAGTCCCACCTGTTGATGTGTTGGAAGTAAAGTGGTTGGAATGGGGTGGAGAGCTAGAGAAACTTCAAGATAGGAGTTGCATTTGTTGGGCCCAGCGGTCGAGGATGGCCCAATGCTTTGGGATCCTGCTCCCATGTGGGAGACCTGGAGGAAGTTCCTGACTCCTGGCTCCGGATAGGTACAGCACTGGCCATTGCGCTCACTTGGGGAGTGAATCATCGGATGGAAGATCTTTCTCTTTATCTCTCTTTCCTCTCTATATATCTGACTTTGTAATAAAAATAAGTAAATCTTTAAAAGAAAAAAAGAGTTGCATTTGTTGTCAGTCTTCCTAACCTGCTCTTGACATAATGATGCCATTTTGATTCCTGTTCTTTGTAGCTGATTAACTTTTCTCTTTTTTTTTAAAATGTGGTGATTTCAAAATGTATGATCACATCATGAGTTTATGAGAAATGCGGCTCTTCCCTTTTTTATCCTCCCATTTAACTTTCAATTTTGAAAATAATTTCAGTTACTAAGACTCCTCCCTCCTGTTTACGCATTCTTATTTTTTCCAGAGGATTCTCTCCTTGTCTGAGAGATAATATTTTCCTGACACCTTTGAAGAATTTTTAAAATTTGTTTCTAGTGCCCATCTTACTGGTGTTTCCTCCAGGGCCATTTATCTTGCTGTGTTCTTTCTTGGGGGAAATTTCCTCCTATATCATACATTTTGTAACTCATAACTGTCCATCCATAGTTAAAAATAAGGCTGTTAACCAGCTGCTTTGTGACTCTGTGTAGAATATCTTTCATGATATTTGAGGAGGTTGGATCCTGAATGTGGCATCTTTTTCCTTGAAAGAAGTTTTGTTTTCTCTACAAACAAGTACTCCAGATTTCTTTGGGAGAGAAGGGCATTGGGATGACGGAGAGGAGGAAAGGGAGAGAAAAAAAATACATGGGGCATGCGGTAGGTATTAGTGGATGGTTGCTCCAGAATTCAGATCGTTTTTTTTTTCCTTCCTGCATCTCCTGCTATTCTCCGTCTTTCTAGGCCTCTCCACTTTGGCCCAGTTCTTCAAGGTGAGGTAGCTTCTGCCGGTAGGTTTCCAAATAGGTGTCTGCCCTGACCACTAGCTGCCGCCTTTCTTCTCTCTGACTTTAAGAGGAAGATACTTCTTTGGGTTTCCTGAGGAGCCCATTACATGTTGGTTTGGTAAAAGTTGTCCTGAGTTTATGCCATTTTTAAACTTCTGTCAGGTTATGTTGGTCAATTTAAAGATCAGCTTGCATGGTGATGAAATATTCTTTTCCCTGCCTATCTTTTGAATTATTAGATGTGATTTTATTTTGCTCTCCATGTTCTAGCTATGTGGTGGTTTTTCTGCCAACTTGGCCTTCATATGTATGAGAAAGAATTGAAATTAAGGGTGTTAGAGTTGTAGGTCCCTCTTACAGCAAAACAATCCCCATTCCTTCACTCGTCTCAGCTCCCTCCTCTTGGATGATGGTTGGTGGATGGAGAGGATGGCTCCTTATTCTTTAAAGCTCCAAGAGCTTCAAGTGCTTCTGAAATAAAATTATTTTAAAAAGACATCTGTGTGTTCAAAATAAGGGGAATTTTCTAAGCCACCCATAGCTTTGAATTTAGACCTGAGTTTCCCATGCAACTATCCATGGAAGTCCTGGGGGTGCATTCACGGGGAGGTTTCAGTTCCCTGTGATTGTGGAAGACCATCCCCTTGTATGTGAGTGTGGACCACTCATTTCTCCTCTACATCTTTGTTCAGAGAAAAGTGGCACCATCCATCATGGCCTGCTCAGGGCCTGTGGATTTTCCAGGAACCTTCTCATATCAGACTTCAGAAAACTTGGACCACATTTGCAGTTAGGAGAGAACATCCTGCTGGTGACCAGAGTCGGTGTGTGATGAGCTTCAGTTAGGACACTCCTCAAACAGAAGATTCTCTGAGTGTTGAATATGTTATTGTCCATATTAAACCAAGTAAAACAAGAAATATGTGGATGATTAAAGGAGACAGAGTAGTTCTCAAACCAATGTACACTTGACGTTGTTGATCACAATCTATTCCTATCTTGTGATCTGGCACTCAAATAGAATTCCCCCTCTCCCTGTCTAAACACACACACACACACATACAGTTTGCTCTGACAATCCTTGGGACCACTTGACTTCTGAATAGAGTATATGCCTAGTTAAAATCCAAATTAGTCTCTTGGAAATGCCCTTTCTTATATATCTACATGAACATCTTACATTGTTCTGCCAACAGTTAGTGTTGCAAAAGATGAGATATGTTGGGTAAGTTAGTAAGGGTCCTAATCACTGGCCTTTAAACCACTGATAAGCTACTGCTGTAGATAAGACAGGTTAAGAAAATACATTGAAGAGCACCAGTAAGCCATAATGTCATCATTACACCAAAGATTACATGTAGTATATAGTATATACTTAATATAGTACAAATGAGTTTGTAATAACCTCAAAAGGGTGCAAAGTGGAACATGCTTGAATTTAGTGAGTAGGCACTCTGTTACTATTACTTTCTCACAATCTAAAGAAACAGAAACTGGATTTCAAATGCTTGACATCATCCAAAATAGGTTTTTAAAAAACTCTAATATGGACTCTTAGCACATGAAAATGAGACAGATTGTTAAAGTATGTCTCAGTGCTTTATTGGATTTTAGTGTCACTCAGTATGTGAGTAGCTTTCCACGTGCACAAAGTATAAATGCCAGTGGCTTGTAGGAGACACCTTGTATGATGAGCAGGCCATGGGTCATTGCTCTCACGCTCTTGACCTTCTCAGAGTCTTTATGAACTTCGCCTTTCTCTTCGCATCTGGAATAGTTAGTTAGCTTTAAAACAACAACAACAACAACAGAATAATGATAGTAGTAAACTCTCAGCCAATGCTCAAAATGCAGCCAAATCATAATGCACAAAATGAGTTATAGGGCCCGGCGCAGTGGCCTAGCGGCTAACGTCCTCGCCTTGAAAGCCCCGGGATCCCATATGGGCGCTGGTTCTAATCCCGGCAGCTCCACTTCCCATCCAGCTCCCTGCTTGTGGCCTGGGAAAGCAGTTGAGGACGGCCCAACGCGTTGGGACCCTGCACCCGTGTGGGAGACCCGGAAGAGGTTCCTGGTTGCCGGCTTCGGATCGGCTCGCATCGGCCCGTTGCGGCTCACTTGGGGAGTGAATCATCGGACGGAAGATCTTCCTCTCTGTCTCTCCTCGTCTGTGTATATCTGGCTGTAATAAAATGAATAAATCTTTTAAAAAAATGAGTTATATCAATCAGGCACCTGGAATTTAATTTCTAAAGAGTGCTTTTTAATTTTTCTTTATCCTTTCCTTGAAACCATAAGGTTTCTTCCCAGAGATCCATGACTACCAAAAAGCACCCAGCGTCTTGACAAATATACTACTTACTTCTGGCTGCTGAAACAATTGCTCAAACTGGTCAGTATTTACTACTAAATACTAATGACCTAGTGGAAGGTCCCTCACAGGTCTTTCTTTTTACAGCTTCTTCCAGGAAATGTAAATTTCTCTTAGTGACTCGGGAACCTTTTTTTATGCCTCTGGCATCTTTTAAAATACATCTTGCAAGGGTTGCCTTCATCAAGCCAACGAAAGAGAAAAAATACGGTGGGGAAGAGAAACCACACTGAGTAGGTTGTAATTGGCCAAACATGGAAATGTTGCATATCCCTTGTGTTCGAATTTGGTTTGCTGGATACATGTACCTATGTCTTCCCAGAAGGGACATGGGGTGCAGCAATCTAGCCCCATTTTGGGTTTCAGAGCACCTAGTCACTCTTGGTGTTGTCTAGTTTGTGTATTTTCAGGTTGCATAGGGAAAAGTGGATGGTTTTGAAGACTTTGCTGTTAATTCACAGCTAATTCTCACCTCAAACTTCCTTTTTCTTTGGAATTTAGGTATGTGTAAGCTATCTTAAATGTAAGCTATCTTCCGTAATAAAAATAGAACTTCATAAAACCATCAAAGGTTGTGCTAAAAGAGAATCTTTTGTTGGTGTGGGCCCTCTGATAACTGACCATGGGCTGCCTGGCTAGACAAGTTTTCCGAAGTCACCTGCCACCGCCTTGAGTGGACTGCTTCTCTTCTCAGCATATGGGCCATGGTGACCGTGTTTCCACCATGAGCTGCCTTGCACCAGTGGTGTGTACCTCGAGAGCCCCTTGTCAACATTGGCCATCCCACCCCAGGATACTACGCGCATCACCCTGTCCCTTGCTCTAGGCTGAGGTGGAATGCCCAAAGAGTCACTTGGTCAAAATTTGAAACAAAACCAGTAAACCAAACAAAACTTGAATGGTATAAACTCAGGCTAACAAGTAAGAAAACTCCCTGATTTTCCCTTCTTTCCCCTGGGAAGAAATGTTTCAGGGTCTTCCCATCCTGTTGTCATGTGGCCATCTCAGAAAAAAAAACTCCCTCACTGCTCATAGCTGAAGATATCTAACGCAAGACTGAGAGCGGGACATCTCTCTAGCACCTGCTGAAGGCCTGCTTTTGTGTTCTATGTGTTCCCAGAGGCTGATGTTGCCGATTCCCTTTCTGTTGGTGAAACTGTTGGTACTGATCCCCAACCCTGCAGACACTGGCCGAGGACTTGGGCAATCTCAGCCCCAGGGCTGCGTCAGCAGGGTGGAAATGGGGAAAGTTTCCTACAGTCAGTAACGTACGTGTGTGTGTGTGTGTGTGCGTGTGTGTGTTTCCATGGTGATCAGAGAGCATTAAAGAGAACTAAACTAATTCTTCTTGTGCTATCCCTACCAACACCAGACAGTAGCTATGATCACATGATCCCCTTTTTACATCACATTTACCAGACTGACCGCATAGAAACAATTCAACTGAACAAATGTTTGTGTGCCTGCTGTGTGCGGGATGCATTAGAGTACATTCAGGATGGGCCCGGTGGCGTGGCCTAGTGATTAAAGTCCTCACCTTGAACGCACCGGGATCCCATATGGGCGCCGGTTCTAATCCCGGCAGCTCCACTTCCCATCCAGCTCCTTGCTTGTGGCCTGGGAAAGCAGTTGAGGACGGCCCAAAGCCTTAGGACCGTGCACCTGTGTGGGAGACCTGGAGGAGGCTCCAGGATCCTGGTTCCTAGATTTGCATCGGCACAGCACTGGCCCGTTGCGACTCACTTGGGGAGTGAATCATCGGACGGAAGATCTTCCTCTCTGTCTCTCTTCCTCTCTGTATATCTGACTTTGTAATAAGAATAAATAAATCTTTATAAAAAAGAGTACATGCAGGAGGCTTTGAGGCTTATAATGGAGCAGCAAGTTGTAGGTGGGTGTCTAAAATCTGACAATGAACCTTAATTGAAGCTTAATTAAAATAAATTTAAATTTGCTGGTAAACAGATGTGAGTCCCGGCCTCCAGGCTGTCAATTCAAATACTGTCAACTCAAATTTTAAAAATGGCATGCAGGAATGATGGAGCACTGCTCTTGGTACACTCCTGAATACAGATATGGTTAAGACAAAGTTTTTTTTCTTTGCACAACTTGGTTTATACCAATAGCTAAAGCCAAGAGTCACAGACATAAAAATGGCTTTCCTCTAATGAGTGCTATGAAACTATCTAAGGTTGAGCTTAATTTTGAGAAGAATGTGTTGGGGTGACTTTTTCTCCACATACTCATCAGGAAAGAACTTTCATGGAGGAGGTGACATTGGAGTTTGATCTTGAAGAATGAGCAGGCATTTGCAGGTGAGTGTGCGTGTTTGCAGTCTGCATGTAGCGAGCTGTCCCATTCTCAGAGATGGGAAGTGCAGAGTAAGCAGGAAGGAGTTCCAGGCAGTTCGTGGGAAACAGTGTCCAAGAGATCAGTTAGCATCTTATTGTAAAGGCGCTTAAAGTGTCAAGAAAGAAGTCGGGCTTCCTATTGATGACCCTGGCATGAAGCAAATATTCTTTTTTTTTTAAATAGTAATAAGGAAGGTGAATTCTGAGAACGCACAAGAAGGTGTAATTTAGACGGAGAATTGTTCCAAGGCATGAGGACTGAGGTTTTGGTTTGAGGCACAGGTGGCCCTAAAGGGAGGCGAGAAACCAAGCTCTCTTTCTTCATTAATGAGGACCAGGCACTGAGCTCAAAACCTGTAGCTGAGGGAAAAATAGCGCCTATATCTAGCTAAATCACAGGCAGAAGGGCCAACAAAGACACTGTGGCAAGTGCATTTGCAGGGCATAGCTGGGGATTAAATAACACAAACCAGGGCAGCCATTACTGGGAATTTTCCCACTACGGGTCAGACTCTATTACAGTTTTATATCTCTTCACTCATTCTACCTTATCAGAATCCCTGTGAAGCCAGAACCTTCATTATATCCCGATTATGTAGATAAAGAGACTGAGGCATTGACGGTGAAGTTCAATGTCCCAGGATCACCCACCTAGGGAGTATTAGCAAAGGGATTCAAACCCAAACTCAGACACCAATCTTTGTCAGGAGCCAGTTGAAGCAGTGGGCTGTGGGGAGAGAGGGGTCACCAACGTTAGAGAAGAGCCTTAAAAAAAAATTTGTTTATTTATATTGGAAATGCAGATTTACGGAGAGAAAAAGAGGCAGAGAGAAAGATCTTCCATCCACTGCTTCACTCCCTGAGTGGCCACAGTGGCCAGAGCTGAGCCGATCTGAAGTCAGGAACCAGGAGCCTCTTTCAGCTCTCCCAAGTGGGTGCAGGGGCCTTCCTCGACTGCTTTCCCGGGCCACAAGCAGGGAGCTGGAAGGAAAGTAGAGCAACTGGATATGAACTGGTGTCCACAAGGGAACGTGGTGCTTAAAGGCGCAGGATTAGCCAATTGAGCCATCAAGCTATGCCAACAAGAGTATTTCAGGAGGTTAAATTAATACCTGAGAGGAATTTCAGGAAGACAGCTTGGAATTAGAGATGAGTTTCACTCTGGCTGTGGTCAGGGTTGCTGCTGTGACATGAAGGGGGGGTACCTCCCTCAGAGCTCAGTGTCAGGGAGACTGTGCCAGGGGGTTTGGTTTGGCTTCTTTCCTCTCTATGTCACCAGGCTCCGGGTAGCAGCATTCCGTGTATGTGTGTGTGTGTGTGTGTGTGTGTGTGTTTAAATAGATCTCAAGGAGGAAGATAAAGCATTGGCTTCCAGGCTTTTCCTCAGCAGATCGATTGTTCGGTAACAGTCCACTCCAATATAATAATCAATTGTATTAGAAATAGCAGTGAAGGCTCTAGGACTACCTGCCACGACCCACTTGGCCTTAGCCAAGGAGTGAGTGTCCTTTAGCAAGTATCCAACCCAAATAGGACCATACCCGATGAGCACGGGGTTAGCTAAGGAAAAACTTGGTAGTTTCCAAGCAGGTATTGAACTGTGGGAAGTGTGAGGGTATGTACATGTGTGAATATGTTTATTGCTGTGTGAGTGTGTTTCTGTTCTGAACGAATCCTGGAGGTCAGTGATCTCACAGATGAAGGAAATACAGGATTTCTGAAGTTCCCTGGAACATAGGCTAAGCAAAAACAAAACAAAACAACAACAACAAAAACCAAAAAACAAAAAAAACAACTTTGTGGTCCTTGGCTTCAGAGTGTTGCCTCAGCTCCCTAGCTGCCCTTCCCAGCCAAATGTTTTCATTCTGCCCTTAGTGTGAAAGTGAGAAAAAACCCACTTCAGCAGTGATTGTCCCAAGTCCTCTTCTCTTGGAAATGAAGGACAGTGGAGTACCAGTCTCCTGAGCGCAGACCATTTCAGTGGTCTCTCATGGAGGATATTTTGAAAGAACACCAGCCATGGCAGGGTGGGTGGGTGACCGTCTCAGACTGGGAGAGGGGAATTGTATTTTGACACTGGCCCTGGACAGTTGATCTGTGTCCCTGCGGTTCTGAGTGATTCCACTGAATTAAAGCTGCCCAAGGGAATGAAATATGCAGGCGGGGGGAATAGTGTATGATGTATGTTGGCTGAAGCCCTAAATGCTCCAATATTACATAGTATATAATTTGTATGGTGACAAATATTATTGGCATAAATCATTCATGTTGGTGTACTTGATTAGCAGTGTCTTTGTCGTGTTTATCAGCTGTGATGTCGCTGCAATCTTGCGCATTGTGCGTGAAGAATACTTGGGGAAATGTTTCAACTGTGTGTCTGGATGATATAATGTATTTATTCATTTAGTCCAATGAAATGAAATAGAGTGCTTAATATGCATGTCCACATTACACTAGATACCCTCTAAACAAATTACAGTGTTACTTCCTTTCTTTGTGACAAAAATTACAGTGTCATTTTTCCCCCCAAGGAGCCAAAATGTAGCCATTTTGTACTTTTAATGCAATTTGTTGAGGCTTTTCAAAAGAGCTTTGAATAATCTTAAACATTTTTGTGTTGAGATGTCAATATGAAAACTTTGGTAACTTGAATGATCTCTATCAAGTCAGAGTTGAATTACACTGAAAAAAAATTTTTTTATATTATTGGGAAGTCAGACATACGGAGAGGAGGAGAGACAGAGAGGAAGATATTCCATCCGATGTTTCACTCCCCAAGTGAGCCACAATGAGCCGGTGGGCACTGATCCGAAGCCGGGAACCAGGAACCTCTTCCGGGTCTCCCACACGGGTGCAGGGTCCCAAAGCTTTGGGCCATCCTCGACTGCTTTCCCAGGCCACAAGCAGGGAGCTGGATGGGAAGTGGAGCAGCCGGGATTAGAACTGGCGCCCATATGGGATCCCGGGGCGTTCAAGGTGAGGACTTTAGCTGTTAGGCCACGCCACAGGGCCCTACACTGGAAAATTATATGAGACAGGCTTCTGTTCATGGGGGTAGACGTTCTTGCGCAGGCTGTAAGTTGCTGTGACAGCCACGGCTTTTGTATTTACAGTGCCCCACGTTGCAGTCATAGTTTTGGCTGTGGAAGCCCTTGGGAGAACAGCACATAGAACTTGACCTGCACTGTCTATTTTGGCCTCCCGGTGTCCTCTTTCTGACTGCCTAGAGCTGAGACCTCTGGGCTGTCCAGTGTCTCCCTTTGAAGCACATGGCCAGATCTTCCCCGTCCCCTCCCAAGCTGCAGTTCTTTCCACAGCTGAGCTGAGATCCCATGGTGTGACACAAGTGGCCTATGCTCAGGTTTAGACAACTTTGTTAAAGAAAACCAGGGCTGGCGGGCTGGCAATTAAAGTAACAAAGATAGATGCATTCAAGGACCATTGTAATCAGGGTAAATACTTCAGTATAGAGCTGGGCTCAATTCTGGGTAAAGCAGGGACAATGGGGACTCATTGCCAAGGAGTGGTTGGGGAGGTCGAGGAATAGAAAATGATTATGGGGAGTAGGGTGATTCTTGCTAACCGGCTTAGCAGGAGTCCTCCTGAAGGTGCCTTGGTTGATACGTGTTACCTGAGCTGATGGTGGGTGATGAAGAAGATGGCCCGCTATTAAGCGGGAGGGTTCCTAACTTTGGGTAATGTAGAGGCAAAATGGAAATTGTGAAACCAAGGTCTGTGATTCAGAGGAGTGTGATTCAAGTTTGGTTAAGACTCTCACTGACGGATGTAATCTTGGATCCTAACTGGGGAGCACTGTATTTTATATTTTTTTAAGATTTCTTTATTTGAAAGATAATGAAAGAGAATGGTTGAATCTTCCATCCTCTGATACACTTCCCAAATAGCTGCGACAGCCAGAATGGATCCAGGTTGAACCTAAGAGGTTTTTCCGGGTCCACCCATGTGGGTGCAAGAGACCAAGTCTTTGGGCTGTCGTCTTCTGCTTTTCCTGGGTACATTACCAGGGAGCTGAACTGGAAGTGGAACAACCGGAACTTGAACTGGACCACATATTGAATGCTATCATTGCAGGCAGTGGCTTAACTTACTGCACTGCAACTCTGGCTCCAAGGAGTTCTATTTAAGTGAGCAGCAACTCAACCCTACTTCAGGCCTGAGTTTAAGACATCTTCTGGGAGGTTAGTGGCACTGTAGCACCATGGAAGAGGAGGTACATGATTTCTTCTTCCGAGGAAGGAGGGGCTAGGAGAACTGCCAGGTGCTATTAATATTTGGAACCAGCAGCTAGGGCATGTGAGTCTGAGTCATTTGCATAATGCTCAATCCTGAGCTCCTAGTACAGGGTGTAGCATAAAGAGCATGGATCTCAACAACTTATTGAAAGTGTGTGGCTGGGTAAGCATGCATTCCAGTCAGGGAATTTTGCTCTGTTCCCTTTTACATGAGTTGGGTTGAAAAATTACCCTTATCATTCGATACAAAGGTTGTCTTTACTGAATTATACCCCTCACATCATAGTATACCATTTCTTCCTCATTTTATGATCTTTGTCATGAATTCCATGTAATAGTATTAGTAAATCTACTGCTTAAAAAAACCTAGTGTGCATATTATTTATATTTGAAGCAAATATGGAAAGATGTTAAATAAACATTGGTAACTTTACCTACTTATGAAACTCTACTTTTCTCTATTATTTGAAATATTTATTTTTACTTTATTATTTTTTAAGTTGGGAAGGCAGACATACAGAAAGAAAATCAGCGAGAAAGATCTTTCCTCCCCATCTCTCACATGGTTTCAGGGTCACAAAGCTTTGGGCCATCCTCGATTGATTTCCCAGGCCAGGAGTTTAGGGAGCTGGACGGGAATTAGAGCAACTGGGACGTGAAACAGCACCCATTTAGGATCCTGGTGCTTTCAAAGTAAGGACTTTAGCCACTAAGGCCACATCGTGCCTTATTTGTTTTTAAGAAGATAAAATAATTGCTTTTATTTTCTGCTGTCCACTCTAAAGTTATGGGCACCGGATAATTGCCAGCCTTACTTATGGAGGGCACTATGTCTTATAAATATGGTGGACCATTATGATGAATATGGTATAGCTTCTAGAATCAGAATGGTGAGGACAAATCCTTTTACTGTCACCCTAGAATGTTGTAGCACAGTCAGTTATGTCCGTCTCCCCCTATGAAAACATCCAGATTGTGACCAAGTAGCCAACGGAGTGCATTCGATTTGATCTAGGATGTTCTTCTAAGTCAGGGATCCTTTACTGGGTGTTGCTTCATTTTGGAAGAGGTTGCCCCTGCCCTCCCCAACCCTCCCGTTTGGAGCTCAGAACCTGCTGAGCCAGGAGTTCAGGAGCCCTCAGTATTGTTCTGAACAAAGCCAGGTGATGTCAGCAGCACCCGCACCCCCATCCTGCTGCAGCAACCTTGGCTTGGTTTCTGAAAACCTTTTGGCTCCTCTTAGCTAGTTCTATATTTACCAGTTCTCATGCTGTGACTCATCCCAGCCACATTGGGCTAATACTGTAAGACTTGAATTTATGCACTGAATAATATTTATTAGTCCTTAAAAATGTAACAGTTACATACATCCTGATAGAACATGGATTCCTTTGTTACCATCTTCCTATCACCAGGAAAAATATCTAGTGAAGCTGAAAATGCCACTTGCCTTATCTAGACTTCTTTGCGTATGAGAGACTTTTTTTTTAATAGGCATCTGAGAGAAATGTTTTTTGATGTTACACTGGCCAGGCTGTTCACGTTGAGTACGGGTAGTCAAATATAATAATCATCTGTTTTGGAGAACAGAAGGAAGCCAGTTGAACATAAGCTGGACTGAATTTTCAACTAGAATGACTTTGACTTCTGGGGTGTCAAGAAAGACTGGAGAAAGGATGTGTATTCAGGGCATTCTGCAATTTTTTGAAGCTTGTTTTTCCGATTTTCTGTTTGGTTCCCTTTGTGTAAAATGTCTTCTTTTTTCCTGCTGAGGCCCAGGCTTTCCCATGAAAGCATCCAGATTTCACAACTCTGTTGGACTAGATGCTTGGCAAATCTCACAGGAGGCAAGTGAAGCCAGGGCTGCCTTCAAATCGGCAAGATGGCTTGGCGATGAGAACTATGAGCCCAAAATAGATATGTCAAAGACAGAAGGAGTTAGTCCTGCCCTGTGTGCTCAGGGCACAGAGTTCCACTCCCTCCCCCCTGGGAGGGAGGGGAGAACAGTGTAAGGTACTCCTTCCTTCCTGCTATGAGGGAGCAATAAAGGAAACCAAGAAGAGGAGATACTCTCACAAACTATTTTAAATGCAAAGTAATACTCAGAGTCCTTTATCTCCTCAGCAGGTCTTCCTGGGAGGGCCAGTGAAGTGACAATTCCTGGAAATTTTTGTATCTTTGATGTATCTTTGTGGCTAAGATGCTCATTCACAACCGTTGGTCAACCATGATCTCAACTGGGATACGGAGACCTTTCCAGTCTGACACTTTGTTTTCTCCCAGTCCCCTCTCCATTCTTTCCTCTTCCTTGCTGGTTATTCCTCCACCTCCTTTCCCTCCTTTTTCAACACTGACAGCTTTCTGAGCTCAGGCCTCACTTGCATCTGCCACTTCCACATTCAACGCTGCCTGTGCATGTCTGCTGAGCTCCGAGGTTTGGCAGAACTGAAGCTACTAAGGAAGGCTGGCTTCCTCTGTGGGGGGGAGGGGGGCAGGGCAGAGCCATGAGGTTGCTCAACAGGTGGTTGTAGATGCCTATCTGGTGATTCTTGCCCTTCTTAGGACTTTTGCAAAGAAAAAGAAATGGCGTTTATTTAAAGCAGATATCTTCCTTAACCCTCAGCCACCATCCAGTCTTTCTCAGGTTCCCATTCCCTCCTGTGTTCTGGGAAACCTAGATTAATATTGACATATGATATCATTAGTACCTTTCACATAAATGCATCATCATATGAATATGATTTTAATTATCATGTTTTTTGCAACCTTTAACCATTCCTGCCTATGTATTTGTTGCGAGCATCTGCTAGAGTTGAAAATGCAAAGAAATTAAACACTGAAAGGGGGGCCTTCATCCAAAAATTCTGTTTCCATTTTTCTTGGAATTGTATCTCCAAGAGTGAATGCAAGGTTGAGACCACACAGTTCATGAAATATCCATTGTGTCATTCAAGACTAAATATAATCAGGTTCCACTAAGAAAGCACTTCTACACTGTCCGTGTAGTTCTTCATAATAAGCATCCAGGCATCATTCTAAAGTATTTTTATTAAAACTTATTTGTAAGTCAGAGCTACAGAATGGGGAGGGGGGAGTGGAGAAAAGGATATGGGATGGGAGAGGTATTCTGTCTGCTGCTTTAACTCCCCAGGTAGCCACAAAAGCCAGGGCTGAGCCAAACTAGAGCCAAGAACCTCATCCAGAGCTCATACATGAGAGCAGGGACTCACACACTTGTGCCATCTTTACAAGGCTTCTTAGGGTGTTAGTGGGAAGCTGATTCAGGAGTGGAACAGTCACGACCCATATGGGATGCCAGCAGTTTTACTCACTACGCCACAACACCAGTACCTCCATGCATCTAGCTGTGCCAGTTTTCTGAGATTTTTGCCCCTTGATGCCTTTTTCTTTTGAAAATGTATTTCATATGCCGTATTCAACTTCCAAGAGGCACCAACGTAGAGAGAGTACTTGAGCTCATGTTCACAATTCCAAATCACATAAGAAATAGTAATAGGATTCTGACCACCTTCAGTGAATGCTTAGCAGAGTGCATTTTGGGAACGTGCCATGCCAAGCATTTGTGCGCCTGCCCTCATGTCTCTTGAGGCCAAGGTGTTTGATAATGTAAGGAAGCTCATTCTCAGAAGTTGACTGCCTGTTGGGTCTCCTGAAATGAGCAACCCCATTCCACCACCCAAAAATCTCTCCCCTCTCTTAAGGTCATGGGTGAATTTGGGACAGCACAATATTGTCTCCAGCACTCCTCAGAATGGTGGGAGTATGAATTCTATCCTCTGTGTTTAAGGGGGATTGATTATCCTACTGTATCTTTTGCTTGTTCCTTTACTGTATAGTTGTGCCTTGGCATCAACAGAGGGTGTCTGAAGACACCAAAAATCTGCAGATGCTTGGGTCTCTTCTAGAAAATAGTGTAGTATTTACATAGAATTCACCCACATCTTCTCGCACACGCTGAGTCATCTCTACTTACAATGCCAGTGCTATGAAAAATGTTAGTAGTATACTGTATTGTTTAGGCAATAATAACAAGGCAAGATGTCTGTACATGTTTGATTGTAATGTGTTCTATATCTGTGATTGGTTGAAACTGAGCTTTGTTGAATGACAAAAGCAGAACCTGTGGTTATGGAGTGCCAGCTCACTCTGAAAGCTTAGCCTCTGGAGAGCATGAGGGACCCAAGGGCATCTCTGAAGACCAACTCTCTTCTTATTGAGCCTTCTCTGTGCCAGTGCAAGCTCATAGACTCCTTGTCACGTCTTATATGTGACCTGGCCCAGTTTCGTTTTGTTATGCTTTTCCTGCTTTGATACACAGCTCCCTGCCTCCCTCCCAGTATTCAGCTTTATTGAAACATGTGTGTTTGTGTGCTGTGCCTACCCCCAGTCATGCTTCATGCCCTCCCTCTTCCAGTCTCAGCTTAGTGGCTGTTTCCTTCAGGAAGCCCTTCTTGCAGCACCTGCTTCAGTGCCTCTTACCTGACCCCACTGACTCGGCCTTCCTGCAAATGATGGGAAGTGTCAGACCTACTGTCATTCCCTTATTGCCTGTGACCTTTGCTGCACTCTTTAGCACTGGTGCATTTCCTGTGCTATTATGTGGAAATAGGTATTGCCTGTCAAATAGTTGGTGCTCCAGAAATATTTTTGAGTAACTTCAAAAAGTTAACATTATTAAAATCCTTATAGTTTGAGGCCCTTCGGCTATTTCTATTTCAGAGTTGTTCCTCTGCTAACAGAGACACGGTCACTATACATTTTGTTTCTCCCAACAGATGCCCTCCCTCAAGCAGATCGGATTCCTGACTCATTGCAAAAGTAAAAGCATCAAGGACATTAACATTCTAATGCATATTTTCCCGTGAGCAAACTTCTCATGAGTCCTTTGCCAACCAATAGTTTACATACATACCTCATCACTGGCTCTGCTGCCCACAGCGGAGCTAAAATGCACTTTGGATAGAATCCCAAGCAGTTTGAGCCGGGATAGAACCTTTGCAGCAGATGTATCCCAGCTCATGTTATTCTTAGGGCTGGGAACACTAGGTGACTTTTCAAGGTAACAGGGGTGATATTTGTTACTGCACCGTTTGGTTTTCTCACGTGGACCTGCAGTATGGTGGCTTGCTTCCATGTGTGCCGTGCAGGTATGATAATGGTCATCAACATGTAAGGAGCTGTAGCTTCTGTAGGGTTTTGTGTTTGTTTTTGTTTTTTGATCAGCAAGGATATTGTCCTTGAAGGTCTTTATCAGGTTTTGCCTTTTCTTGCATGGACTAGAATGAATTTCATTTGCTCTTAAATCAAACACATACAAGAAGTCTGAGACTGTCAAGATAAGTCAGCATTTATACCAGAACTGAGAATAGTGTCATTTTATGGAGGGTTGGATGTTAGAACAGAGATTTCCGTATTGAGGAAGGAAAGCACAATTTTTGATAGACAGTTGACAGTCATGTATCAAAATGAACTTGAATTCCTTTGCTTTAGTGTATGATGTTCTTTTAAAAAGTTATCTATTCATTTGAAAGGCAAAGTAATATAGACGGGGGAGAGAGGTCTTCCATTTACTGGTTCATTCCCTAAATGCTCATAATAGTGGGGATTGGTCCAGGACAAAGCCAGGAGACTGGAACTCCATCTGGGTCTCCCATCTGAGTGATGAATAATGGTCAAGGAGGGGAGGAATTGCTTGGGCCATTCTCTGCTATTTTCCCAGGTGCACAAGTAAGAAGCTAAATTGGAAACTGGGCAGCTGGGACTTGAACCCACACTCTGATATGGGATGTTGTCATTAGAGGCAAAAATTTAGCTCACTGAGCCGTAAGACTGACCCCAATGAATAATGTTTTCAATAGTGGTTTTAAGAACTGTGTTTATTTGAGAGAGAAAAGAGGCCTTTGTCTTTAGTTCCCTTCCCAGATAATTGCCATGGTCAGGACTGGGCTAGGCCCATACTGGGAACTCAATCTAGATTTCCCACATGGATGTCAGGAACTCAAGTACTTGAGTCCTGGGTCAGGTTAGCAGGAATGATACATGTTAGTAGGAAACCGGGGTCAGGAGTGGAAGCAGGACTTGACCTGTCACTCCAAAAAGAGATTTGCATATTTTAATCAGCGACTTACACAGTGAAGCAAGTGCGTGCCACGATGGTGCGCTATAACCATGAAGCATTATGGGTGCTGCTAACTTTGGCAAACCAAAGGAAATGATTCTCTGTTAGGAATGGGTGGCAGTGATGTTCACCACTTTATCATTCCCCTGAATGCCTGAGAGCAGGTGCTTCAAGTCATTGATCTCTCATCTCCCAGAGTATTTGTAGGAGTTGTGTAGAGGTTTTTATTTCTGGGCTCTGTATGGGCAGTGAAGGGGTCAAGTTGGTAAATTGAGATGTGAAACACCAACTTTTGTTCTTGCTGTCAATGTCTAGATGAGAGTGATGAAGAATGACATTCAGGTTCATTTCAGACAGGAGGTGGCGTGGGGAGGGTCTGATGGGAGGGGCACAGAGGAGGGGAGGCTGGAGCTAAATGTGGTTGTTTGATTGAAAGGTCAGTGAAATCGAACTGAGCAGACAGTTTTTCTAAATGGGACTAAGGAAAGGTAAGCCTTTAGGTCAGTCTGCCCTGACTAGGGGAAGATGAGTTGGCCAAGTCCTTTAAAGTCCTGTAGAAAGATCAGTGGAGAGCAGAGCTGGGTCACTGTCCTTGCCTTCTCCCAAGGACTCCCAGAGTTGTCCATCGTTGCTGCCCTCCCTACAGGATAGTATTGAAAACCTGCATGTAGAGGTATTCACTGCTGACTCCTGTTCGTACAACCTCACATTCTGTTACCCAGGAACCAGTACTCAACAGGGGCTTTTCCTACCCAATCCAATATGCAGCTTTGAGCCTCCTCCCCCCAACCATCGTGCCTTCCTACCGTGAGTCCTGTTGTATCATTCTGGCACGTCCCTTATTATTTGTTTGATTTACTCATTTAAAATTCGTTAGAAGGGGAGGGTTGTTGACTCACTTGGTGTCATAGCCCATACCTGGAACAGTGACCGGTCGATTAGCTTCTCAGTTTTGGATGAGTCGCACTTAATCCAAGTAATGTAAGAAATTAAAATAGTTTTCTTTGTATATGTTTATGTGACATAAACATTTTCTTCAGTTTTAGGAAAAAGTGATACTCATCCATTCATCCACCAAACATGAAAGCAATTTTTATTGATTTATGCAGAGAAAATGCTTCCACTGTCCAGATACCTGCAATAGCAGTGGCTAAGCCTCAGTCAAGCTGGCATATGGGTGCTCAGTCCTGGTCTCCCACCTGAGTGGCAGGAACCTTCCTTGCTGCTTCCCAGAGAGGCGTGAGCGGGAAGCTGGAGTCAGGGGCAGGAGCTGGGAATCCGACTCAGAGAGGACAGGAGTGTTTTAATGACCTGAGTCCAGATGTTCTTGCCCAGCGAATGTTGTGACTACTTACTAGGAATTATCGTGGGTGCTGGGAATATCTGTTAGGAAGTAGACATTTAGATGAGCAAGTTAAGCGGGGAAAGTTCCTGATGAAAACTGTCCTTCTGAGAAGAGGAAGAAACAATTGGTTCTACCTGGGAAGATGTGGTAGAAAGTCTTGCACACAGAAACTATTGCTTGACTGGATTGTGAAAAAATACGGGAAAATTACACGGCTGGTTAGCCATAAAAAAAAAAAAAAAAGGAAAAGAATGAAAAGGAAGGACAGGTGGACAGACTTGGGAGAAGAAATGCAGGAAGGAGAACAAGCATGATAAAAGATGTGTCGATGTTACACAGCATGCAGTGGAATCGAAGGAGAAATGCTGTGGTCACCACTTGCCTAGAAAGTGGCCTTGGCAAGGTGAAGGGCATGTTTGAGTGCCGCCGAAGCTGATACTGGAAACCAGGCAAAGGTTCCGAGGAGAGAGCTTTTATATCAGCCTAAGGATTTTCTTTTTCTGTAGAGTAATAAGAGCCATTAAGAAATGTTGAGCTATGCAGTGTTGCTGTCTGTGTTGTTCTAAAGACATCCTTTGTGAAACTGTACTGGGGAGATAAGAGATGGCTTGATTCATGACTTCTCTCACACAGCCCCTGTGTTGATTTATGGGCCTTCATCTGTCTGGTAGGAGGTTCCCAATAGCAGCTGTCCACTTCCTCAGTGACTTTGATGAAGACATTGGGGTCCTAAGCACAGAATTTATAAATGACACTGAAGAGGCGGAGATCACTCATCTATGGGTTGACAGCCTCAAAAATAATCTTAATGAAATGGAGGAAAAATGAAGCAAGGTGACATTTCGTAGGGGAAGCTGTAACCCCCTGAAGCCCAGCATGCAAGTAAAAAAAAACAAGAGAGCAGCTGGTCTCCTGAAGATTGCGTGGTACGCTGTCCGGCTCAGGTGCATGCTGGCTGCTGCCTCTGCCCAGCACTGAGGTGGGTTTGGGGTCTGCAAACCCATGCAAGGACATTACCCACATTGGTAGCACTTTCAGTGGTGGAAAATCCATGAGACAAAGAATCTGGACTCCTGTAGTATACACGTAATTGTTGTACAAACTTGGAGTAATTATCTTGGAAGAAGGGATCTCATCCGAAATAAGAGCATAATCTTGAAATGTTTCAAGATCAGGAGGAAGAGCTTAGATGACTTTTTGTAGCAATAGAAATGGCAATAGAAATAAACAAAGTGTCTGCTTGTGCCTGCTGTTGTGCTAGGGAGTTTGGTAAGGATTGTGCCTTCATGTTAAGGTCCCCGTGTCTATATGGTGTTCATTGGATGTACATAAGCGAATTTCCTTGTGCCAAAGAAAGAGGTATATTAGATCAGAATGAACCCTGGGACCACACAGTTTATCTCATGGTGAAAGATAACCCCTAAATGTCTCATGTACAAGTCTCATAAATTAAAGTTTCTTTGTGTGTTTACTGTTTAGAAAGATTTCTTTTTAACTGAAAGGCAGATTTTGCAGAGAGAAGGATGTAAGAGAAGGCCTTCCATCCACTGATTCATTCCGCAAATGGCTGTAATGGCCAGGGCTGAGCTGATCTGATCTGCAGTGGGAGCCAGGAGCCTCTTCCAGGTCTCCCACATAGGTATAGGGTCCCAGGGCTTTGGGCCATGCTTTGCTGCTTTCCCAGGCCACAGAGAACGGGATGAGAAGTGGGGCAGCTGGAGTATGGGCTGGTCCCCATATGGGATGCCAGCACCACAGGGTAGAGGAGTAACCTGATGTGCCACCACACCATGTGTTTACCTGTGAGCATAGTCTTATTCAAGAGTGCTGGCTTTGGCATGGGGAGGAGAGAGTTGGGAAGCAGAGTGGTCCTCTGATGACACGGGTGGCATTGTCAGGTGATATTCTTTGTTGAGTGAAAAGTGCAGCCATGAGTAACTTCTTTGTACTGTTAGCTCCTGTTTCTTAGTCTCTGTATGTAGTTGGGGATACATACAGAGAAATCATGTTAGTTATCGGGGGGTGCGAGAGCTCATCAGGGTTTGTTGCAGAGATGGAATTCTGTCTTGGCATATAAAGGTATTTCAGGAAATTCTGCATAATGTGAATAGATCACACGGATTTCAAATGTTGTGTCACCAAAATCAGCATCCTTTAGTTCTTATTTTCATGAACTTTTTCAAGTTCTCTTGCATCTCTTGCCTTGCATGCAAGGGAAGTGTGAAAAGCTCTTTTGGTTTGAGAGCCACCAGGTGCAAAGCTATGTTTGTGTCAGTCAGTGGTGGATGTGGATGCCCCTAATGTGGGTATGTTCTTTTACACGTGATCAGGTGAGGAAATGAGGATTAGTTTACTTTATAGTACTTGGATTATATGAATAATGCATTTTTGCATGGAATAACCATGTTGCCCTCATTATATCTGTAATTTTAAAAAATCATACCAAAACTCCTTTTAAAAAAAGATTTGTTCATTTTTATTGGAAAGGCAGATATACAGAGAGAAGGAAAGAAAGAGAGGAAGATCTTCTGTCTGATGATCCACTCCCCAAGTGGCTGCAATGGCCAGAACTGAACCAGTCTGAAGCCAGGAGCCTCTTTCAGGTCTCCTATGCGGGTGCAGGGTCCCAAGGCTTTGAACTATCCTTGACTGCTTTCCCAGGTCACAATCAGGGAGCTGAATGGGAAGCGGGGCTGCTGGGATTAGAACCAGCTCCCATATGGGATCCTGGTGCATCCTAGGATGAAGCAAGGACTTTAGCTGCTAGCTACCACGCTGGTCACACAAAAACCAAATTTTTAAGCAAGGTTACCACAATAAGAAATCAATTTGGGGGCACCGGTAGCATTGGCCATTGTGATGATGGTAGGTACACAGTTAGGTAACTTCCATAGCATCTCTCTAAAATGCACCTGTCACAGAGCCCTTTATGTGTTTACACTTTTCGTAACAGTAGAATCCTGTAGAAATAAGTATAAGTGGTATCCTAAGGCTCACAGAGGGGTGTAATATCCAGGGGTACACAGCTTGAGAGCTGGCCCACCAGGGACTTAACTCAAATCTGGGACTTCGGCCTTAAAAAAGATGCCGCTGAAGAAAGTTTTAGAGATGTAACTGTGAAGATAGAGATCATAGCTAGACCTACTGAGAACTCTGGAGGGTGACAATGTTGGTGAAAGCATGCAGCGGAGGTTTATTCCACAATTCCACAATTCCATATCTACTTGTCCTCTGATTTAGCATCCTTTGAAAAGGACAAATAGGTAAGGTCACTAGTCTGTCCTTCCATGTTTGAGGTTTTACCTTCTGTAGTTTCAGTTAGTAGTCAAGCACAGCCCCAGAAGATTTAATGGAAAATTTGAGAAATAAGCAATTTCTGTATTTAAATAACTCTCATTACAGTATCTGTCTGACTGTTCTATTATATTGTGACTGTTGTGCCTAATGATGAATTAAATGACCATAGGTATATCTGCATAGGGAAAAAATACAGTAAAATGGGGTTTGGTACTATTCATGCTTTCAGGCACCCACTGGGGATCTGAAACATATGATGTGGATGCGGTGGGAACCACTAGAGACTCTGACAATAGGTGGCAGGCCCATGGAAGGGTTAATGTTGAGATGGACAGACTAAAGAAAAATTGTCCATATTGGCAATTTTGGAATGTGATGTGATGGATAAAATACATATACTAACTGCCAAACTTTACTGCCATCATGGCTTCTCTTAAGCATTGGGGAAAAGGGATGTTGTGCAAAGGATTTGTAACCTCCTCTTTGTATGGCATGTGTTCTTCTGTGGAATAGTGTTATGATGGCATTTTCCTTGAAGCCCCCTCCCTGACTCTTTGTGTAAGGTGGTAGGTTAAAGAGCATGTTGGTCATCTTCACACAATCTTTCTCCAAAATGCTGATGTTGGAGACCGTGGTGATAACCTCTCCTGATGCTCAGTGCTCCGCTAAGTGTCACAACCACGCAGGGAAAAGACTTGGCACATCTTTGGCTAGCAGAAGAATCAGTGGGCTGCTGAAGGACATGCATTGGTGGCTGCTAAGCTGGATGTGGCCTTGGTTCCTAGGCCCTTTCCACACCACAGTGAGGAAATAGACCGTGTCTTCTGCACTCCTGCACCATCGCACTTCACACCTTGCCCTGCAAAGGGCAAGCTATGGAGGGAGACAACAGACAAGACCTTACATGCATTTAAATGATGTATTACTAGTAGTTCCAGATTTGTATTAAATGCCTGATGTTAAAGAAGTCCTTAGTGTAGGAAAAGATAAAGATGAAAGTCTGTATAATTTTCAGCAATAGCTCTGGTCGTTGTCTAGAAAGAACTTATTGACCATAATAGCTTTAAACAGTCAGCTTTGGAAAGGCCCTCCATTTGAGCCAAAGGAATTTTGTAGAGCGTTTTAGCCATGAAAGGAGAGAATTCTATTGAGTTTTTAAAATGGGCTGTGTGAACCCATTTGTTTAAACACCGAAGTGTCTTAGTTTTTAATGAACCCAACTGAAAATTTAGCTAAAAATAACTCATTGGAAGCCAGATGGTACAGTCACCATTGTGAGCAGAGCTCAGCTGCCATATTTACTGTTGTACCTGTTCATTTAATTCCACTGAGTGCATAGATAGCACAAAGATGCCATTACTTCTGGGAAACTATTCTCCCAACCTCACTACTCCGTCGGAAAGTAGGAGCAGGAAGGTTAAAGAAGGAACCATCCAGCAACACTGGTAGAACTATGGTGAGACAGCCTTTATCTGTAGTACTGTGGCAGGTAAAGGGGACCACGGTAGTGAAGTTTTGGAATGGGGAAGAGAATTGGATATAACTCCAAGGATAGCTTGGATAAGTGGGACCCAGGTCAGGCATTAGTGGATTAAAAAAAACTAGTAGGAAGAAACACCAAGATTAAGGGAGATTCTGGCCAAACTGACCCAGCACGATACTTGCTCATGATGGGTAAGAATGATCAGACGTCACCTGGGGGGTGGTGAGAGAATGATCAGAGGATGGGAGTTCTGGTCTACATAACTCATTAGCAGGTTCTTTAGCTAAAGCTGTATTTTAGAGATCGGCCCCAGAAAAAATTCAAAGGGCTGACTGAAGTTTGCCCACGCACAGGATCCTTGTCACAGGTTTGTCATACGGCATGAGGCAGCTGAGCTCAGAGTGCAGATTCACAGCTTGAGGGCTTTGAGTTAATGAGGGAAAGAAGAAAGATGTATGGTCCGGTCAGGAATGCAGGGCAGTTCATAACTTGACTGCCTCTCTTAAAAGCCCCAGGGTGAGGGGCAGGGCAATGAAACCATGCCAGAGTTCACATTCTGAAGACCCCATGGTGTTCCCAGGCCAGTTCCTGTCACTTGTGGATGTCACTTTCCAGCTTTTGTTTCGTTCCTGTTGGGAATCCCAACATTGGGCCATGGGTTTGTTCTCCTCCGCCCTTTGTAATCTGGTCACCTGGTGGGCTGTGGGTACTTGGATATTGCTAGCATACATGTTAAGCACACGTGAAAAGCACTAGAGTTCTAGCTTGCTGTGTTCTGGGGTTCCATGTCTGAGGCCCAGTACATCTTCCATGTTCTTGGTAAGATTCCCACAAGGGATCAGCATCCAGACTACCAGGCAGAATTGATTAACAATGGCCAGTTAATAGCTACTTGTTGTCCTTTAATATTTTTTATTGTTTGTCTACGTATATAAAATTAGTATATATTAGTATATACTTCTATAAAATTAGTAGATTTCATGTTTTTCATGCTTGAGATTTAGAAACAGGGATTCTTGTCTCCTACTCCCTCTCTTCCTTATTCCTCCCTTTATCTTTTTCCCAAATTATTACAATGCTCATTAATCTTAGAACTTGAGTTCTCAGATGTTCCGTCATTGGTTAGATAGGCCCTTGTGGGGGTCCCCTGAAAAGCTAAGTATGGCTCCTCCCTGGCCAAAAGGTTATACTTGAATGTTAAGTCTGCTACAACCTCTGCCTGAATGTCACACATAGACCTATGATTGTCCCACACACATTTATTAAGCATGTACTGTGTCCCAGGTACACACACACACACACACACACCCCTTTATATGAACACATGGCCACTGATTTGGTGAGACCTAAGCTGTATGTGTGAGAGTTATATATACGTGTCATTACAGCACACTACAAGGCTGGCAGACTCATGGACATTTACAGGATAAAATGAACTTAAGTAACATGTATTTTCTGTTTGTGTATGAACATATGTGCACGTGTGTGTGAGAGGGGGGAGGCTGTGGGGGGTAAGCTCCTCTAAACAATCCAGTGAATAAATGAGCCAATTAGTTGCTGAAAGTGTGATGAGATTCCCATAATTATATTGTCATGGCTGAGACTTTACCAAGAAGATAAACACCACTCCCAGAGTTTCTGAGAAGGTCAGGTGAATGGAAAGACAAATCATGGGAACCAGCCTGAATGGGCAGAGAGGGAGCAAGCCCAGGCGTGGTCCTCCTGGAGTTGTTGCAGAGAAGCTCTAAATTGGGCCAATTTGGAAGAGCTTCCCTTTCATCTATCATAACCTGGAACTTGGCTGACCCTAACCATAAGGTGTCTAAACTGGGTTTCCTGGGCAGCCCGTGCAATCACTACAGGCGGTAGTCTAGAGGGCCAGATCCCTGTTGGCTTTCAGTTCTTTGATTGACAGGGGCATTGGATATAGGTGAGAGGAGTTGGAAAATGGCTGGAGGCAGAAACAAATGAGCCGTCCTCCTCGCTGTTAAGCTTTTATTACTTGTGTCTTCTCTAAGAAGCGTTCATTCAGGTCGGTAGGGAAATCATTAGTTGAAATGTGTAGCTGTTTAAGGGTTCCTGATTGATTGATGCCAAAAGGTCTTAGAAATGTGCATTTGCTTTGTTCCTGCACAGTGGTGGGAGTTCCAGATAAAATACTAATCATAAAGTTTCTTTACCATTTCCAATTCCATGGGGCTATTCAGAGTTATAGCTGGCAACCTTGGCACAGCTGTATTTTACTGCCCACATGTCTGCCGGACGATGACACATGTGCTTTTCATTTCGCTGCCATTATTCTTCATGGGTTCACAGTGCATCAGTCACTGCTGTGGTGGAGAAATGAAGACAAGGAGAAAAACACTGACCTATCAACACAGGGTGATGTGTTTGTCTGCAGCGACGATGGGCAGTCTGAATGCAGGGACCAGAAGTGGGTCTGTGACTGGTGCCTCGAGGATGAAATTCAGCAGTAAACAAATCAGACCTCCAACTAGTTGACATGGCCAAGGTGTTTGGGGAAGCTGTGTGGCTCCCAGTATGTATGGAATGCCATCTCCCTTGCAGGATCAAAGATCAAAGAGTGGGAATCCCACCTTCCAGAAGGGACACATCAAGTATTTCATGAGTTGATGGCATAGCTGAGCAGGGTGTTAAGTCCCTGAGAAAAGGCACTCTGGCCAAACGGTCTCCCAGGTTTTCAGTTGTCGGGGAGGAGTCTTGCTGGGATTCACAGTGCATGGGTGCTCAAGTACATGGAATGCTTTCATAGTCTGTTTGGAGAAGCCAACACGCAAGGATGGAGTGCTGCAGGGAGCAAAAATAACAGACATTGAACACGATCGTGTCATGAGCATCTGCTTTAGGTCTTCCATGGGTTTTCTCCCAAATGCTGTCTGAGGTGGGAGGTATGGGTTATTTTCAGATGAGATGAGACTAAACGTATTGCAGTGTCCATCACCTGGCTGATGGATCGGGTGGAGGTACTTGCTTTCCTGTGCTGCCTCACAGACGTGCCTGCTTCTGTGATGGGTGCTCAGATGTCCATACCTCCACTGCTATGGAGAATACATTCCTAGTCCAGGATGGTACCTGCCCTGGGATTTGCAGCAGGGCGCCTCAATTCTGCCGACCCCCAGGACCCTCAGCCAGGCCCCGTGCCCTGCTGAGCACAGCAGGCATGAAGTTTTACTTGCCCCAGCTGCATCCTTCCTGATTTTGTATTTCCTGTGGCCGCCATCCCTTTACAGCCACTAATCAATTCTGCTCTGCTGTAGAACCAAGGCATCCCTAGTGGGCTCTGTCCAGATCTAAAGGAAGAGGCAAAGGTTGTCCAGACCTGGGGGAAGGAATGAGAATAATTTGTTCTGGGTGCTTTTGCACCAAGCTGCAAACCCACAATCCCATTGTCACCCCAGGGAAAGCCCAGGGGACTCCACAAGGAGGCCAAAGTTGTTGATCTGCCCTAGTTTGTTTTGCTCCCTGGCCTCAGACTGCAGTCTTGTTCCCAAGTAGGCTGCTTCCCAAATCTCTTCTGGAGTCATACAGAAGCCCGATCACCAGGTGGGGGAGTTTCATAGCCATTCATTCCCATGAGACATAACCAATGGGTCCTGTTTTGGTCAGTAGGGAGTGAATCAGATGCTGACCTTGGAACTTGTAGGAAATTGAACAGAGGTAATGTGTCCGTGAAGGAGGCCGCGTGAGTCTTCTTGGCCAACCCTCAGTCCTTCATGCCCGTACCTTGGTTTCTTTGAGTGTTGGTGAAATAGAATGGAGATAGTTGCCTCAAACATCCCGATCAGCCTATTTAGAACTTAGTGTCTGCTTCACTGGACAGCCTGGCTGTTGCCTAGCTGTATTCTAGAGTATTCTACCTCTACCGACTGATCCACCTAAGCTAATTGCCCTCTTTTTGGATTTTCCGGATCATTTTAATTCTCAGCTGGTATTTCAGGAGGTCCTGTGACTTGTGATTTGTGGACTCGTTTGTGCAATTTCTGGCAGTGTGAGAATTTCTGATAGCTTGTTTTCTGTTCTCATGCATAGTGAACTAAGGCACTGGAGGACAAGAAAACAGTTCAGAGAAAACGAGTCATGCAACAGTTCTCAAACAACAGTCATGCTCCAGTCATATAAGGCCATGGATTCTTTTTCTGTCCTGTTGGGAGATACATTTTCCTTCTTTCCTCTCCTGGTGCCAGAGTTGTAAATGTCTAGTTGCCCAGAGTGCTTTGTGTTCTCATAGTACTTTCTTCTGCAGTTCCACAGGACTGCCTTCCTTCTGGTTCTTCCTAGAGACCTAGATCCTTTCTTCCCTGCTCGCCACCACCACTACCCCAACCCCATTCCCACTGTGACTGGGAACCTAAGGAGATGGGATGAACATCAAAAGTACAGGGGCCTTAGAAAGTGCAGAACGTACAAACTCTTGTGTTATTTAAGGTTTCTCAGCATCCGTCCAGTAGAATTTTCATGAGATACCGAGCAGTGGCCCCATGGCAAGGTGTATGTGGGTACTTCAAAAGATGCACCTGGAAATGGAATTAAATTCTGTGCAAAATATTTTCAAATTTGTGGATAGCTTTTCAATGAAATGCACTTTTAAAGATTTACTTACATAGTTGTTTATTTGAAAGCAGACTGACAGAAAGAAGGAGAGAGAGAAAGAGAGAGAGAGACAAATGGAAATCTTCCAAACACTCACCTCGTGGTTAATGCAATAGCAAGGACTGTCCCTTCCAAAGCCAGTAGCCTAAAATCACATCTGAGTCTTCCATGTGTGTAGCGAGGGCCCAAGTACTTGGGCCATCTGCCACTGCTTTCTCAGGCTCATTGGCAGGGAGATGGAGCAGAAACAGAACAGAAGAAGACAACAACCAGTGTTTTGAGATGGGATGCAAGGTGTCCCAAGTGGTGCTGCATGCTTTACCACCATACCCACCCCCCAAAATACATTTTTAGTGTACTTTTCAAAGACCTGTTGTGTGCATGGGTTTCAAAATTATTTGGTAACAAAATAAATTTACCCTTAATACTACTTTCCAAGGACCTTTTGCCAATGTCATCGTAGGAACATGGTGCCTGAGAATGCACCACAAAATTGACTTCGGGTACATAGCACCAAACCATTACTTTGTACTTGATTGGGCACCGTGTCTTCAACTAACCAGACAATTTTGTACTTCTCTCTGCTGAATTCAAAGAGGCAGTTTAGAGGGTAAGTACATAGATGACCTGTGAGCACCATGTTTGGCTCTTTAGCATGTTTTAAAATCCATTCATGTACAGATGACATCTAAGCAGTGTATAGAAAAATAGCAAAAGTTTACATCGGGAGTTTGCAAAACATGGCACTTCCAGAGTGATTTGTAGCTCTGTTCTGAATTCCTCTCAGCTTAAACTGTGAAGCATCCCTGGTGACCAGACAGCATTTGTCACCCAGGCAGCTTTAGAAAAATCTACAGCTTTCTCATAGGGACAGATCATAAAGAATCATTTTGGTTTATTTGAACTTGAGATTTTCTATTACCCAAAGAGGTGATTAATAGTTTCTCTTTCCATGTCAGGTTTTATTGGCCAGATGTTTCCTTAAAAACCTCACTGCTGTATATTCTAAATTGGTTCAGCATCAAGGAGACCGCATGGTAACTTCAGACTCAGTCACAATCCAGTGGAAAATGTTATAATTTTGAACCAAAATGAGGTTATGAGGCTGAGATGGAGTGGCAACTGCAAGTTCAAAATCGTTTCAGATACATTAAACATGTATTTCTTACTTTGAATCTTTGGGAAGACCAAGTAATTAAATATTGGACCTCTTTTTATTCTGCTTTTCACAACTCAATTCCCAAGTCAACTATCATATTCCAAGTGAGAGCATATTCATCTTGCTTATTTGGAAATAATGAATAATAAGGTCATATTTTTTGCAAATGACTTTTCTGCATTTGTATTTTATATATCACTTTTTTCTCAATGTCAAGTGGAAAGAGTGATCTTTGTTGTGGTGTTGCCTGCCCACACACTGTTTTCATACAGTGATGGATACATAAAGCCCTTATAAATCAGGATTTACATTTAGCTGTTAAGTCTTCCTTGTAAATAGATGAGTGGTTATACAAGGAGTCTTTAAAATGCTGATGGAAAATGTGATTATGAAAAAATTAGAGATTTCAGATTATCAAAATAGCCTTTCCCTTAAATTTCATTTGCCATAGACTTTTTGAAGTATTTGCATGTGTGTTCTCCAGCAGCTCGAAGTCTTTACTCTATAATTCAAATTGATCCGTAAAAATGTTTGGTTGTTTTCAACCAAAATAAAGGTTTGGGGCATGCGTATAGAGCAGCAGTTATTTCACTTCTGGGACGCCATGTCACCATATCTGGGACACTGTATCTGCTACTGGAGTACCTACTTCAAGTCCCAGCTCCTTTGATTCCCATCCAACCTCCTGGGAGACAGTAAATGCTGGCTTACTCTGGATCCCTTTGGTCCAAATGGAACACCCAGGTTCAGAGCCAAGCTCCTGGCTTCTGGATCCCTCAGTTCTGGCCACTGCAACATTGTGGAAGTAAAACAATGTTTGGAAGATCTCCTACTCTCTTTGAAATTAAATGAAAATAAGTATTGTAGAAGAAAGTATCAGGTTGGAAGTCCCAACACAGTGCAGAAATGATTGGAGGATGTCTTTATTTTGATGATATTTACTCAGAAATAGATTTACAATTGCAGGTAAGAAATTTTGGCTTGCATAAGAGCCTTAGTGGTATACGATGAGAGAGCCAGTATTGAAACCCTAAGAACTGAATATTCAGTAGTCTAGGTGGCAACCTACAAGTCTTTACAGGTCGGCGTGTCTCAATCTTGTGACAGCCTGATGAGGAAGAGTGTGGGGTGACTGGCAGTCAGAAGAATTCAAAATAGAGTTTAAGAGAGACCTTATTCATCTTCCCAAGAATATTTTGGGGTTTTGCTCTGTAAAAAAAGAGACATATATTCTGGACATCAATATATGAACTGTGGGAAGTCTTTTTGTGTGTGTGTTGTTCTGTTCTAGACATGACTACTCTTTTCTTGGTAAACTGAACATATACTTAAGAAAAGGGGAACATAACATTATTAGGCATTTGCACTTCAGCATGGATTGGATTTAAGAGCAGATTTCTTTATGACATTGAAATGCAAATAAAGGGGTAACTTGTTGGCTGTCAGAGCCATTCCCAGAAAATAGTCCCAAGGCTATCAATATAAAACTGAGCCATTTGTACGCTTTTGCTTCAGCTGTGGATGGCCGCCAAGTTACATTCTTTGTTCTGTTCATTTCTCTGGAAGCGCTAATGTGCAAGGACATTTTCTGCTCTTTCCAAATCCTGAAAACTAATTTTTTTTTACTGAATTCTATCAGTTTTGTTTAAGGAAGAGAATAGGTTCTGAATGTTCCTTTTGTGGGAAACTGTTGGATTAGATGATATGCTCACGCCTTGAATTTACTCAAGGGTTGGTGGTCCAACCAACATACACTTCCTTCCAGGTACAGTACTGGAGCAAATTGTAAAAAAGACTGAGCTTTCTTTTGACTCTGTGTAATTCTTGAAATCAGATCTGTGACCAAGCAGACAAACTCAGCTGTTGGCTCTTAAGCTCCAAGGGAGAATTCAGGTAACAGAGAAACGAGCTAAGAACTCATCCCTTTACCAGAGAAACCAAACTTGACCGGTAAATGGATGGAGTCAAAAAGAGGTGCTGTATACTACTTATTTCTTGAAATCTGGTAAGAGTGACTTGTTTGTCTGGTTTGCCTTCTAGATGCTCCACCCCAGCAGTGAAATTTTTCTCAAATACCTGGGGTTTGTTTGTTTGCTTGTTTTGTTTTTCTTATCTTGATAAAATTGTAGCTATTGACTTTCATGTCCTTTAGAATTTAGCTGGTGTCACAGGGGGCCTAATGCTCCATCCATTCCACTGTCCCCACCCTTATTTGCTTGCTGATAAGACCTGAGTGAATTTTTCTCCTCTGATGAAAACTAAGTTTCTTTCTTACATCAAAATTATGTTATGAATGTCAAAAAATCAATTCTGTGCAGTAATGTAAAATATTGCTCTATTCTGACTCATTCAAGCAGACCACATGCTTCTTTTTGTAGTTTATCTTTTAAATAAGTGGGGAGAACAATATAAAGTTAGCATAGTTTTATTTTTTTAAAGATTTATTTATTTTTATTACAAAGTCAGATATACAGAGAGGAGAGACAGAGAGGAAGATCTTCCGTCCGATGATTCACTCCCCAAGTGAGCTGCAACGGCCGGTGCTGTGCCGATCCGAAGCCGGGAACCAGGAACCTGTTCCGGGTCTCCCACATGGGTGCAGGGTCCCAAGGCACTGGGCTGTCCTCGACTGCTTTCCCAGGCCATAAGCAGGAAGCTGGATGGGAAGTGGAGCTGCTGGGATTAGAACCAGTGCCCATATGGGATCCCGGGGCTTTCAAGGTGAGGACTTTAGCCGCTAGGCCACGCCGCGGGGCCCAGCATAGTTTTATTTTAATATGCATATTACTTGTCTTGAGTTATTAGAAGAAACTTTCTTAGTGCTATAAAGTAGAAACGTACAACAGGTTCAGGTGTAGTATTGTGCATGACACCAGTTCTTCCGTGATTGTGTTCCCAGTATCTGGCCTTCTCTGGCTTTAGTTATGCCTGCCTGTAGATTCACATGGAGATGTATTCATTTCTTGCCCCCTTTGCTTTGCTTTCCCATTTCTTGTGCTCTGAACATTTGTCTAGGTGACGTTACTTATCATTCATTGAGTACTTACTGTATGCCTGCCACTCAGCTGGGACCTGCTGAGCACAGGAACCCATTCTGTCTGCCACTGGCTTCTCATTGTGACGGTACATACGGCATGTCAGCACATTCGTGGAAAAGGAAACTGAAAGATAATTTTTTCATGGTGCAAAAAACTTAAAGGCATGCTGTTTTTCCACACTGTGCATTTGTCAGGAACTTTTAAACATAAGCCCTTGATAGGCATGTGTTTCAACTTTTTCACACACAAAATAGCTTACCTTGTATTTCTGTTTTCTATGAACTCGTGAAGTATCCACAAAGTGAGGAAGGTTTAAAAAAGAACACCGAGATATCAGAATTTATATGTGTCAATGAACATTCTGACCTTAAGAGTAGAAAGCTACACCTGGAAGTACTTCTTTCAAAGATGTAATTTCCCTATGTGGTTGGGGGCTCCCTCTTTTGGTAAAAATCCAGAGTTGCTTTATGGACTTCTATCACTTTGTTGTTCCCAAAACTTTGGCCAACATGAGTTTTCTTCTTCCTTCCTAGTGTAACATGATACTAAATGCAAAAACAAAATGAAACTTACTGTCTGGCAGAAATGAAGCCTAATTCTTTTTCAATATGCAGCAAGACGTGATAAAACCAATTTCCCCAAAAATGATGTCAACATCAGTAGCCTTAGTGTCTAGAGGTAAAATCCATTTTAAGGATGAGTCCTGGTAGTCTGCTAGATAAAATCTGAAGCAGTATGTGTGTGTGAACTTCATAGCCATAGTTTTTTAATTTTTTAACCGTGTTAGAAAGAAAGAGATTCATTTTCTTGGTAGTCTAGCCCCAGTTAAGTGCCCACGCTCTGTGGGTTGGGCAGGAAACATCTCACACCAAGGAGCATCTGCAGGGGCCTTACGTAGTGTTCCTCCCTGGGGTAGAGGAAAACTCCCAGAACGGTGGCAAGATTGCTAGTAACTATTACAGTGCCACCTGTTCCTCATGTCTAAACATAGCTCTCAGCCCTTGCCTGCCCAAATCAATCCCCAATCCTGTTCAGATACTTTCAGATGCATGCTGATATGTTCACTTCGTAACTGTTACTTGGTATCTTTGACCAGCATATACCGTTGACAGTGCTCTTCAGCCCCATCCTTTCATCAATGCCACAACAGAGATTGTGAAAAAAAAAAAAAGTATCTCTACCCTGGATGTCAGAAGTCCCAAATGAAGAGTCATATTGGACATGCTTAGAAGTTTTAGAGCACAGACATTTTACAAAATTTACACGTCACCAGTTTGATTCTTACAACGGCTCTACGTATAATCTCTGGTTTTGCTGCTGGAATCTGAGACTCAGATTTGAATGATTTGTGCATGGACACAAACCTAGTAGGTGATGAAGGCTGGTGCAGGACCCAGAGCCCTGGCAGCCAGTGTGACATTTTCCCACCTTCTTCAGCTGGAGGACTTTGGTTCCCGTGAGTTAGCACATGACCCAGAGGACTGGGTGTGTAGGGAGGAGGAGTGTGGGAGTATTGGAGGAGTAGGATAATAGCCGGGGTATGACAATCTCTAATAGCTAAAAATTTCTTTGTAATCTTTTAACTTTAGCAGATTTGGGCAGCAGACATTTATACAAAGGTATAATCCCAATTTCTAGCAGTCCCTGTCCCTGAACGTTTCAGGGCAGCAGGGCTTGGGTTTTAAGGATTCCTGAGGTTATTGGAGCTATGAATTGTAACCTCACTTCTCTGAAAAAGTTGCTTCATCTATCAACACCAGTTTCCCAGGCGGTCTATCTCCCCTAAGCCTGCATAGGCTAGAACATGCTGATGTTAACCTTCTGAACATGTGATACCCCGACTGGAGTGGACATAAGGGGTCACTTGAGTGGAGAATTTTTAGCAGAGAGCCACGTGAGCAAGACCAGATGACTTTGTGGTGCTGCCAAGCCCTCTTCGTGCCTAGAGAGGCAACAGGAAGCTGTTCCTGGTCATGTGGGTGAGGTGATGGACTTTTCATGGGTTACTGTTGAATTCTCAGCTTGGCAACAAATACTGTTGGCTGCTTAGACCAGGGAGAAACCAAGGTCACGAGGATGGATGGAGTGTCTTGGGTGTCGGGGGGCACCCAGCTGACAGGGGAGACCCTGCTAGTCTTAGAGAGTGGATCAGATGAAGAGCAATGAAATAACTGAGAATGTGGAAGAACCTGCTCTCCTGCAGGATCCTGATGAACGGACAGAGAAAAGGCAGTCACCAATAATGTCCTAGATAGCAAATTGGATGTTGCTGTTAGTCAGTTTGTGTAGTGTGTTTTTCAAGGTGGAGTTATGCTGATGTTTACATTTGAATGTGCCTTTACACCTGTAATGTCTCGGTAGCTGCCCAGGACTGATTAGCAGAAATGAACTGCACTGGGCTGCTCACTGGCTGTCCATCCCACACAGTCCCTTAGATCCTCAGCACACACTCTGTCTTGTCTTATGATGATAATAGGTGATGCTTAAAAATGATGGCTTCATTCACAGTTCAATGAATTGAATATTCACATTTGGTCACACATGCCTACATGTACCTAAGTTTAAAACTATGGAGTCTAACCTTGCTTCATCTTCCTAAATTATCGTGCTTCAGTCTTGTGTTTGATAAGTAGAGAGATCCAGTAGGGAGAAATACTGGCAGAGATGCCACTTCATGTTGGATTTATGTTTTACAAGATAAAATGTCTCTCGATGATTTCTGTTGCCATGCTAGGTAATGAGTTACTTCGAATGCTTCTATAATAAGAAAATGCTATGCAAAGATACATTTTAATAGTATTTTGAAAGCTTCTACACTGCAGGCAATAATCAGAATACTGGAAATAAAGCTGTCACTTTCACTTGCATCTTAAAAAACGAAGTCAGATTTATAGCTTACTTTCGTTTATGATTTGGCCCTAGTATGAAGGTAAAAAAAAATCACCATTTTATTATTTCTTACTCAAAGGTTGGAGGAAAAGAATATTAAATGATTTTTTTTTTATATGAAAGCTCACAGAATTTGGCAGCAGGGGTTGATTGAAACCTCAGTCTTGCCATCAACTAGCTGTGACTTTAGTCATATCATCTTGGCTTTTTTTTTTTGTAAATCATAGAACATGGATGCTTTTGTTGCCTTGCTAATACCTGGAATGACTGCTCACTCCTGTAACTCCAGGATAATCATGCCCTGGGTCTGCTCTGCTTTTAAGAGATTTTTTTTGCAGCGTCTCAATCTTGGACCACAGCCTCTGATTCTCCCAGTTTATGTACCTTCACGCCCCACACACCTGCTCTTTGATGTTGAATAAGCCCTCTAGCCTCTTCTGTCAGACTCTAAGTGCACATGAAACTATAATAACTTGTCTCTCTTGCTGTGCACTCATGCTTCCTTGATTTAATCATTTTTAGCCAACATGCGTTATCTCCTTTGCCCTTTGTTCTGCTGGAATATCCAATTTGCTGAGCCCTTACCTGAGATTATTCGAGCCACTTGATTTCCTTTTGTGCATGGGCTGTACAGCTAACTCAGCAGTGCCTAGTCGTTCTGTATCTACTCAGCTTTTTCTCCTGTTTCCTGAAATAATTACCCCACCTTCACATCTTCCTGTGCCTCCTTTCTTTGTTGAGAAGTTCCTGCTTTCCTTAGTCTCCCTGGGTCACCTTCTTCCTTACCTCGCAGAACTATGGGGTCATTGGACAGTACTCCATACTGAACAGACACCCATGCCTCTGTCCACAAGCTCATCCCTGCTCACGCATGTCCTTTCCCTCCAGGTGTTGGGGTTCCCTTTCCCTTCCGTTCTCCTAACTCTTCCCCTATTGCATCATTCCTCTCGACATTTGGCCTGCTTCAGTGAGATCTTGGAACCAGTTTTCGCCTCTTTCCAGAACACGCATGTCTGTTCCACTCTCTGTCTCCATTTAGTCCCCTCCCATTTTCCTATCTCTATGGGATATGACTTCTCTCCCCACTTTGCACCCTAAAACTCCAGAGGGCACATCAAATGAGCCCCTTCTGGTCCTCCCAGGAGCACCTCCTCCCTAGAATTCACAACCTCCCTTTCTGTAGTTTCTGAATACTTCCAGAAACAAATTACCTATAATCTCTAAATAGATTTTGTTAAGTATATTGTCATAATCGTTCAATTTTATTATTAGTTGTGGTGAATCTTTTTCAGTGTCTGATTCTAAGTAAAAGTTTATTAGAGGTCTGTGTGCATAGGAAGAAAATTCCAGTAAATGTAAGGTTTAGTTTTATCTGTCATTTCAGGACTTCACTGGAGGCTTGGGATGCATGCCCTGTAGATGAGGGGAGAGATGACTGTACTTCACTTGGGTCTCCTCTGACCACAGTCTCCTGTGTGTATCTCTCTCCCCACTTAATTTTCAGTGACTTTGCTATTTTCCCTTCTGCCAACTTTAGTTGTCTTTGGTATCTTTTGTGGATATTTCTGTTTTCATAACACCAGTGTTACCCCTGACACTTGAGCCTGTCCACTGGGCTTCCTGATGGATCCATCTATTTGGATGTCTGTCAGGCCCTGACATATATAGTATATAGTGTATATTCACTGTTAATACGCTGAACCACCTCTTCCCTAATTCTTGATTTGTTTTCTTGAATCGTGTGTCTTAATGGACAGTACCCTTATCCACCTAGATTGCACAGCCAATGAACATCTTTTTACAGTTCTATCAGTTTTCTGACACCCCGTTCAGAGTTTGAGATCCTGACCCATTTGATAGTTTTAAACTCTTCATTGGCCGTGGCTGAGCTGCTGTCCTGGAGCTGGGAGGCAGTGGGTGTGATGGGGGCTTGAGTGGAGACATGGGGACAGGTGACTCTTCTGGAGTCCAGTCTGTCTGGGGCTCCTGAGAGCAGGAAGAGCAGGAAGTTGTTCATGGTGGGGCCCTTCCTGCTGCTGCACCCTTCCTTCTGCTGTTGGTTCCAGGTCTGGGAGGTCAGAGCCCTGCAGAACCAGACCCTTCCTAGTACAATGACCAGTGCCCAGCATGTTGGCCTTTTCACTCCATGCCTTGAATGTCCCTCCATCTCTTCCCCGGAGCAAATCCTTCTGCTCAGTGCGGACAGAGTAAGTCTCTCCTTCACCATACCTGTCCAACCTAGTCAGAGTTGGCTGATCTTACTCTGATTCTTTGGGATTTGCAGTCCATCCTAACATTGGTGTCACAATCTGGGGATTCATTTCTGAAAATCTGCTTTGAGTAATCATAGCTGAAAACCTAACATCTGGAGAGACAAAATGGCACTGGAGAGACTAAGGCTGTGAGTCAATTTCTGAAAGTATTTCCAGTCAATGAAAGTCCCAAGAGATATTTTTGGTCACTAGCAATAAAAAAGGAAAAAAATAGTAAGGGAAGTGGACATCAGTGAGACAAAATCTTTGTGAAACACTAAATATTTGTGACAAGACAGTAAGCCTCTTTGTATCTTCATTTCCAGATCTGTAAAATGAAGATAACAGTAATGGCTCTATCAGTTTTCTTAATTAGTTAATACATGTAAAATGCTCAAATGGGCATGTGTATATGTAGTTCTATAGCTGTACATAACAAATATGTGTAACAATATATGACAGTTTATAATACACAGTATATATATATATATAAATGTGTGTGAGTTAGCTATTAATAGTGACTTTTATTTATCAGCCAATATACTACATAGTTTCCTGTTTCCAACCTTTCTATTTTTAATGAGATGATTAGAATCTGTCTGTTTTAAGGTATGAATATAAACATGCTCCCTTTTATTTAAAGGACTCAGACTCTACCCAAATGTTTCATGAGGTGTTTTATTACACATAGTTGTTGAAAAATCTTAGGCTCCATTAACATATTTACTTGACACGGGAAGAACTTGGGGATGATGTTTATCTAAGTTCAGCTCAGGAAGTGTGGCAGGACAGCCTAAACTGGCCATAGTGTCCTCTCCTGCTGCGTTCTTTCTCCTTCTACCTAAGTTGCACAGGACTCGGTCTTCTCACCTCTGCTTCAATGCATGTTTTCAAGGTGGTTCCACGCGAGCCTCCGCTGTGGTCCTCCTCTGCCTCCTATCCCCAGGTCTCAGTCTGTCTCCCCCCTCTTTACTATTTCCAGCATGACATGGTGTCCACTTAAGTTAAAATCATAATATAAAAATACATAGTGACAGATAGCTCCGACTATAAGTTAGAGAAGGGCAAGAAATACCATTTTATGCGCGTTTGCATTACAACTGATATTCAGAATTTAAGGAAGAATCCTTGGGCAGCGGACGTTAATCAGAAGCAAGTCAGTCTACAGAACAGAATTACGTAAATTGGTGAGCTTTCTTGCCCAAATCACTTACATTAATAGTGTATCAGAGAATTTCAAAAAGTTTGTGGGAAATGGAGGTAAATCGTAAGTACATTTAGATGCCAAAATGCTTAAATCTATGCATAGCAGGTTTTTCAAAATATGAATTTTCTGTGAACTTTTTGAAGCCTCTTATATAGTTCTGAAAATATTTTAGAATAATTGGCAGTCTGGAAATTGTTTCTAGAAATAATTATTGGTATAGCTGAGTGTAAAATAGGTGGTACTGTCTTGACTGAATTTTCACAATTCTTTCTGCTTCGTTGCTCGCTGTTCATATTCCCATGGTAACCTCAGGTCTCTGGTTTAAATCTAGACCAGCTTTTATAATAGACGAAGAAAAAAAAACACTATGGTGTCATCATGTCACTATTAGATTGATTTTTTTTTTAGTGAGTGAAGTAAGTCATATGTATGTGTCAATTAATAAAATACAATCATTAGGATCATTTCTACATGACCTTTACAGTTTAGAGGCCAATAGGTTACATTTTTAAGTCAGAAAACATGAGACTTCTCCTAATAGTAGCTTCACCTGCTGCTGAGGGGAAAACAGTATGTGACCAGACTGCAGAGTGATTTTGTAGGACTCATGTGAATTGGAATACAGAACTCCGCCCCCTTTCCTTTATTTTTTTTTTTTGGGGGGGGGCTACTATTTGTTAAACTCTTTGAGAAAAACATATTTTTCTCTCGGATAAATAGCCACTTCTGAGAGGTGTTCGAATAGTGATTAGCCGAGTGAAAAGAATGCCTTTGCTGAGAATGATATTGCATGAAGTTATGGTCCTAAACACATAGCCTGTCTTGACACCTTCATCCGTTGTTGTTGCTGCCTGCAGCTCAGTTGTTTTTCAGAGACCTTGCAAGGCAAATTGGGGAGGAGTGTCCTGGATCTAATAACAATGGTTCTTTCTCAGTTTGCTAATAAGGTGGATTTCTTTCATATTTTTCTTTACAAGAATGTCTTGGGATAGATACACAGAGACATGTGTGGTTCATTCCACACATGCCCCCAGCTTTGAGTCAGGGATACAATGCAGGTCCCCCACAATGCTACCAGCAACCCAGGATGCTTACACACTCTCCACTGTCTGCCAGGGTCCCAACGAACAGAAGGCCGAACAAGCAGAACTCTCACGCGCTGTGACACAGTACATTGGTTATCTGAAATAAAGACTTAAGTGCTACATCAAGCACATACCCAAGATTTTCTTTTTCACAGTTCCACACTAAGGGGCTGTGATTGGATGTTATTTATGACTGATTTTCAGAAAACCTCTAAAAATGGAACATGAAAAGATATAAACACCTATAGTTTTATAAACCTTCCTTTAGGAATAAAATTTATTAAAATGAAATAAAATTACTTGGGCAAAAAATGTAAATAATCGTACTAGTTTGGGCTTTTGAGTCAGAGCCTCAAACATGGATAGAGTACATACAGTGGGTGCTTGGCAAATAATCTATGAGTTTAACTTTTGATTGACAGGGCTGCCAGCAGGTTTTCAAACTCCAGGAGGTGCCACTCATGTAAAAAAGATGGGGAGAGAGTGATGTGTTAAAGTGGCTTGTCATTGGGATAAGAAAGTGAAATTTATTTTCTATGCATCTTAAGTATTATGTTCACTTTATGTGAAATTGTTTTATTTTCTTCTGAGAACATATTTAAATAAAAGCTTGACCACATTCCAAAGTGCACTAACAGAAATGATGCTCTTTCTTGAAGTTGTTTTGTTTCTTCATGAATGGCATTTTCCTCCATGGTGGAAGAGCATGCTGCTTCCAAGAGATATGTTGTGACTTCCTGGGCACAAGTTTCCAGAGCTAGATAGCCCCCTTGGAAGTGATCAGGAGCTGCCAAACTGGAATGTTGATTTAGTAACATGAGTTGGAAGGAATCACCCTTTCTCAAGGTAGTCCTGTTTGCATTTCAGTCCTGTGGGAAACACAGGCATAGCAAGTAATTCTCTATCTCATTTTTTTTTATAAAATCCACCCAAAAAAAGTTGAATAGATTTGCCTAAAAGTTGAAAGCTGGTCAAATCCTGAATATAGGATATGTAGTTTTATTTCTTTAGCTCAACTGCTTGTATTTTTTTCCAAAGCTTTTTTTTTTATGCCTCATGAATTTGTTTTCTAAAGTGTGTGCTTCTCAAAAAATATTTTAAAAATTGCGTAAGTAGATATGGCCAGGATTGTGGCATTGCTAGCTAAGTCACTAAGATGACAGTATCCCAATATAAGTACCAGTTTGTGTTGTTACTGCTCTGCTTCCCATCAGCTCATTGCTAATGGCGTGGGAAATGCAGCAGAAGATACTACAAGTGATTGGCTCCCTGCTGCCACAGGAGAGACACCAGAGAAGCTCCTGGCTCCAGTCTGGCCCAGGTTGACTGTTGCGGCCATTTGGGGAATGAACCAGTGGATGGAGGTCTTTGTCTCTCCTTCTGTCTCTCTGCAATTCTGCCTTTCGAATAAAGAAACAAATGAATGAATCAATCTTGAAAATTAAATATATGAGAAGTATGAGTATGGGTTTAGTATGTAATCATCCAGTCTTACAGCATCAGGTATAACATCTATTTTTCAATATTCAAATTTATAAACTGGTGAGTATTCATCAGCAATGAATAACTCAGTATAGTATTAGGATTATCACATGACAGTTTATTACATCTAAGCAGACCTTCTGGTAAGAAGTTCTTAGATATCATAAGGTGTATTTTAATAATTACAGACCCACATTTGAGTTGAGTTTAAATAAGCATAATTTTCATTTTCTTTTTTTTTTAATTATTTATTATTTAACTTCATTAATTACATTGTATTATGTGACACAGTTACATAGATACTTGGGTTCTCCCACCCCTCCCCAAACCCTCCCACCATGGTGGACTCCTCCACCTTGTTGCATAACCACAGCTCAAGTTCAGTATGTTCCTCCCAAAGACAGACACTACCAATGAAATAAGCCATTGATGTTATGAACACAAGATTGCTGGGACAAATGCTAAGGAAATGCAGAGCTGATCACGAATGGTGGGCAAACAACTAAGGCTCAGAGTGACTGAAATTAGGTCTTGGCAACAAGACGGAGATTAGACTTGATACTTTCAAGTGAGATTCCATTACAGGAGGTTCTGTTTTTGACTCTTTTCCCATATGTCTAGTCCATTTCTGTAGCTGAAAATGAGAAAGAGGAGAAAAGAAAGACCATCTTCCATACATTTGTGCCATAATACCTTGGCTGGTTGAAATCTGGAAGGTTGGGACAAAATTGCTGGTTCTAACTTTGCATGATGTGTCAAGGCTAGGTTATCGCATGTTCTCTTTGGACTAAAGAGCACAGCTCCAAGCTTAATTGCTACCCTCTAAGATTGATGTGTTGGCTGCTGCTAGCAGAGAGGATTGGGAAATGCAGTCACCTCCACTTCTGTATGACATAACTTTTTAATGTGTTTTGCTAATATTTAAATAAAGCAATTATACACACATGTCTTCCTGGACAGACAATATATTTTATTACCATTTTAAATTTATAGCACTGCCCTTTATGCTTTGCAGAACACTAGGACAATAATTAAGAAAAGAGACAGGAAAGCGAGAAGACAGCCATTGGATGATAGGTACCAACATATACTTATGTAAGAGGAATCAGTTTTAATGCTCTGCGATGCAGTACAATGACGGTCGTTCCAGCAATTTAATACTCACTTTATAGAGATCTAAAAGAGAGGAGTTTGAAAGTTCCCAACACAAAGAAGTAATGAATTTTTCAGAAAATGGAAACTAATCCCCCTGATTTGATCGCTACACACATTATATATGTGTATTAAGTTGTACTGTACCCCCCCCCCAAATAAATCAAAATTGGAAAACAGTACCATCCTGCTTCATTTGCTTACATGCCAGGCCATCATGCAAGGAAAATATGACCTGTAAAAAACTTGCTTCTTTGAGCCTCAGCTTTCTGACATTATGTGTTTTATCAGATCAAGCAAAGCTACAATTTGCTAAAAACAGAGAGGAGTCTGGCACGATAGCGTTAGTGGCTAAATCATTGCCTTGCATTCACTGGGATCCCATATGGGCGCCAGTTCTTATCCCAGCAGCTCCACTTCCCATCTTGCTCCCTGCTTGTGGCCTGGGAAAGCAGTCAAGGGTGGCCCAAAGCTTTGGGACCCTGCATCTGTGTGGGAGACCTGGAAGAAGCTCCTGGCTCCTGGCTTCGGATCAGCTTAGGTCTGGCCATTGCAGCCACTTTGGGTACGAACCAGAGGATGGAAGATCTTTTTCTCTGTCTCTTCTCTATGTATATCTGCCATTCCAATAAAAAAAAAATAAATCTTCAAAAAAAGGTGTGTGTGTGGGGGGGGAACAGAGGCAGTGGAGCAGGTTCCCACAATGAGGTCAAGAGCTCACTCAAAAAGCACATCCTGAGTGTCCACTTACAGGCTATGAAGTTGGGCAGTGCACAAGACAACTTCCTTTCTAGAACCAGAAGTCCCCCCCAACACACACCTGAAGTATATGGTTGGTTGGATGGTGACAAAGCAGAGAAGGGGAAAGGTAAGAGGCTGCTGAAGATTTGGGGTGCAGTGGCAGGGAAGGACTCTCAAAGATGACATTTGAAGTGCAACACGAAGAAAGAAAGGAATGGATCACAAGACAAGGAGGAGCGAGTAAATATTGTAACACTAGAAGGCTGCAACATCCCTTGTGTCCATCCAGGCACTCCAACCCAGTGAGCTACTGGCTTTGTTTCTATCTTATATGTAAGGAAACTTTAAACCCAAAGTAACTCCAGACACAAAAGCATCTCCTAACACTCTGGAACCTTTCCTCTTAACTCAGGCACTCCTCAGTCAGGGCCTACAGAGCTCCAGCTGAGAGTGGGTGCTCCTGGAACTTGGGTGACACTCCTGCTGGGGCATGCAAGACTGCCCAGGGCATCAGCAAGATGCTGCCCTTGTCCTTGATGAGTCACCTCAAGTGGCAGGCAGGAAGCACAGTGGAGGGAAGAATTTCATTGGAATCAGGGAAACCTCTGCCTCCTGGAGAGGAAGCTCCCTGGTAGGGTCCTCCCCATGGCAGCTAAATATAGCTGTGCTTGCATGCATCCACCAGCGAGTCAGCTGCGCTCCCAATCAGGCCTGCCCAGAGCCTGAAAAAGCTCTTGTTCATTCTCAACTTATCGTCCGGTTCTACCCATCTGCCCATCCTAAAGATCTCAGACACGAGTGTTCATAGCTTTCTTGTTTGGTCCTTAGAGGGAAGGGACTGGTTTCTGTGAGGCCCCTGATTACCCACCCCCCAGCTTTCCAAGAAGGATGTACTTACTGGCAGAATGCTGGGGTCTGTGGTGGCCTTTGCTCCTGGATATTATGAGCCCAGATGAGGTATCCTTTCTTTCTAGGATGTCGCTCAGATTCCTACTGTCCAATGGTGTCCCCTTGCCAGTCCATCCAAGGAACAACAGGACAGGTGGGGCTTTGCTCAGCATGGCAGGTGTGGCTGTTGAGAGCAGAGATGTGATCAGCTAAGCCGATGGCCAGGTCCTCTGCTACTGCAGGTGGAAAAAAAAAATAGGATATGTAGCTTATTTGATGCAGTGGAGATCTTGGAACTGGATTCTTAATACATATAACCAGATGGGGGGTTGCCCAGGCCATAGAACATTCACCAATATGTATTCAATGGGCCCCTTCAGTATTTTGGATTTCAGCAGCATTTTCTTTGTCAAAGAATTTCCAATGGTAAAATGCTACTGAGAAAACAAAAACAAAACACCCCCCATGGGCCCCACTTCTTCCAAAGGACAAGACCCTACTGGGGAAACTGGCCTTTCATATAGAGTTCAATGTGCATTGAGCACCTACTGAATGTCAGCTTCTCTTAGAATGGCGCTTCCCCACCTGGCCCTGATTCAAATTTGAGGGCCAATGATTCTTAGCTGGGGGAGGGTGGCACTGTTTGCAGCAGGGAAGCTCTCAGAGCGCGCATAGCAGCAGAGGTGGGCATAACCGCCAGCATCCCCAGGGACTGTCAGAAGTCCCTAGGTGATACAGTTGGCCTGTGCCAAGGAAACACTGTCTCAGGGATAGGGCAAGGGGTGGCATGTCTTCACATTTTGGGTAATATACCAGTTTTTATATACCAGTTTGGAAATCCTCTCTGTCGTACTTGCATGGGTGTCATGTTGATGTGGCACATGTGCCTGTACACACGTGTGCACACACATGTCCTTACAGCGGTAGAGAGCATTCACTGTCAGGTGTTCTTGGTTTTTCTCTTTCTGCCGTGGGCATCATTATGCCTCCACTGAATCATTATGCTCACTGAATCGCATCTGTCTCCCGCGTTCCTGCTCAGATACGACTAAAGCCTATTGGAATTGATTTTTGTGTCAGCCACGGAGCAGAGACCCAGTAGGAACGCAAAGGCTTCCCTTTCATTACTTGTCTGTTCTCCCCCACGGAACAGGAGCTTTGGTGGGCTCTAATTACATTCCAGCACTTTCTCGGGCTGACATTTCTTTTGTTTTAATTAACATTTGTGGAGGTTTGAGGAAGCAGTGGGAGAGGTTTGTGCCTGCCCAACCCCCACAAGGAGTCAAGTGGGACCTGTTTCTATTCTCCTCTGCCCAAGTACCAGAGCTGGTATTGCTGCAGTCCTTGCCGGCTCTTGCTGCCGCACGTTGCAGTACCATCGCTCAGACCGCTGCAGGGGTGGCCTGGCCTCCCCAGGGAGCCATACGTTAGGGGAAAGGCAGCCTCTTCCCCCATTCCCATCCCTATCTGTGCCAAAGTCGACCCTGCCAACCCTAATACCTGGTCGCGACTGTCATGGCATAGGCTATACTCCACTAAGCTGGGCTGGGCTGGATCCAGCCAGAGGTCTGGCAGGCACCGCACAGGTGCCTCTGAAACTAGTCCCCAGGATGGGAAATCTGTGAAAATGTGAACCTGTGTCCAAGAACCAAGGGATCCTGCTCCTCTGCCTAGTCCTGTCGTTGGAAGAGAGGAAGCTGAGGAGGGGACCCGGCAAGCCTTGCGCTCGCCTTCTTGTCTCTTTCTCTCCCTGAGTCCTTCAACAGCAGCACAGAACACCAAGTCGCACTGCAGCCTTGAGGGTCTGTGTCAGTGGTCTTGCTTACATGGTAAACACCTGGAAAACAAAGCAGAACAAATCCTGGTGGAGCCAAACGCTGCTGTCCTCCAAACCTGTGGCTTTTCCCCCTCCAGCTGCCACCTTAGGCTTTGGTAGCAGGGCCCTTTTCCTGCAGAGAAAAGCTGCCTGGCCCTCTCTTGCAGGCATTTCTTGCCCCCCAGGATCCTTTGAGCTTTTGCTGTGGTCATTCTTGATGGATCACTACAGACACCGTTTCCTGGGATTTGCGGGCTTGGCCTGGAGACTTTGTGTTTCCCAGCATGATTTAGCAGGATGCCCGGGGAATGCTTGATCCACCTTCAGGAGCATTCTATGCTCCTGATCGAAGCTGTGCGCCTGGGGTTTCCCTTGGGGGAACTCGGGAGACAGACTTGGGCTCCCATTGGATTTCACAGGCCACCGTGGCTAGTAAGGCTGTGCCACACTTACCTTTTTACTGATTGTGTCAAGGACAGTGGCTATTTGTGTCTTACCAGGTTTACTCATATCTCTACTATCTCTAAGTTGGTGTTCAGATCTGTATTTTAGAATACTTGTCCCTAGACTATTAGATTAGAAATTGCCTGATCATCTAACCATGAACCTCCTTCCCCAACTATTGGGAAACAACCCATTTTTAACTTTGAAGTGTTTAAGGGCATTGCGTTGATGGACCTATTATTGAAGTGAAGAGTCTTTCAAGTGAAGACTGCTTCTTAAGCTGAATATGTCATTTTTCTGAAATTTTTTAAAAAGTCACCATGGAGTCCATGATTTCCTCCTGCTCCTGCAGTTGAACTTTGTCTTAGATTGGGGTCCAGGTTCCAGGATTCTTAGGGATCATTTATAGGCCCAGCCCTGTTGTGGAGGCTAAAGATTTAACTGCAGGTGCATGGTGCATCCCTAACCTCTGAACCCCATGTCCCAGGGAATGGGGTTAACCTTGCGGACATGATATGCAGGATGCCACGGATGCTACTGGCAGTGCTGTGGTATACGTTAGAGGAGAGCTACTTGTTTTTGTGCTTGTTTTTTGGGTTGAGAGGTTACTGGCAGTCTGTCCCTGGCTGGAGGCCATGGCCAGTGACTGGATCTGCTGAATGCTGAGCTCCTGCCAGCCCTTGGCCTGTCTGCTCATCACTGCTGTCACTTCAGCTGTGCTGCTTCCCCGGGTACAGCTTTCCTCTCCCTGCCACGGAATCCACATACATTAACTATTGTCTGCACAAAGCTGTGACTGTTTTTTTCTTTTTCTTTTTTTTTTTTTTTTTTTGCTTTTTTTTGTGTGTGCCTTAAGACATTCATTTTGATTTATCAACTGAGCCAAGTTGGAAGCCATGAAGACTGATGCATCATGGTTTTTAACAAAAGAAAAATGAAGCCCCCTGCTCTCCTCCTGTCTTCGAGCAAGCCTCATGCTCTCAGTTGGCCCATCCCTGACTCGTCTTGAAAATGCCCCAGTCCGTGTTGTGCAGAGCAAATTTCAGTATGAGGAGCCAAGATGGAGCACAGATGCCTTGAAGCCAGCCTGGGCCAGTACCTTGGTTCCCCCTTGTGTGTGTGTCTGCGAGCTGTGCGTGCCCGCTCAGTCCTGCAGGGGAGGCCAAACTGGGCTGTTCAGCTGCTGATGAAAGCCGAAGAAAGGCCAAGGAGCCTGAGACGCTCACTGCACTCAATCTGCGGAAGCCTAAGGAAGACACGATGCCCATCACCTGCTGTGAACGATCCCATTTGTTGCTCCTAAGGCAATCTTGGAGTCTTCTTGAAGTGGTTGTTAGGTTCAGGGGTGATTGAGAGAGAATTAGTTCCGGCAGTTTTATTAGTCAGGGGAGAGTCTGAAGGCTGCGTCCTGGAGGCAGATAGCCCGGGACGCTTCCCTGTGACAGGGGTGACCACGTGAGGGAAGGGCCCGCTCAGGATCTATAGCACTCGGCTTTTATGCATCTTAGGCACGGGCTGGGAGAAGGCAGCAGCTGTTTGAACATGTGAGCGACCTGTAGCAGAGATCTGTAGCGCAGGGCACTCCTTGTGGTCAGCTGAGACTGAACCTGAGTGGTTCTTGTAGGGCATTCCACACATTCCTGCGAAGATGAGGCTGGGGTGTTCCTGGATGCTCTGCCTCAGGTCAGCATCCTATGCTGCCCAGCCTAGTAATTGTGTCTCCCTCGCTGTCATATCAGATGCTCCAGAGACTGTTAAAGAAGTGTCTTGATGAAGCCTGCTTCTTGTCCCTAAGTTGGCTTCTCTGTAGGATTTAAAACAAGTTCATCCACTAGATTCCTCTTCCAACTTTATGAGCAAAATGGCTGTAACTACTGCTCACCCCACACCTTATCACATCTCATATACTGTGGAGATAGATAAAAGTGCAAAGGGTGATGAACGGGTGTGGGTCTGTGGATGGAACCAAAACTGAATTCAAATCTCACCCCGTATGGTCTGCTATTTGCAAATATTTACTAAGTTACTGCTAGGCCAAGCACTATGGGAGACACAGTGGATAGATGGACCCACTGTCGTGTACTGTGTTGCTGGCTTGGCCTCCTGACTTGATGACTTCCTCTCACATTCTCTACCACTTGCACCCTCATCCAAGCTGCCTTGTCTCTCAGCAGTCTCCAGGGGGGCGCATGACCACAGGTGTGGTGGCCTCTTGGCTAAAGGTAGTTCCCAGATAGGGACCTGGATGAGAAATGCCGGGCTTCATTCTATATTGAGATCAGCCAGCATTGCAGCATTAGGGATGGATGGATGGATGGATGGGAGGGTAGGTGGATGGATGGATGGATGGGAGGGCAGGATGGATGGATGGATGGATGGGAGGGCAGGATGGATGGATGGATGGGAGGGTAGGTGGATGGCGGGATGGACAGATAGAACCATAATGTAGCATCTGTCATTGCATGGTCTATACTCTGACTTTCTTTCTGCTTAATTTATTTTTATGGTTTTAGTAAAGCACATTTTGAAAAATTCACGGCTGGCTGTGATCAATGGAGCTAGCATAGGGTACTTTGAAAACTCCAAGATAGGACACTCATTTGCAAGTAGAAAATTAAATAAGACTCGTTCCATAAATGCAAGCTTGACTGTAAGTTATGGATGAAGGAGAATGAGCCATTTGCATGGGAAGATGAAGGGGAATAAGGGAGGTGTCTGTGTTTTCAACAACCCTGGCTTGCTTGTGGGAAATAAATGCATTGCCCTGACCCAGAAATGAAGGATAGCCTCACTCCTTCTGCTCCAAGGCAGGCTAGCTCTTCCTCAGAAAGCAGCAGCAATAATTGGGGAGGCCTATGTGGCTGCTCTGGACAAAACTGCTTTTCTCTAGCATTCATTGGAGGGAGGAGGTAAAGGAAGGGGTCAAATATTGAGGAGGCAGCTGAGTGATTAGGGTGTCACCTTGATGGCGAATGATTTTGTCTGGAACAAAATCAACATCATTCCTTGTCTCACAGTGAGATAGCAGGAAGGAAGGTCCTGGGAATGGAAACATGTGGAGTGTGGGGCCCAGTGACCCCCTCACCCCTGCTGTTGTTGACCTCAAACTTTCTGCCTTCCCCTACTTTCAATGCTTTCCTTTGCTGCTTTAAGGGTATTGTCTAACATTGGGCTTTGAGCTCCACCACAATACCGTTTTTTTTCTGGATTTAGCCTGTTCACTGGCTTTCGTGATTGCTGGCTATTTCAGTGGGAAAAAGAACTTCTAGTTAATTCTTTTATTAAGAAATGACTCAGCACCTACAGCCTGATGGGACTTTTTCCTTCATTTTTATGGAGCGTCATCTAAAATTTTATCTTCTTTTAGACAATATTTCTCTTCAGAATTTGATTTTTAGTCCTTAGCTAAACATGTATTTTAGATCCAACTTTAGATGATACCTGTGTTTGTATTTTTAGTTTCTCTTGTAAGTGGAAATAAATTCAAATTAGAAGGAACATTACACTTTCTAATTCTCCTTTGAAAACATTCTCATTTACTGCTCTGTTCAGAAATGAAGAAAAATGAGTTTCTTTAAAAAAAAAAAGAGAGAGAAATAAGTGTTTAACAAGCGGAAAAAGTGAATTTCTAAAAACTCTTATGAGAAGCAATGAAAAACAGTTCCAAGTTGAACTAAAAAGCAATAATACTAAAATGTTTGTTTACAAAGTAATCATCAAGTGGGCATTTGGCTTAAGTAAAGATATTGCTTAGGATGCCTGCACCCCAGAAGTGCCTAGCTTCCATTTTGCACTCTGGCTCTTAGCTCTAGCTTCCCACGGTTGTAGATCCTGGTAGGCTCTGGCTGTGGCTCAAGTAGCTGGGTCCCTGCCATCCAGGTGAGAGAGCTGGATGCAGTTCTTGGCACTGGCTTTGCCAGGCCAAACCCCATGAACCATCTGGAGAGTAAACCAATGGATGGAATCTCTCGTAACTCTGCCTTTCAAATAAATTAATTATAAAAAACCCAGCTTACTATGTCTTCGTGATGAGAATGTACAACCGAAGTGCTGAAGTGTGATGGAAGAGAATGTGTGAGAAGCCAAGGTTGTCCTCAGCCGAGAGCTTCTAGCCTTCTCTTTAAAAAAAGGATTGGATCAGGTACCTCAGGGGCTCTACCAACTCAATTGATTTGTCATTGTCATAAAATTCCCTCTTCCAAGACTGTCCTGGGCGAGGCTGTGCATCCAGTTGCAGTGGTCTTAGGTCATGCTCGCCCCATAAAATCTGTCTGTATCTGGAAGCTGATTGGATTTGACAGCCTCTGGTGAGGTAGAAGGCAACGCCTGCTGGGCAGCTGCTGGGCGGCCTCCCCTGATCAGGGACATTTGACAGCTCAGCAGCCTTCCTGGTAGCCTGTGCACGGGCCTGGGCTAAGGCTGCTACTTGTCCTCCAGCCAGTCTAGGATCCTGCACTGGAGTCAGGTGCATTGCTCCATCAGCTATCCAATCCATCGAGAACTTTATCTTAGCTTGGAAGTGAAATGTAACGGAGGAAAACTAGGTTATTTTTCTTTTCCATTGTTAAGCTTCAGAGATTTTCAAAACATAATTAAAAAAACAAAAACATGTATACCCTGATTCCCACCCCTCCCCCCAAAAAAAGAAGCAGATATTTTATTTCGGAGCAGTAACGGCTCAGCACCGTGTAGTTGGAATGTTTACACATTGCTTCAGTCCTGCCTCCTGTCTCGCTGTGGATCAGTAGCCTGGGCTTGATCTTCTCAGCCCAGGCTGCTGATGGAAAGAATTGCGGGTTGATGCGTCCTCACGGCAAATTATTCACTAAACGGAAGTTCCATGCTTCTTTAGGACTTGAAGTTCTAGTGCAGAGTTCTCTAAAGGGTCTGCTCTGGATTCCTGTGGAGGAGACGGGGGTGGCAGAGCAGAGGAGACTAGATGTGGGTAGCAAAATCCCTGTTTGGACTGGGGAATTCCACAGAAGATTTTACTCAAAAAAGGTAAGATCTGAGTTGAATCTAAGAAGAGTTTATTGAGGAGTTGGGAAGGCTTAGGGCTCCCCAGACCAAGAAAATACACCACCAGAAAGGCAAGAAACAGCACAGCATGTCAGAAACCTGAAAATGGTTAGGACTATAAAGAAAGAACAGGTGGAAGCCAACATGATACGGCAGCAAGGGACTCAGCTCTTAGGGGGCCTGCAAGGTCTATGCAGGAGTTAGCTGTTATCCAACTTTATGATATCATTAAAAGTTTCAAAGTCAATCAACCATGTAATGTTAAGCAGGCTCCCCGTGCTCAGCACTAGTTATCGTGCCCTCTTTCAGTTCTTCAGTGGAGAAACAGCTCTTGGCTCAGGTATGATTTATGTTCTGTAAGCTGTTGATTGTGAAGCTGTTGATTCCTTTACAAAGGTCATTGTTTCAGCACCTCTGAGTCCACTGGGCCCTAGGTAACTGTGAAGATCATTCCATGTTGGTCAACAGAGACAAGTTAGTATCAATGGTCCTCCAGAGACCAAGGCTGACTTTATGGAGGTGAAACAGCTACACACTGTCAGTGGAGACCTCCATCTTGCATTTTGACCTTTTCCAGACTAACAATGTGAGGTGTGAGCCTGCCTCACAACGCTGGGCAGCTGTCTGCCAGCCACATGGTCACACAGAGTAACCGGCCACATTCTACCGTGAGCAGTGAAGTGCAAGGTGAAACAGAGGAGGTGGATCCAAGGCATTTTTTAACCACTTCCTAGCCTTTTGACAAAGATCAAGCATAAATACATTTGTGACTTCTATGTTTTCCTGGGTTTAAGCACATGATAGGTCAGGAAGCATCTGTATTCTTGGTCCTGGGTGCCACATAAGCAGTAACATGGCTCTCCCCAGTCATTGTGAAAACTACATTTCCAAGCGCTCCTTGAGATGAGAGGAGTTGATGATGGTGATACACACTCCCCTCTCACCTCCCAGCCGTAGAGTCCTGGCTCCCCACATTTTCCAACTGGGAAAACTTGTGCATAGCTAGATGCAGTGGGAATAGGCAGGCAGGGCAGGAACTGGGCCTCTGGCGCCAGGGCTCGCCGCGTCGTTACGTGCCTTAATCCTTGCCTCAATTTTCTGAAAGGTGGGGTGAGGATGAGGGGCTGTTTGCGCCTGCTTCTTTGTGCTCTTTGCTAAATGAGGAGGAAGGAAGCAGAATGGGATAGGAACGGCAAGGTGAGGCTCACACCGCCAGCATCAGGCTACAGTGGATGTTCAGAGCTGAGATGTGTGAGATGGGAAGGGCTAAGCAATGGAAAAATGAGTGTAGGAGGGGGAGAAGCAGCAGAGAATGTGAAAGGGTTCAGGCGCTTGAAGATAATACCATCCCAAATATATTTTTACCCCCCCATAAACCGGGAAGATACTCTGCTGACTCTGCCCTCGGACCAGAGAGGGTCTACCCAATAAGTAGTTGGACTTGTCTGGACTATGGGATGTTGGACTCTATGCTTGGCAAATACTTGCAGGGAGGGAATTTCAACTGAACTTGAACTATGGTTATGCAGCGGGGTGGAAGAACCCACCATGGGGGGAGGGTGGGGGGAGAATCCCAGATTCTATGTAATTACAACACAATGTAATTAATGAATAAATTTAATAAAAATAAAAAATATATAATAAATAAGAAAAAATTTTAAAAACTGGACCCAACCAAACTTCCATAGTTTCTCTCAGGGCAATCTAAATTGCGCCAAATCAATCCCCTTTTATTAACCTCAAGTACTAAACATGATTCATACACATGTCACAGCTCCTATTCCAGGCACTGGAAATACAAGAATGAGATACAGATCTTGTCTTCATAGGAAAGACAATACTTAAAATTAATCACAAGGCAGGGCGATACATAATTTTTGCCAGCACCTGCTGACATCTCTCTGTGCCAGGCACACTGGTGGAGTTTCTCTCGTTTCTACCTCATGTCATTCTCACTGCTGTACTGTGAGTGGTATTACCTCTATTTTCAGATCAGGAAACTGAAGCTTGCAGGTTAAGAGACTTGCCTGAGGGCATGCAGCTGCGATTTGAAAACAGCTGACTGTATCAGCTACCATATGCTGCCTGATAACAATAGCAGGTGAAATGCATTCTGGAAGCCATAGGTCCAATGTATTTAGAAGGAATGGCTCTGCTGTCTGAGAGTCAGATGTAGACATTACGTTTTCCCAAGGAGCAAGCAGAGAAAGTTTAAAGTGCTTTCACCTGCCTAGTTGTTTTTGGATAGAGAGATGTTGGAGTCTGCTTTATCCTGCCCTACCTCTCACTCTTCATGAATCCACCACGTACATGAGCCCTCTGTCTCCTTGGAGATACTCAGTAGGGATCATACTGTTTAACCTTGTCTTTTTTTTTTTTTCAAACTTGACCCACTACATCACAACGCTAAAGAGATGAAAAGTGCTTAAAACAACTAACAGTGAATAGATGCTCAGGACTTGGCATTTGGCACATCAGTTAAGACACCTGTTACGGTCCATGAATCCCACTTCTGAGTGCCTGGGATGGAACCTAACTCCAGGTCTGCTTCCAGCTTCCTGCTGATGCACCCGCTGGGAGGCAGCAGGTGATGGTCGCATATGAGAAACCTGGAGGGAGTTCTAGTCTCCTGGTTTGGCTCAGCCCAGTCATGCCTTGTCAGCATTTGGATAGTGAACCAGCAGATGAGAGCTTGGTCTGTACTTACACAACATGCGTGTTCTCTTTAGCTTTCAAATAAATTAATTAAAAAGTATTTGTGGTGATATTCTCAAAATATTTAAAGTTTCTGTGGCATGTCTGTCTTCTCATTTTACGTACTCTGGCTGTGATCTGTCTAGCCGTGTATTCTTTTTTTTAATTTATTTTTTTTAGAATTTATTCATTAATTACATTATATTATGTGACACAGTTTCATAGGTACTGGGATTCTCCCCTCCCCTCCCCAATCCCTCCCCCCATGGTGGATTCCTCCACCTTGTTGCATAGCCACAGTTCAAGTTCAGTTGAGATTCCCTCATTGCAAGCATATACCAAACATAGAGTCCAGCATCTTATTGTCCAGTCAAGTTCAACGGCTTCTTAGGTAGACCCTCTCTGGTTTGAAGACAGAGCCAGCAGAGTATCATCCCGATCAATTAAAAGCTCCAACATACCATCAGCAAAAATTTACATCATTATGGAATTAATTGACATAATAATGAGTAACCAATATGTTAAAAATAAATGCGAGTTCTTAACCACCTTCTGTGACCACCTCATTGACATTTCAATTTTAGTTTATACACAACATATAACATACATAACATAACATGTTATACATAACATCATATCATCTTAAATTAAGGCAAACATGTGGTATCTAACCTTTTGGGATTGGCTCATTTCCCTTAGCATTATGGTTTCCAGTTTGGCCCATTTGGCCACAAAGAACTGCATTTTGTTTTTTTTATTAGCTGAGTAGTATTCCATGCAGTAGATGAACCATAGCTTTCTTATCCAATCCTCTGTTGATGGGCATTTTGGCTGCTTCCATGTTTTTGCAATTACTGATTGTGCTGCTATGAACATAGGAGTGCATGTTGGTTTCTCATAAAACAGGTGATTTGGATATATTCCTAGGAGTGCTATTGCTGGATCATACGGTATGTTGATTTTGAGTTGTTTGAATGTTCTCCATACTGATTGCCATAGAGGCTGTACCAGCCTGCAGCCCCACCAGCAGTGGAGTAGGGTTCCCTTTTCCCCGCAACCTCGCCAACAAGCGTTGTTGGTGTTTTTATTCATGTGGGCCAGTCTTACTGGCGTTAGGTGGTACCTCATTGATGTTTTAATTTGGATTTCCCTTATTGCCAGGGAACTTGAGCATTTTTTCATATGTTTATTTGCCATTTGGGTTTGTTCCTTTGTGAAGTGTCTGCCCATTTCCCGTGCCCATTTCTTGAGTGGCTTGTTTGTTTTTAGCCGTGTATTCTTTACAGTTGGAACTGCATGCTAATATTTTTCATCAGAATTAAATGTCTTTTCATTGTATTCTCTTTCTAGGGTCGTCATGTCAAAACGGGCCAGCTTGCAGCCATTAAGGTTATGGATGTCACGGGGGTAAAGTATCTTTTTCCTGCTATCTCAGTGTCTATTATAGAAAAGTTAGTGGTAGAAAGATATTTTTTTTTCCAAAGAAAATAATCTTGCTACACATCTAGGCCCTTTGCCTTACTTGAGTGTAGCATAAAGAAATAAGAGTATGCAAGTGCAGACAGGAGAGCCTGGGTAAGTCACTCATTAAATTTGACACCTCTATACTGCTTTAAGTGGATGGAGTGAAAAATGTGTATTGATTATTTACATAGAAATAACAACAAATATTTTCTTATGAAGACAGTCTAAAGAGATGAAGATATTTAAAAATAATACTGAGATTACATAGAAAAGAAAGGTCTGCCTAACACAAGAGCAGACAAGGGGTTGGCAGCTCAAAATCCCAGGAAGGTTTTTTGCATGAATGTTTCCCCAAAATATCATTTGACCAACCAATTGCAATAACCACAGGTTTTTGTTACTGTAGAACAACACTAGAACAGAATTTCTGCCTGATTGATCAAAAGCAATCTAAGGAATAGACTTAATTTTAAATGCAAGCTAATGCTATCAGTCCTTTGCTAGGACTGTTTAAAACATTTTAATGCCATTTGAAGTATACAGGGCACAACTCAGACTTGAAAGGATTCAGTGGACATCAAAAGCATGTTGATAATTTTCTATCGTCCTGGGGGTTTTTCTAAGGCTTCTGTATATGAAAGCTGAAGGACCAAAATCTTCCATTTGACCTGGAAGTGGATTACTCTGTATAAACAGATATAGAATGAGTGAATTACGCAAAGATATCAATACTGAGTACGCAAATAAGAAAAAGACCCAGTCAGTTTGCATCACTTGATGGCGTTTTGGATCCATTTTGCCACCTTTGTTATACATGTTACACAGTAATAGTTAACCATCATAACAGTTTCACTAATTTTCATATTTTGTATTTTTCCTTACTGATTGCTTATTTGAATTCCTCTTATGTTTTAAACTTAAATATACTCAACAAAATTTTAAGAAAAAATCAATTATAGTAAATATTGTTATATATTATCACATGGATAAAGTGCTACTTTTTATTTTAATATATTATTCAAGTTGTGGGGGTTGCAAATCAGTTCAAATATTTAATCTCAATTGGTTTGTTAATTCAGTGACCTTTACTTCATAAGAAACTGAATGTAGCTTATATTAGAAGTTAGCTTTGCAATCTGAAAGAGAAAACTATCTTATTCCCTTATGCTAAAGGGTTCTAGAAGTCAATATTACAGGGATGTATGACAGTGATAGGGAAATAATATATTTATCTGTCTGTCCCATCTTTCTAATAAATGGCTTAAGATGCTTGTTGGATTTTCATTCATCACTCTCTATGAAGGCAAATAAAAGAAGAAAAAAATAAGAATAAGAAGAAAAAAGGAAAAGTTATGAGTCAAAGGTTAGAGAAAAAGTCTCTCAAAATAAAATTTCCTACTGTCATACAGGATTTCTACTTGTGTTTTTATTGGCTAGATCTAGCTGCAAGGGAAGCTGGGAAATTTAGTCTTTTATTCTCCCAATGTCTCCAGTTAAAATTCAGCTGCCTCGTTAGAGATGGAGGTTGGATATTGCCATGAGATTAGCAGAGAACTGACACAAAACTCAGAAACAGCTGGCATCAGTTTCTACATAGAAACCTATTGTAAAGCTCCAACATTGGAACAAATCACAATTTGCTTTGCAATTCCGCTGAAGTCATACTGCCTGTATTTTCCCTGGACTCAATACAATCTTCACACAATGGGATACACTTGGCGGTTTAACAACTAATGGTTGTGGATGGAATCCAAGACATCTATACTTGTAAGTTAAGTTCTATTGTGTGATTCCAGCAGAAGTTCACTGACACCACGAATATCAGTTCATAAGTTTGTATGCTGTGTATACCAGGTATGACAAGCAACACTGACTTTTTCTAGCTTCTGGTTCTATTTGTCAAGTTTTATATTTTTCAGAGAACTATTTCTAGACTGCTTGGAATCAAAATTATGACTACTTATTGTAGACTATATTTTCAATTTAAGGAATATCACTTAATCTTTCTAAACAGGGTTTTATTAAGCAGCTAAGGCATACAGAAAAAAATAATTTAAGAAACTATTTTCTCAATTATCCCAAGGATATTACAGAATTAATCTCATCTGATATGCATGAAAGAGTCAATGCATTACATACAATAAATGCTCTAAGTAGTTAAGCTTAATTCTCATGGGGAACCCCTGTGGAGAAGTGCTGAGTGGATTTTATGGTCTAGTCTCATCATTAACTATTATTTAGCCACTGACTGTTAACAAAGACAAAACATGGCTACCCTTCAAGAAATGCTTTTTCTTGTTTCCATGGTTGGTATCATCCCTTTTACATCGTAGTCAGCCTAAGATTTTCTTTGTGACATTCATGTGGTGCTTTCAGCAAAGAACCATTGCAGTTTGTCATGTTGTCTTTTGTGTTTTATGGAATGCTGAAAAAGCTTCTTACCAATTATTGTAATTGTGCTCATTATAGCTGCTCTGTTAAAAACCGCAATGAATTCTCAGAGGTCGTCTTTGTTAATTGTAAGCTATGACCTACTGCAAAGTCGCTACAGTTTATTGTAATAAAATTGATGAAGCCATAAGCTTGAAATCAATTTTTAATTATTGTTTTTTCCTAGATTGCACCCTTTTTATAGCAAATAGTCACAGAAAGAACCGTATATAATACTTCTGTCCTTCCGGTTTTAGAGTTGTAGTGTTTCCAGATTTACCAACACATGCTTCAGAATTAGCGCTTAAACTCAGCCTTTGGAGTTCTTTTAGTTCCTGAAATCATTATGGAAATTTCCCTACCTCACTGCTTGCTGGGGATTTCTTCCCAGCTGGGTTTGTGGACTCTGGTTGTACCTACATGATCCAGGAGGAGTTGGACTGTAGGGGAGGATTTCTCACAGAGGACTGCCAGGGTCGATGGCCCATCAGCGCCTCTTTGCTGCTCAGGAGAAATGCAGTTTCCTAGGCCTGCAGCTACTCCTGGAAGTAGCTTAGTAAGCTGCCTGTTTCACAAGCCCACTCCTCCCCTGGAATCTCACATACAGACAAGTCAGTGGACTGCTTTCCTAGGCCTTCTCCTTCCTCTTCTCTGGTCAGGCCGTGGGAAAGGATTGTCCTCACTTTCATTTGGATAAAAACTCCTGGTGTAGGGCCCGGCGTGGTAACTCAGTGACTCAAGTTCTTACCCTGCACTTGCCAGAATCTCCTAAGGGCTCCGGTTCTAATCCTGGTGGCCCTGCTTCACACCTAACCCCCTGCTTGTAGCATGGGAAAGCAGTCGAGGATGGCCCAGAGCTTTGGGAGGGACCCTGCACCCACGTGGGAGACCTGGAAGGGCCTCAGGGCTCCTGGCTTCAGATCATTGCAGCTCTGGTCATTGAGGCCATTTGGGGAGTAAACCAGCGGATGCAAGATCTTCCTCTCTGTCTCTCCTCCTCTCTGTATATCACACATTCAGATAAATAAATAAATAAATAAATAAATAAATAAATCTAAAAAAAACCTCCTGGTACAAACTATTTTCTCTATATTAGTGACACCCTAAGTGCACTTAGTGAAATAATAAAAATAAATAAGTTTGCATCTTTATAGCGACTAGTTGTGATCATGTAGCACTTTGAGTTATAGTGCTTAAGCCCCACTCAAACTAAAGGAAGCTGAAGAGGGAACTGACTGACTTGTGTACATTTCAAACACAGAAAGTCGCATGGTATGATATAGAGTTTTTCTGTCTTCTTCTCCAGGTTTTGTGTTCTTCCTACAGTGTCGCCTCATTTACCGTTAGTCCCAGCCAAAGTGCTAGTCTGTGGCCAGGCTGAAAATGTGGTTGCTGTCTGAACCAATCCTGATTTTCCTCAGCCATGTCTAAGTTCGATTCCTGGCTATGGAATCTAGCACAGGGAATAGTAAGTTGGGCAAGATGGATCCTCAAGAAAAGTCCTTCAGAAAGAGAAGAGAAAGATGCTGGAGAGTCGGGAGCAGGAGCATCCCATTGCTGTATCATCTCTTTAAAGCACGTGTCTTTAAAAAGGATGTGCTCCTTAAGGGCCTCTTGGGTGACAAAATTTTATATTGCAGCCTCTAATAATAATGGCAGCAAACTTTGATGGAATTGTTGGTGTGCCAGAACACCTTTGAAAATTGTCTCTGTGTCACTCCATTTTATCCCATCAACAACCTACAAAACAGTTTCTATTATTAGTACATTTTAGAGATGTGGAAACTGAGCTTATTAAGCATTTTACATAATTTAGCAAGGTTAATGGTGGTAGAGTGAGTAATTTAGCTGGACAACTTAACTGTTTATTAATAATTATTATTATCCTCCATTATCCTTTCCATGTTACTATAGGCCTTCGGTTAATGTGGAAGGGTGTTGTAGCGTTGAATTTAGCATGATTCCATTTTATTGATTTATTTTAAAAAAGCTTCTAAGCAACTGCTTTGTGATGTTTAGAACTTTGTAACGTTACTGGATATAGAGATGAAAAATGATCCTTTGCCTGAAGAAGAGCTTGTGGCAACACCGCCCTGCCCTAAATGTTTACAAAGGTTACATGGTTCTAAAATTCAAAGTAAAGTTCCTTGTAAAGTGCATTGGGATTGGGAAGGCCAGTTCTTACTGACTGAGCCAAGGAGGACAGTTGGGTATTGATGGCTGATGATACAGTATGTGCAAGGCACGGGGGGCTGAGGGAGCAGGCTCCTGGGCTGTGTGAAGTTTCAAGGTTCAAATGTCCCGAGGAAGATTGATGTCAGATGAATCTGGACCAACCAAGGCCATTTCGAGAAGGAGCTGAATATCTTGACAAGTTTATAACATTTTCACTGAATTTTCCTACTTTGACCAAACAGTCTTGAAGAGAAACCTTCTCCCAACATGTGAGAAGGATGCAGTAGTCCCCCACCACTTATTCACATTTCCTGTGGTTTTAGTTACTGATGGCCAACTGTGATCTAGAAATTTTAAATGTTATATTCCAGAAATAATCCATAAATATTGTTTTGCGTACCTGAGTAGTGTGATGGAATCTCATCTATCCCATTTTTATACCATATTGTTATTAAATTCGATGCCTAATTTCTTAGTTTATAAATTAAACACTGTCATAAATATGCATGTATACAAAAAGCTATCATGGTTATGTGTAATAGAAAACCAAGTGTATGCAGCAGTTGGTACTACCCATAGTTTGGAGTACCAGCTGGGGTTATGGTACTGGTGTGATAGTGCCTACTCTTGGATAATGAGATGAGATTTGCTTTCTTTGCAGAGAGTGGGAGGCCACAAGTCCTGGTCCCTCTTTTCAAAACACCACTAGTGCCAATACTGGGGCCAGAAGTGAAATGGGAGACTAATGTGATGGCATTTCCCTGGTAGAAGGAGCTTATTTTAAACCCTACCTCGCCAAATTCCCATTTGCTGAATTCTGGTAGGAAAAGCTAATGACCACTGTCCATCCATTTTTAAAGCATAAGAAAGTGGTTCCCTGACACTCTCTTGTAGATCTCTCTGCCCATAGCTTTAAAACTCAGTCCTTGCTAAAATTGGGCAGACAGAAAACCATCTTTCTTCCTTTGTCTGGTCGGAAGAGCCAGGGAGACATCTTCCTCTCTGGAGGTGGTTTCCTGGGTTGATACATAGCAGAAAATACAGCAACATTAGTAATGGTGCCAAGGACCATGTCACAGGAAATGGATGAAGCATCGGGCGCTTGTTATGACCCTCGAACTACTCATACTACCAATGTCTACTAAATCATCTCATTCCTAAGCTGCCTTTCTTCAGGGACTCACTGCCATTCACAAATGAGGAATTGAAAGCACAAAGAGCCCAAGTGACTTGCACAGCCCCAGAGAGCAAGTAGTGGTTTTGGAATTCTAACCCAGCCAATGAGGTGCGGGCACTCCGCCCACAGCCAAGTTCCAGGGTGAGAGAGTTAGGGGAGTGTCATCTGGACATGGGTGCATGACCCACTCCTCTCCTTACCAGTTGTGACCTTGAGCACATTTCTTAACTATTCCAACCTGTCTTGTCTTATTCATTGATGGATACATAAATTTACACACTTGCTTTGAAGTTGAAGGGAAACATATTATCTAATGCCTGACATGTAATACATTCCTAGTGCATGATTTTAATGACTAGTTCTAGGAAGACATGGTGAATGAGTAAATAAGACAGACAATAGAAATCAAAAACAGATTTTAGAGTGTGCACTGAAATTCTGTAGTTATGTCAGGGGATGCTAACCTGTCCCGTGACCTCATTGTTCATACTTTTGGTTAATTATTAATCCATGTAAATAGTTGGTGTAGCCTTCACCACCTATTACAGAGTTGTTGGTGTAGACTGAAAAATATCATCCAGTTATTCGAATGGTGTACTAAGGCAAGCTGTAAGGCAAGTGGGCTAAAAGCCCAAGGCTCAAGTCACATAGCCCATTCATTCATTCATACATTCATCATGAGTGTGCCTTGCTCTAGGTGGTAGCATTGAAAAAGACAGATGTGGGCATATACTCTTCTGGAATCTTAGTTTTGAGTGTGAGTGACAGACATTTCACAATCAAGTAGTAACTTCATCACGCTTGGGATCAGCTTTCAAAGAGTGCCTGGAGTATTAGGAAGGAAGGTATAAAGAAACTGTGCTACTTGGGTGGCTAGGAAATGTTCTTAGTAAAGGCAGATGTGATCACAGCTGTGAGTTAGTGCAGGAGCTGTCAGACCAGGGAACCTGGGGCCACAGGCTGCTCTGGCCAGTTCTTCACCTCTCCTCAGGGCCCTATTAAATAAATGTCTTTGGACAGAACAGTCTAATAAAACACAAGTGGTTTTTCCTTCTTATAGAGAGAAGATAAAACTTTTTTTTTCTGGTCTCCATAACACCCTCCACCAATCGGGCTATTTCCAGTGCTTCAGTTTTGTCTGCTCTACAGCATGTAGAACTTGAGAAGCACCTAGAATTCAAAAAATGGACCTGCTGAGCTGCCCACTCCACATGTACTCCATACAGACTGCATCACTTTGGGTGCCTTCTGTGTGCCCTGTGCCTGCACGTGTTTGCCTATGCTGGGTGTGTGGCCTGGATGGTGGCTTGTCATACACAGATGCCCATGTCAAAGGGAAAAAATACAGCCACAAGAACAAACGGATGTATATGAGCACTAATGTAAATTCATTTGAAGCGTCTGTTTATTTTTTGGAAAGAGAAATAAAGCTCCCAGCTGTTTTGTTCCCTGGATATTAGGCCTCCAAAGGCCAGAATTGGGACAGGCCAAAGGAGTTTTACATCCTACATAATATCTTTCATTTGTGGATCTCAAAGCATTTGATCCTAATCGTAATTAAATCTGTGAGACCTACTGCAATTGAGACATAGAGAAATTGACACACAGAAGTTGGGGTGTCCAAAGTCACTGCCTGGGCTTTTCGAACACAGGTTGACAAACTAGTGCCACAGTAGTGGATCAGAAAGTTCCCTTCAATTGGCCCCCGTTCCCTGTATGTCACACAGCTGCTCCAACTCACTTTTGTGTTCCTTGGGTTTCACTAGGTCCTCACTTTGTTGAGTTCTGTTGCTCTTTGGGGGATAGGCATCCTCATGGACATTGTGATTTTCTTCTTCAATGTCTTTTGTTTTCTAGTAGCCAAGCCGAAAGGGGAGATATTATTATTGGTCACACTCATTTTAGCATCAGAAAGGACAACTCGTTCTGGTTTCTGGGACTATTACCTGTCTTGGGGATGCAGGATCCCTGAGGCTCTAGGTCCCCTTTCTGTGGTAGACAGAAAGATGACATCCCTGCTAGTGTTAGAACTCACTTCTGGCTCACTTGGTTTTAGATCCTCCTTTTCAGTGTATGTCTTTTGGGGAGTCACGCGTCAGGGCAGTGCATGCTTGGGCGTGAGGAAGGTATACCTGGGACTCCTGTTACGTCTGCTGAGGGATTTTGCTTAGTGGTTAGAGACAGCAAGTTAGTCTAACTGCTACAGAAAATGTCTGCACCAAGTCAGTCATGTCTGGGCTATAACCTCCCTCTGACATCCATGACTCACTCACCCTGGGCATGTGGCTTTGTCTTCCCCATTCCACAGCTATAAAGGTGGACAATCCCACTTTCACTCATGATGTCAGTGTGCGTGCACAATACAGAACCTGATGCATATCACATGTCATACTGCTGAGTCTCTTACAGACAAGCTTGCCAAAAATATTTCCCTGTGGAACCAACCCACCGGACATGATGGGAGACAACACATGTTACCTCCTCCATCCACAAAGACTTACACATTCTGTTTCTCTGCCAGAAATATTATCTCTTTCCTAATCACCGTATCATACTCTATTTCTTACTCCTCAACTGAACGAATTTTGTCTGACCTTTAGAACTCGAATTTAGATTTCTTGTGGTTAATTAGATCATGACCAATTGCAAGGGTGATCATTGTGCACACAAAGCTGTCTCATTCTGTGACCTCCATCTGTATTCCCCACTGAACTGTAGTGCATTGTTTGTAACAGCTTGTGTCTGTCATACACATTGTTGGATTATTTTGTCGTTAGCATTTAGTGTCATGCTGGGGATATAGTAGGTACTTGATAAATACGGAGTGCTAAGTGAATTCATTTAGATTGAACGAGCACATAAAGCAAATTCAAGTGCTTTATGCAGAATGTCGTGGCAAAGTTCAGCCTATGCTACAGTGAACAATAGCATTCCAGGAGCTCACTGACCCACTCTGGACCTGTTGCCTTGGATTTGCAAACATATAGATCACAGGTGCATAATCCTACCTTGAGCCAATTTTAGGTGATTCTATATGCTTAGTTCTCATTTAATTTTTTTTTAAGATTTATTTATTTTTATTACAAAGATATACAGAGGGGAGGAGAGACAGAGAGGAAGATCTTCCATCCGATGATTCACTCCCCCAGTGAGCACCACGGCTGGTGCTGTGCCGATCCGAAGCCGGGAACCAGGAACCTCTTCCAGGTCTCCCACATGGGTTCAGGGTCCCAAAGCATTTGACCATCCTGGACTGCTTTCCCAGGTCACAAGCAGGGAGCTGGATGGGAAGTGGAGCTGCCGGGATTAGAACCGGTGCCCATATGGGATCCTGGTGCTTGTGCAAGGTGAGGACTTTAGCCACTAGGATACACCACCGGGCCCAGTTCTCATTTAATTTTAAGCCACACTTCAATGTTTAATAAGTCAGGATTTTTGTTTTGAAAAAGCAATTTATTTATCTTTGTTGTAAAGACAGATTTGCAGAGAGAAGGAGATACAGAGAGAAAGATCTGAAGCTGATCTGAAGCCAACCTGGAGACAGGAGCTCAGAGCTCCCTCTGGGTCTCCCACACATGTGCAGGGTCTCACAGATTTGGGCTGTCCTTGACTGCTTTCCCAGGCCTCAAGCAGGGAGCTGGATGGGAAGTGGAGCAGCTGGAACATGAACTTGTACACATATGGGATCCCAGTATGGGGAAAGTGAGGATTTAGCCACTGAACTGTCTTACCAGGTCCATAAGCCATGATATTTTAAAGATTTATTTTTATTTTTGTTGGGAAGTCAGATATACAGAGAGGAGGAAAGACAGAGAGGAAGATCTTCCGTCCGATGGTTCACTCCCCAAGTGGCCGCAACGACTGGAGCTGAGCCAATCCGAAGCCAAGAGCCAGGAACCTCTTCCTCCAGGTCTCCCATGTGGGTGTAGGGTCCCAAGGCTTTGTGCCGTCCTCTACTGCGTTCCCAGGCCACAAACAGGGAGCTGGCTGGGAAGCGGGGCTGTTGGGATTAGAACCGATGTCTATGTGATATCATGGTGCGTTCAAGGCGAGGACTTTAAACCACTATGATATGGCGTCAGGCCCAAGCCATGATTTTTAAAACGTCTTCAAGCTGATATTTACATACCAAGTTTGAACAAATTAAAATATAGTAGTCTCTTAATTAGCCCTACCAGGGTATCCCATGCATGCAAAAGAATGCTTTCTAGCATCAAAACTTCAATGAAATTTTTTTAAAAAGACTTATTTATTTTTGTTGGAAAGGCAGGTTAATAGAGAGAAGGAAAGACAGAGAGAAAGATCTTCATCCACCGTTCACTCCCCAAATGGCTGCAGCAAGCGGAGTTGAGCCGATTCAAAGCCAGCAGCCAGGAGCTTCTTCCAAATCTTCCAGGCAGGCACAGGGTCCCAAGACATTGGGCCATCTTCTACTACTTTCAAGCCATAAGCAGAGAGCTGGATAGGAAGTAGAGTAGCTGAGACAGGAATTTGTGCTCATATGGGATGCCAGCACTTACAAGGCAAGGATTAGCCAAGCAAGCCATTGAAGGGCCCATCACTGAAGTTTCACAACATGCATTTATTTCAGGGATTTTCTCTTGTCCTTTGGAACTGAAAAAAAAAAAAACCCAAATGTGAGTAAGATATAGAAGCTACTCTGTGAATTGCTTTCAAAAATGTGTATTTTCTTTTCTTTGATATAGCTTCTTTGTTGCAATCACCTACACAAGCAAATTTACATAGTTGAAATGTACATGATTCAAATTGTTCTTTCTGCTCTGTATTAACATCCTGAGTAAAATTTCATTTGGAGGGAGCAATTTCACTACTACAGATTAGCTTATTTTACATTGATATTCAGCTGCTTTCTGCATAGTAGTGAAGAGCCCTTCCAGTTCCTGTAGCGTGTGATTCTTTAACAACAAGTTGTCTTCCATTTTCATCACGTTGAGGCAATCCTTGAAGAAAGCAGGATAAGTTATGTTGTTATGAACACCTGCCCAGTAGCGACAGTTGCTAAAAGGTGAGCAAGAGTGGAGGTATTCTGGCCATGTTCCAGGGACCAGCCTACCTGTGAGTTGGTGGCATTTGTAAGTCTATGGCATTCATACTTCCCTCTAGACTCAACACCGATCAATCCCTATTACACAGCTTTATTCCTGTCCCATGGATTGAGATTTTAATGTTGGGTAAAGTCTTACTGGGCACACTAGCATCAAAGGTCTTACTAATTCCATGTTAAAAGTCCTAGCTTATTGTAGGTACTTAAAATTTGTTCCCCTCTGTAATAAATATGCAACTTGGAAATCTCACTTTTATCCTTTGAAATAATTCATAAGCAAATATTATTGTATGCTAATAGAATCCAGTAACTTGAGGACCAAAGTCAGGACCTTTTGATCCCTGCTTGAAGATGCCCTAAACTCTTCCCATTAGCAGCTTTGGTTCTAGTTACCCTGATAATTACCTTTCTTCAAACTAGGAGCTGTCAGTAAAGGATTGAGACATTTGAGGTGCACTACAGGAACCTGCCATCCAATTGAAGGTCATTGAAGATCATTCTCCATAGATCCATTAGACAGCCTGGGCAGTGTCCCAGGGCTGTGGGGCAGAAGGCCCAGGGTGCTTGTGTGACATCCCCTTCCTTGCCTGAACATACACACACACACACACACACACACACACACACACACACACTCATTGTGTTCTTCTGAGCGCATCAGTCCAACCATACAGATGGTCTATTTTGAGGTCACCTAATCTGCAATATAATTATGTGTATGTGACATTGAATAGACTTTAGTTCTTCTAGGTGTGCAAATTCCCAGTACTTGTCATTCAAGGTGATTTTTTTGTGTGGTCACAACATGCTATCATTTCTCCATTCTCCTTGCCCATTTGTTGCCATCCCCTCTGAAATTGCTAAGGTTCTCCACACCTTTGCAGACACTCATTCTGGTACTTGTGTTTATTCACATACATGTTAATTAGTGCTGGAGATGGTATCGAGAGCAAACGTCAGCTGGAACCCTGTGCTTGTGATTGTTACAGACAGAAAAGAGAGGCTCTATTCAGATGATACCTGTGGGTGCCATCCTGTGAGGGGCACATGCGGATCCAGTCAGCTAGCGCAGTCAGGCAGACCAAGCAGCTTTGCTGGGGAAGAGGCGCTGGGACTCAACTATGAACACAGAGGAGAGCTTAAAATCTGGACTAGGCAGTCAAGTAGCAGGGCAGTGGCACAGTAACACACATGCTTCCATACTGAGTATGGTGAATGCATGAAACAGTGGGAGGGCCATGGCCAGACAGAGGTGGGAGACTGACTATGGCCTGAGATCGTCGGGGAAGGCATTCCAGAGGTTGTGAATGAAACTCATGCAGAAATTCATACATGGGGATTATAAATAGAAGAGGAGGGGGAAGAAGACATCACACAAGGGAGGCTTCAGAAAGGCCCTGCAAGGCAGACACAATTAAAGTCAGTCCAGTAGAGGAGACAAGGATACAGAGGGGAACACACAGCGGGTGAACTTTCAGGTCATGGTCATGTCACATGTTATGCTTGGGGACAGGTCATGCTTGTTGATAAGTCTGCAACAATTATCCTGGGATAAAATCTTTCTCCACCAACCTCAAAAATAAAACACTATTTTGTAGTGCAGTCAATGTGGACATATCAATAAACCAGGGGAGAATACATGGTTTGCCATAGTGGCCCAAGTGATGAGACTCCAAATTGAAACTCACAATGAATAAAATCCAAATATTAGGGAACTAATTCTGTGGGAGAGGTACCTCTCTTTATATCCTCAGGACCCCCACCCTTAGCTTTTCATGTTCAGGTTCCTGGATGTGTGCGGGGTACTCCTGTGTTGCAAATTTCCTCAGATCTGGAGAACTTCCCCCTGCCCCTTGTCCCCCATCTGACTTTCATCATCTTCAGTCAAGCACTTCAATAAAAGTAGCCTTCAAAGGAAGTGAACCTAACAAAATCTGAATCTCAGAGCTTCTGGTTTTTTTTGCTCTGTGCTTTGCACGTCCTTTCCACTACAATTGTGGCCAGTGATAGGCCCAGAGTAAATGTGGCTGTCAGAGCCAACGTACCCTGGTCTTAGTAGCCTGTCTACCACGATCTCACCAGGCGAAGAGTGGAGTTTTCTTTGGCTCAGCAGATGGTGAGCCACATAAGACTTCATGCACATAGGACTCCCTGACATTTTCAATGTATTGCCTTGTAAACTTTTCTTTGCCATTGCATATAATAATTACGTTTGTGAATATGGAAGAAGAAAACTTAAGACAGGACTTACTACTTTGTTAGGAAGTACAAAGAACAGGATTTTCATGACAAAATATTTGTGGTTCTAATGCAGGATGAAGAAGAAGAAATCAAACAAGAAATTAACATGTTGAAGAAATATTCTCATCACCGAAATATTGCTACATACTATGGTGCTTTTATCAAAAAGAACCCACCCGGCATGGATGACCAGCTTTGGGTATGTAGGGAGTGATGTTAAGATTTGCTCTTTTCTTGGTTTAATGTGAAGAGTGGTCAGGGATGAATGGTCTATTTCTGAACCCTCTTGGCAAAATTTGATAATGTTACTGGTTGCTTTGAAATTCTGAGTCCCGCGTTTTCTAGAACATTGTGTCTTCAAGGTTTTCTGCTTTGAAATTTTCTTAATCTCTGTCTTTTCAGTATCTCTAAAGCCAGTTGGGAAGGTCTGTGGTGCCCCACCCCCCCACTTTTTGGCAGTCATTTGTTGCACTTTTATTATACTTTAGGCAACCTGCTATTTACTTTATGAATTATGTCACTTATTCCAGTTTCTGAGATAGAGCATTTCTTGAACAAAAAAACTGAAGTTTACAGATTGGGTAAATAAACCAACCCAGGACTGTTTCACTTGACCTTGAAGTTTACCTTAGTGGCAGTACTGGATGTGGTAGTATATAGCTAGCATCTAACCAAGGCCTGGCCCTCCTCTCACTGATATGTAAGTGACTCTAGATTACAAGTTCCAATCTGCAACTAAAACACCTGTCATAGCATCTCGTGCCAGCTAGACACTCCTCAAAGGATGATTTTTTTTTTTCTTGATTCCCTTCCATCCACTTAGCCATATACCTCAGTTTTTTTTTCCTTCAAATAAATCTGTTAAGACATCTCTGGTTGACCATTCGACTAATAATGATTTCAGTGTTTTGGCTACTAATTCCTCTGCCTTGTTCCTGCTCTGCTTACCCTGGATCGCTTTTGGTTTCTTCTTGATCTTTATTGTTGCAACTTTTATTCACTTGGCCCTGTAGCCCACTTATAATCAATGTGGTTTGACCTTCCCCTGCCAAGTTGATAATCGCCCCCTGGAGGCCAGCTCAGCATGAGTCTATATTCTGCAACGGCTCCCTCCAACTGCTCTCTGTCCTTCCCCATGCCATCCTGAACTGTCCTCTTTCATTACAGTTGTTCTGCTGGCTTAATGCCTCTAAAAATACTGTTTTTAACCATTGATTCTCTTGCTCATTTTCCAGAAATCTTAGAATATGTCTAAAACGAAAAATTCACTGAATTGCTATATGGTTACTCTAAGCCAAACACTGTTCCAAATTGTGTGGATCCAGTGATAATGGTATTTCAGAATACGAGCAAGATTTTATATTGTATATATTTATATTGTATATTTTATAGTGTGTATTTATATTGTATTTTATATCATATTTTATATTGAATACTCAGTCTTTTGAAATGAAAAGAGCTATTTAGATTGTTCTCAATTTTTCTTCTCCAACTTTAAGATGGAACTTAAGATAAATAAGCCCATTTTATGATCATATTGGTATTACATATTTTACCTGATTTCTGAAAAAAAATATAGCAAGATTTTAATTATAGCCTTTCAATGTATGGAATACATAGATATGAAGCCTAAAAATATAAAATTAGTAAGAAAAACAGAGATAGAACTGTGTACTCCTAAGGAGAGAGATACTCCTTTGGCAACAGAGGAATAAATCATGAAACAATTTAGATGTACTTGCCCTTAGGAGTAAAGGTGATAAATAATAAATTATAAAGCACACCTCAAGTGATTGTTACAGCAGGCCAAGATTAATGAGGAAATGAAGGTAAGGTTGCAGTGTGTTATCAACTGGATATGTTTGTCCCCCCAACATTCCTGTATTGAAACACACACACACACACACACACACACTCCCAATGTGATGATCCTAGGAGGTGAAGTGAGACCTTAGGACAGTCATTAGGTCATGAGGCTTGAGTCCTTGTGAATGGGATTAATACCTTTATGGGAAAGGTTCCAGAGAGTTCCTTAGCTCTCCTTTCAAGAAGTTGGCAGTCTGTAACCGAGAGGTTCTCACAAGAACTTGACTATACTGGCACCCTGAGCTTGTAGGCTCCAGAATCATGAGAAATAAGTAACTGACTTGTAAGCTACCAGATCTGTAGTGCTTTGTTAGAACAGCCAAGCTAAGACACACCAGTGAGGACAGTGGTCAGCATATACCCCGATGAAGACACCTTAGGGAAGGCCATCTGAGACATCGTGTTCCCTGGGAATGATGAAGCTGGAACTGTGAGAGTGATGGCTCGAGACCTGGGATGGAATCGTTCCAGACTTTGTAGACCCCTGGTAAGAGCTGAGCTTTTCCGGAGCACAAGGTAGGGGAGCCACTGGAAGGTGCTGATGTTGACATGATAGGATCTGTTGAGAACAGACCAGATGTGAACAAGGACAGAAGCAGGGAGACCAGTGAGGAGGTTGTTCTGCCCTTCCTGATACTGGCAGAAGAGGGCATTGCAAGCAGTGAACACGTCAAGCCTGCCTACGTGGGGAGGAATCCTGCCTTCACATTTTGCTCTCCTCACTTGCAGTTAAGTGCAAGGCCTAACTGTGGCACTTGCAGATTCCGTAGTCTCTGGAAGACAGTAGGGCCTTGACTCATGCACTGGTTAGACTCATGTTCATGCGGGGTGTGGGGGGTGCAACCAGGCTGTAGCTTCTCTATCACTGGGGATGAAGCAAACTATGAAAAGCATCATGGGAGTGCGAATGTCACTTTCAACTGGCACTTCTGTGTGATGAGAGCATAAGAAGAATTTGGACAAACAATACAAAAACAAAATAGGGAACTAATATCAAATCATAATATTGGGGAAATGTGGGTGTAGAATGTAATCATGCATGTGTAATTCTAATACCTCTGAGCCACTAACTGTGGTCATTCTGTGTTAACTGGAACAATGGAAAGTAACACTTATCAACTTCCAAGTCTGTGTTTACCCTGCCGTATTATCTCATTAGATGTATTTTAAAGATGTATTTATCTATTTGTATGTTTGATTGAAAGGCAGATTTACAGAGAGAGAAAGAGAGACAAAGATCTTCCATCTGCTGATTCACTCTCCAAATGGCCACTAGGGCCAGCGCTGAATCAGTCTGCAACCAGGAGCAGGTGTTTGCTCGGGTTCTCTCACGTGGACCCAAGGACCTGAGTCATTCTCTGCCTCCTTCCCAGGCTATAAGCAGGGAACTGGGTGGAAGTGGAGCAGCTGGGATATGAACTGGTGTTCACACGGGTTGCTGCTGCTGCTGCAGATGGAGGATTGTGTTAATGCCACCATGCCAGTCGCTATGTCTTTAGATTTTTATGGCCACTTTATAGATTGAATATGTGTATCATCACTATCCTCACTTTACAGATGAAGAAATTTGACTGAGAAAAGCTAAGAAATATATCCAAGGGATGACAGTATGTGAAGAAAGCGGTGTATAGGCTAGCTATCCCCGCGCTGCCTGATACCAGCATCTGTCCTTTAAATTCTACTTTCTTCTCCCTTTGATCATGAAAATTAGTCTACGGCCATACCACCTTGAACGCTCCCAATCTCGTCTGATCATGAAAATTGTTTTGATGCCAAATGTGGGGCTTCCAAATAGAGTTGGAAGTTTGTGTTGAAATAACTTTAAGTTGGTTTCATTTTGATATTCATTCCTGAGTTTCTTAGTTTTCACGCAAGAGGATGGCCCTGATATCTACCGATAGATTATTGCGAAATCTCAAAAATACATCTTGAAAGTGTGTTAAATTTTTGAGGAATATTTTATTAAATAATCACTAGCATCTGTGATGATTGACTCTTTGGATCTTATTAGATTTAGGTAAAATATCATAGAATATATGGAGTCACAGTGTGATGGCAAGCAGAGACTTACTAAAATGTATTCCCTGTATTCAGACTACATGAGCTGTTTCCCGGGTACTTGTTTTGCCGTGGCTAAGGCACGAGGTTGGCCATTTCCCACCAGCCAGTACACATGCTGTTTCAGGTGTCTGATTGAACCATAATCTGTGAAAATTCTATCAGTCTTGTAGAGATAAACTCTTGTTTAGTAACAGCGCTTTGTGGGAATACAACTACTTCTGATAATGGCCAAGTGATTCTCCTTTATCAACTGCTCAGGGCCTGATCCGGAAATCAAAAAAGAGAGCTCTTTCAATAAAGATTCCAATCTCTGGGAAACAAGGTGAGCTGCGACACAACATTTCCATCTCATCCGACTGCATCTTGGAAGCAACAGCTCTATTTTTCTACATGCTGGCCAGACACAGGGAGTCAGCAAGATGTACTGTCAATGAATGGGTTTAATTTCTCAACAATGTGAGTGCAGAGTCACATGTATTTTTGTTCCCTCTTGATACCACCTTGACAATCGTAAGGCTAGACTATCTTGTTAAAAGAAATAATTTCTGTAGCTGACGTTGTGTCATAGTGGGCTAAGCTCCCCCTTGCAATGCTGGCATCCCATCCCTGAGTGCCCCAGCTACTCTGCTTCCCAACCAGACTTCAATGCACCCAGCAGAAGGTGTGGTTCAAGCAGTTGGGTCCTTGTCACTATTGGGACATCCAGGGGAAGTTCCTGGCTCCTGGCTGGAATCTGGACCTGTCCCAGCGTCAGCCATTTGAGGAGTGAGCCAGAGGATGGAAGATGTCTGTGTCGCAGTCGCTCTGTCATTCTGCCTTTCAAGTACAACAAATGAATTCATTCATTAAATCTCTTTTTAAAAGAAATATGTTCTAAGTAGCTCCCCAATTGTGGGATAGCCAAGAAAGACAACAGGTTATTTTACCTGAATGGCTGAATAAGCCATCCACTGGACTATAATGCCATAGATGGCTGAGCTAAGAGTTGGCAAATAACATGGTTGGCATCTAAGGTGTCCAGCAGTTGGAGGCCACCTGACCCAGCCATCCTGATACTAGACTCAAGCTTGACACAATGTGCCTGCATTGGGTTCCTGCCTTATAAAAATGATCGTGTTGGACCAGGTCTGAATTTATAAACTGGCAACCCAGAGGCTACATATGCTTCGTCAGGTTCACATAAGGTGGTAGAGTTTTAATTATGCCAACATTAGAGAAATTGAACATTTTTTTGCATGTAAGTTTGGAATCTTTGAGAAATTTGTGGAAATTAAATGATCTAGATATGTTGGGCCTGGAATTTCAAATAGTAGCCATATGTCAGAGCAGGATGCCAGCCCACACCACTGCAGAGTGTATCCCAGGCACCATTGCACCTGTTGTTTTCCATACATCCTCAACTGATGAGCGTTTGCTTGGCTTCTCCAGTCCCCCTGTATGATCATGTTACACGGTTGGCATTGTAATGAAGTGGGTTAAGATTGCTTTTATCACCAGCATCCCCTATCAGAGTGCTTGTTAGGGTCTTGGCAGTTGCACTTCCCATGCAGCTCCCTGTTAATGCTCCTGGGAAAGCAGCAGATGATGAGCCAACTCCTTGAGCCCCTCCCTGGCACCTGTGATAGAGATCAGGATGGAGTTCCTGACTGTTAGTGTTAGCCTGGCCCAGACACAGCTGTTTGAGGCAATTTAGGGGTGAACCAGCAGATGGAAGATTTCTGATTCTCTGTTTCTGTTACTCTGCCTTTCATGATTTAAATGCTCCAGGTTATGCCATTAAAATTCAATCATTCTTGGCTCTTTTTGGCCTTTTCACTCTTTAGCGTTTCTCTCTCTCTCTCTTTCTCTCTCACTCTTTTTAAACTTTTATTTTCATGATACAGGTCCATAGGCTCATGGATTTCCTCTTCTACCCTCCCCAGTTCCCCTCCTCCTCTCACTGATTTCCCCCTATTTCATTACAATAGTACAGTCTTTCAGCTACAGTCACAAGTCCATCATTCTGCCATTTCAATGTATCCTGACATTGTAGGTATAGACAATGATAGAAAATCCAGCATCCTATTGTCAAGATATATTTAACAATTTCATTGGGTGTCCAACTTTTATTCGGGGGTAGAGATACATACTGCATTGTATCTTCACTTCTCAATATGTGAGTCTTCATGATACAGTTTCTCTGATGAATATATGTATATGCATGTTTACCTATTTATTGATCAGGTACTTCGCACGAACGTTGCCTTATATCATAGAGAACATTTGTCATTGCATTGTAAAATCATTCTATGTTTTATTAGATAGACATAAAGCATGTCATTTTCCATAGCCGATAGAACCGCATATCAGAACTGTCTAACTATAACTTACTGTCCCCTTTTCACTTTTATTAGTAAGTCACTCCCTTCTTTCATAGGTAGACACTAGGTCATGGGGCTGGAGAAGTGATTGGATTGTATTCTTTGTTAGTAGAAATTAGCAAAAGTTTTCCCTAAAAAAATAAGAAATTATAAGCAATCATTCAGTATCAGAGCTGCCCCATTGCATGACCTGGAGACCCAGAGTAAAAATGACCTATATATAAACACCTAATCTAAATTCCTAAATCTAAAGCTACACCTAATCTAATTCCTTGCCACTGCTACTGAATTCAGCTTTAATGGAGTCATCTTATGGATTAATACCTCTTTGCAAAAATGTGAAATTTATTTCTTCTTCTATTCCAAAAAATTGCATTTGAGCTGAGCTTAATATTAACGAAACAAAAAAGCAAAACAAAACCCAAAACCATTACACATGCTGGAAGTCAGTTTGCTAATGCTGTAGTTAACCCTCTGGTTCATGTTTTTAAACTAATCTTGAGAAGCAGCCTATGATTGTATGCGTGTTCTCAATAGCTTCAATTGTCAAGGTTCTTAGTCCTAAATTCAGTAAGGCTGTTTTTTCTTTTATTTTTAACATGTCTGAAAACTTGATCTGTTGTTTGCACCCCAAATTCTATTTGGGTGTAACCTTCTGAGAGGCAGATGTATTACTTTCTCTCTCTCTCTCTCTTTTTTAGATTTATGTTTTTTTTTTTTTTATTGAAAAAGCAGATATAGAGAGAAGGAGATACAGAGAGAAGGATCTTCCGACTGCTGGTTTATGCACCAAGTGGCCGCAACAGCCAGAGCTAAGCTGATCTGAAGCCAGGAGGCAGGAGCCTCTTCTGGGTCTCCCATGTAGGTGCAGGGTCCCAAGGCTTTGGGCCATCCTCCCCTGCTTTCCCATCCCAGAACCGGAGAGCTGGAGGGGAAGTGGAGTGGCCAGGACATGAACTGGTACTCATATGGGATCCCAGCACATGCAAGGCAAGGATTTAGCCACTAGGCTATCATTCTGGGCCCCAGAGATGTGACTTCTGACATAGAGTTAATTTCTGTGATGGGGTCTCTAGAGAAACAGAATGACATGTGAGGATTTCCTCCTGCTGAGATTAGTTGTTGAATCACTTGCGTGTGTGCTGTGAACTGAGTCCAGGCACTACATGCAAGCTGTAGCTTTGTTCTCCAGTGCTTCCCTGAATGCTACCAGGCTCACTGACATCTCTGTCCCTCATCCATAAGTGACTGCATTTCCAGTGGGCCTGGCCAATGCACAGGATTCCTGCCACTAAACATCCCGATTGGCTCAGAGTGCCCAGCTGTCAGGGTCACTCTGAAAGTATGAAGCTGTTCACTGTCCAGATACGTCATTGGCAAGGTTTGGGACAAGTCATATTCTTGGGACTCAACTTTTTTATGCTGCTTGAAACAAGCAGGATGTGTCATCCAGGCATTCTCTTTTACGGTCGAAAATTCAAATTTAGGAACCAAAGAGTCCTTTCTTTTGAAATTTCTTGTAATTAAAAATTGTTAGCTGACACATTAAACACTGCACATATTTTGGGGGCACAGTGGGATGCTTTAATATGTGTATACATTGTAGACTGCTGAATCAGGGGAAATATATCTTCTCAAACATTTGTCATTGCATTGTAAAATCATTCTGTGTTTTATTAGATAGACATAAAGCATGTCATTTTCCATAGCCGATAGAACCGCATATCAGAACTGTCTAACTGTAACTTACTGTCTCTTCATCAGCCTTTCCCCACCACATCCTGCTCTTGTTTCTCCCTGGATTCTGATACCACCATTCTGTTCTCATGAGAGCAACTTCTTGTAGATTGTACATATGAAAGAGATCACATGGGTCTTGCTATGTGGGGCTTATTTCACATAATATACATGCTAGTTTACAAGTGAATGCAAAAGACTGCTGTGTTCTTTTTTAAACTTGAAATTCCTCTCCCTTTGCTTTGCTATGCTCAGCTCAATGAAATGATAACCATTTTCCTGTGTGCACCTGCCCGTTTCCGTGTTTTGTATTTCTGTACGTTGTCTTTTATGTTGAGAGGCGTAAGCTACCCTGAGGAAGAAGGATCCTTCTATTAGCAAGTTACTGGCCTGGATTTTTGTATATCCCTCTGAAAATCATGCAGAGGAGCTCCATGGCTCATCCCAGCCACACATGACCAAGCTAGCCCATGTGCACTGACATGTCAAGAACAACAGGTGGGCTGTTGGAGAGATACCAAGATACCAATTCCTGGTTGAAGTCAAGAGCTTAGAACTCCATCTGGGTCTCCCACATGGGTTAAGGGGCCCACATACTTGAGCCATCTTCATTGCCTTGCCTTTAGGGAGCAGCCAGGACTCAAAAGGACCCACCCATATGGGATGCTGCCATCCAAGGTGGCAGCTCAACCCACTGCCACACAACACTGGCCTCTCTTCTGCTTCTTTTCCTTCCTTCCTTCCTTCCTTCCTTCCTTCCTTCCTTCCTTCCTTCCTTCCTTCCTTCCTTCCTTCCTTCCTTCTTTTCTTTTGCTTTATTTATGTTTTTTGGAAAGGCAGACATACGAAGAGAAACAGAGACAGAGGGAAAGATCTTCATTTAGCAGATTCACTCCCCAAGGGGCTGCAATGGGCAGAGTGAGCCAATCTGAAGCCAGGGCAAAGGAACTTCCTCTGAGTCATCCATGTGGGTGTAGGGTCCCAAAGCTTTGTGCTATCTTCCTTCGCTTTCCCAGGCCACAAACAGGGAGCTGCATGGGAAGTGGGTATGAACCATATGGGCTCCTGGTGGTTGCAAGACCAGGGTTTAGCTGCTAGGCTATTACGCCGGGCCCATCCTGCTTCTTTTCTTAGGATACCCATGTAACTATGTGGTGCAGTTCCCTGCCTCCTATTCCTAATTTTGGGAAGACTTTGCTTGTCTTACTCAATCCTCCTCCTCACTCCTGCCCGCCACCCACCTTTTTCTATGAATTGGAAGAAAGCAGTTCATAGTCATTTATTATTGCAAGTGACTACTAATGTTTGGGAAGACTAAGTTCCTATTGGGGATGTACTAGGCTAGTACCTGCAGGTTAAAACTACGATCTCAGGGGCTCGGCATGGTAGCCTAGCAGCTAAAGCCCTCAGCTTGCATGCACTAGGATCCCATATAGGCACCAGTTCTAATCCCGGTAGCCCCACTTCCCATACAGCCCCGTTTGTGGCCTAGGAAAGCAATGGAGGACAGCCCAAAGACTTGAGACCCTGCACCCATGTGGGAGACTCAGAGGAGGCTTCTGGCTCCTGACATCAGATTGATGCAGCTGCTTGGGGAGTAAATTAACAGACAAAAGATCTTCCTCTCTGCCTCTCCTCTTCTCTATATATCTGACTTTCCAATAAAAATAAAATAAATCTTTTAAAAAAAAACATACTATCTCAAGTCCTTATTTCTTAGAACAACAATTGAAAACCAATTAACCAATGAGTGAGTATTTAGGGACTCAGAAATCATGTGCATTTCGTATGCTGCTTCTCAAAATAAATCTGTAAAGCTCAGTCAGTGAGGTGGGCATTTGACCTGGTGGTTTAAACACAACTTGGGATGCTCACAGTCCATACTGAATTGTCCAGGTTCAAATCTTGGCTCCATTATTAATTCCAGCTTCCTGCAGGGGCATGAAGCGGGTGAGAGTGGTGATGGCTAAAGTGGTTGCTGGGTCCCTTCCGTCCACATAGGAGACTTGTTTTGAGGTATTGCCAGTTCTTTGCTGTTGTAGATATTTGGCATTGAACCAGCTAATCTCTATCTGTACCTCTCTTTTTCTGTCTCTCTGCTTCTCAATAGTAAATAAAGTAGAAAAAAAACTTGTTTATTGTTTGGGGGTTGTTGGGGTTGGATGAAAAAGGCTAGAAGAGACCATACTGATTTATTTAAATCCTGAAGTCCCCCCCCCCCCCAACCTGGACAGGAAGAGAACTCAGTGTGGTCAGTGCTTGGGGAACTCTTGGCCGAAGTTCTTTTCCTTGAATACTGTCCCACAGGTGGGGAAGGCCTGGGAGGCGTTGTAACACCTGTTCTAACCCCCGAGAGAAAGCACCCTGCTTGTCAGACACACAAGACAGCAACTGCCAACAATATGTGACAGTCATCCATGCAACTTCATGAAATGTGTCAGAGCTCTTTGTTGTTAAAATCCTTTTTCCCCCATAGAGACAAGCAGCCATGTCTGAGTAACCGAGCAGTCCTGGTCCCTCCCTCCTCATTCGCTTACACTGCACCGTGAGTGGCTCAGAATGCTTCTGTGCCCCGGCCCGGTCCCACTCCCCACTGTGCCTGAGCCAGTTGCTGTCTCACCCTCTACTTAACCGTCCTTCTCTCGTCCCAAGTGTTGGTTTCAGCTTCTGGCCTGGTTATGTAGGAGGTGTTGATGGAGGATTTCTAGTGCAAAATTCCTTTTAACCTCTATCACCATTGCCTTCCAAGTAAAAGGCCCCATTGTCCCAGAACATTCCAGCCTGTCTTCCTGCTGGGGGATGCAGGCTTGGAATGAGCATCTGCGTCCTTGGGATATTTTCATGGAGAGAGGTTTTAGAGACCCATGAGCTTGGTGCCCTGTACCAACCTCCTTCGGCCATGTCTCTTCCTTGTCCATATGCAATAGGCCTTGAGTGCCATCTTCTGAGTCAGAAACCCATCACCACCACTGCATAATAAAAGGTAGGCAGACAGAAGAACGACAAACTTATAAATATATTTTGCGATTCCTGGTTGCTGGGAGCTTTAGATCCATTGATACAATTGGTGTTCACATCACGCCTTCCAGGGCTGATGTTGTAGTTTTGTGTTTCATCAAAACGAAGGGGAATTGGGGTGATGCTGAGCCAAGGATAGTGGTAAGGGAGCCTGCTCTAGGTCATATGGCTTATGACTGAGGGAATATGATCCTGTTAACTCTGCACCCATTACTTAAATAGTACACATTAGGAATAAAGCTAGACCATAACTAAGCTCTATTTCCAAATAAATAAATAAGATAAGGGAATTAAGAGGAGGGAGGAGAGCTAACAAAACAACAGTGGTAAATCACTTAATCCAGGTACCTGGCATGCAGTAAATGTTAACAATATTACTGCCCCAGTATACATTTTTTGGAAACTTGCTTTTGGGGGAGAATATTCATGATCCATTATTTCTTACTGGTGAGATGTGAAATTATTGACTTCTCACTGCTGGGCTTGGCATGTTGAGTTCTGCTACTGTTTATTAACGTGGTGAGGTTCCTTATAGGGAGGGAGTGTCCCTGCTGCGTAGTGGCAGCAATTATCAGTGTTGCTGTGTGGCTGCAGGAACCCATTGCTAGCAAACGCTGTTTCCTTTCTTTTGTTAGGGAAAAAAAATCCCATTACATAATTTAACAATCATTTTGTTCCATAGTGAGATGAAAAGAATTCAGCAGCCTTCAGCTGGTGCTGAATGGAGCAGCAAATTATAGAAATCACTGACATTAGTGCCTGGCTAGAGTAGGATTGTCTCCTACTGAATATTTGAAAGTATTTTGTCCAATCTAATTCTGAAAGACTGGAGTCACTAGGCTTCCACTGCGTTCCTTGGGAGCTGTAATTATGTGGCCTAATAGAGCTCAGTGGTGGGACATTTCCCCAGCTGACACGGAGCAATGGATGCATTTGAAGGAGGTCTGGCCACTGTGTTTCTCAAAATGGGATTTAGACAAAGGGCACAAAACGTGTTTTGCTCACTTCAGAAAATAATTATTTTCATTCTGTCCAAGAATATTTCTTTGGTCTGTCCTGCTGATGTTGTACAAGTTGCTACTGGGGAGATTTTTCTTTAGCTTTGTTTTTCTTTGGAGGATCCACAGAATACATAAAAATAGAACATTTTAGTGAACATGCAACCAGTCCCAAAGTCTTCACCCTGTGGTTAATCACGCTCCATTCGCATGCTCACCTGCTTCTAGAGTTGTACTGAAAGAAAATTTAAGTATAAACTTTTTTAAAAAAGGCTGAAAAGACACACAAAATATAAAACTTACCTAAATATTATTCACTGTTAAGGGTGTATTTATTTGTTTGAAAGGTAGAGTTACAGAGAGAGGTGTTCCATCTTCTGGTTCACTCCCCAAGTGGCTGCAGTAGTTAGGACTGGACCAGGCCAAAGCACTGGAGCCTGGAACACCATCCAGGTTTTCCACGTGGGTGGGTGGAAGCCACTCAAGTCCCGGGACAATTTCGTGCTGTTTTTTTCAGGCATATTAGCAAGGATCTGGATAGGAAGTGCTACATCCAGAGTTTGAACCAAGGCTCATGTGGGATGTGGGAGTCACAGATGAGAGCTTCATCGGCTGTACTGCAATGCTGGCCCCTTCCCTAAATGTTAAGCTCTTTGATAGCATTGCATATATTCACAACGCCGTGCTACAAGTCTAGAGCCTTTCAACCTCCCAAAGGAAGCTTGGCATTCACTAAGTAGTTACTTCTGTGCCCTCTGCCCCCAGTGTCTGGCAGTCACCCATGTGCCTTCTGACTCCCTGGACTTGCCTATTTAGGATATTTCCTATAAATGTGGTCCTAGGACATCCTGCTTTCTGGATTCTTTCGCTGAGCAGTCTTCATCCAGCCACTTTGCTTGTGCTGAGGTGCTTCTCCCCTTTCTGTGACTGAATCTATTCCCTGGCATTGGCGTTGGTGTTGGCACAGCACTTACCTGTTCATGTGTGCATGGGCATTTTGGTTCTTTGCAACTTTTGTCTGTGTGGATAGGGTTACTTGGAACATTCATGTACAAGTTTTTTGAACTTACATTTTAAAACCTTTGGATACGTATTTAGAAATGGAATTATAAGTCCTATGTTAGTTCTATGCTTAATCGGTTGATGATATCACAAACTAATGCTGTAGCAACTATACAATTTTTCATTCCCTTTGGAAGTCTAGGAGGATTCCAGTTTCTCTGTATTTTTAAAAATTGTAGATGTCCCAGTGGCTGTTAAGGAGTTATTTTTATTTGTATTTTTCTAGTAAATAATGAGATTGAGCATTTTTTTACGTGATTGTTAGATATTTGTGAATCTTCTTTTGAGAAATTAACTATGTTAGTCCTTTGTCCATTTGTTGAAGTGGGTTGTTTGACTTTGCACTGTTGGGTTGTAAGATTTGTTTATATGTTCTGGATAGTTGATCCTTATCAGATAAAAGGTTTGCTTATAATTTTCTCTGTCAGTTTTCACTCTTTCAATAGTGTCTTTTTTAAATATGCAAAAGTTTAAGTTTTTGAGAAGATTTAACTTATTTACCTTTTTTCCTTTTGTACTTTTGTTGTATAGAACTCCTTGCTCAACCCAACATTCATGGAGATTTACTTGTTTTTTTTCATACAAATTCTATAGCTCCAGCTCTTCTAAAGGGCTTTCAGCCATTTTTAGTTAATTGCTTTTTATATGGTGTGAGCTAGGAGTCCACCATCATTTTTTTTTTCACACAGGAGTTATCGGTTATGCTAGTAGCATTTATAGAAGAGACATGTCATGTAAATTTGTCCATAAGCATTTCAACGCATTTGTCTAAAAGATACCCTACGTTATCATAGTACACGTTTACACTTAGAAATATTCAACATATTTCCTTAGTATCATTGGATAGCTAAGCCTGTCTCAGGGTTTTCTTTAACTAATTCTCTCAACGTCTTTATTTTTTTTTTTTAATCCGTATGCCAATAAAGCATGCTCAGTTCAATTAACTCTCCTATCTTTTAAAATGTTTTAAAAGCTATGGCTTTCCCCTTGACCCCTCTTTTCCCTCCCTGCAATTTGGTGATCATATTTGTCTCCAATAATTCCCTTGTTGATTTTGCTGCTTGCACCCCATAATGTAACCTGTTTCTCAGTCCTTGGATCTTCCTGTAATTAGGTAGTTGAAGTGAGATACCTCGTTAGACTCAAGGTTTTGGTTTTCAGTCCCGGTAGTACTTCCTGGGTGATGCTGTGTTCTTTGATAAAGAGGCAGTTATTTCTTATTTGTAAGATAACATTATTTTTTATTGTTATTAGCAGCCAATGATGATCACTGGCTCAGTTTGTTAGGTTGCCAGGGATACAGGGTCATTGCCTTCTAATTCTGTCCTGCCATATTTCTTAGGTGGAATACCTCCATTTTATGATGAGCAGCTTTTGCTCCTTTTTATGTAAAGAATGTGAAATTCGTATACCAATGAGGAGATAGGCTCTTGATATTCTCCTTCTCCTTTGCCAATCATCAAAATAAAGAGTTGATTCTTAAAAAAAAAAAAAAAAAAGGAGGGGGAGGAGGCAATGATGTGATTGTTGAGGCTATCTTTATGATTGCACTTAATCAGTGTGTTTGATGTGTGTCTAGACCATTCTGTTCTACTTACTGATGTTGAGATGAACAACTTTGGCCATTGGGAGTTTCTTCACATTCACTCTTAGCTATCATATGTAATTTTCTACCTGCTTGGAATAGAGTCTGTTGAGACATTTCTCCAGTTTCCCTACAAACGCTTCTTATGCTCGTAAATTGTTTGTACCATATTACCACAAACTCCTTGTATTATGCTTTGTAATGATAAGACCTCCAGTGGCTTTCTAGAGAGAATGTGGAAGCTTTTTTAACCTTATAGTGGCATCCTCAAGTCAAGAATGGATATTGGAAATTGCATTCACAAAATGAGTTTCTGTGGGGCATCTGGAAACACAGAAAATGTAGCTTTTGCCTTAAGATTTTGTGTGCTTGTAGATATTCTGGGGACCTGTTGACATAGTACTGACCTCAGCAGTTTATATGTGGTCAGAGCTGAAACCGTTACTGCTTTGACTTCATTTTAGTTCTTTCTCTTGTATCAAGCCACGGACTGATTGCTAGTTATTCTGAAGTCTTCTTATAGAATTCCAAAAAAAAGGTAATAATAAGCACCTAGTAAGGTGATTTTTATTGAAGAGTTACTTTAAGAGGAGAAAGAATGGAATTGGATTCGTATTCTTAAGCCTAGAAAATGAATGTGAAAGCACACGGATTGCTTTTCCTCTTCTAATCCCTCTTTCCTAGTTAAGAAGGGCAATGCTTATTCTCTGCCTATTTTATAAAGTTGCTGAGTGCTGTAATGAGTTTGTATTTATAGAATGCTTGGAGCTTTTTGGATGAAAGGTGCTAAATTAGAGTTTATTGTTTATTGAATTTATTTGATGTGTTCAAACCTCCTGGGAACATTTACTGAAGCTAATTAGAAACAGACAGTCCCCGCTCTGACAGCTTACAGTGTTACTTGCAAACCAATAGCATAAACAGTGTGCACTTGTGTTATCCTAACTTGGGTTTGCCTGGAGAACCACTGTTCTGGATGATAGAGGAGTGATCTTGTTTGTTTAGGAAAAGTGAGGTCAAATGCTAGAGGTACTCTCATCATTGTCTAAGCCACTAACCTGTTCACATTTCTTAGAGAGACTTAAGTATTTCCCCTCCAATATCTAACTATAACTTGCAGGTTTAAAACTAGCCATTTTTTTCTGTTATTTTGGAAGGAAATTAAGGAAAGAGTCTGTTACATGTACTGATTTATGATCACTACTTTGCAGGAGTGGCATTCCAAAGAGACCAGCTGGAGTGCTGTGTCCTTTCTTATCCTAGCTGTATGGAAACTATCCAGGTTAATCACAATAATGGTTTCTTTGCTTGCTTTGCCAGCTGGTGATGGAGTTTTGCGGCGCTGGCTCTGTCACAGACCTGATCAAGAACACCAAAGGGAACACGCTGAAAGAGGAGTGGATTGCCTACATCTGCAGAGAGATCTTGCGGGTAGGTGACAAGTAGGGGATGGTTTCCCTGACCACATCTTTAGGCACCAGGTGATGTCCAGGGAGGCATGGTGCTGTATTCTAATCTTGCATTGGGATTCTGTGATATGGCAGAAATCTCCTTCAAGGTTTATCCTGACAGTGGTGGTGGCGCTGTGGTGCTGGCTGGGCACGGGGGACTGCTGGGATGAAAAGCCCTTCTGGGAAGGCCATGCACTCAATCGTGTGGGGGCTGACACTGCCTGATGTCCTCCAATATGAGAATCCAATTAGAAATCTTATGTCCAATCATAGAGGCAGTGTCCCATTTCAAGAATGCTTGAACAGATTCTGATCTTGAATCCATTTGACAAAGTGTGTCACTTATTGAATGTAATTAATGCTGTAGTTCCATCCCACCACATGAAGTCTAGTCACTCCTGTATATACAATCTAGTTTAGTGGATTTTCCTTTAAAAACATCTTCGAGCTTGAACCTAATTTTAAATCAATCACAATTACTAGACAAAACTATTCATGTTTTCCCAGTTTGCCCACAAATCCTACAATCAGGCAACCTCAACAGTGTCGTCCTGTTTGCTGAGCTCATTTCAGGGAGAGGCACTTAGTGCACCTGTCTGGTTCACTCACACCGACTCTCCTGCTGCTCACCCAGAGGCTGCTGTGTGTCTGCTGAGCCGCCCTCCCTACACTGCTCGGCGATTGCCATTCACTCAGGAGTGTTGCCTTGTTAAGTCAAGGGAGCAGAGGTTGAACCTGGTCTTCACTGTATGTCCAAGCCTTGCCTTTGAGAGCTAGATTATATTCCAGGTGATACCAGCCTCTGCAACAGGTGACTGTCTGGAAAGGACGTTTGATCGCCTCTAGGGGCCTGGCCATAGACCTTTCAGAAAGGAACTTAAAAGTACCATGTGACCATAGAGAATGCAAACTGTGGCTGGCTCACTTGAACACTTCGCTGTCTGCTTCTGCCAATACTGGTGGTAGAGGTGGCTCAGGGATCACAAGTGCCTCTGTTAGATGTCTGTGGAATGTTTGCATAGTGTGAAAGCTAAGATAGATCTAAATTTGTGTGGTGCCTGCTCTGAGCCAAACTGACCAGGGAAGGAAAGTGATGCTTTAAGACCCAAACCAGTGTCTCACACTGCCCGGTGCTTGCTTGGACACATGACCCTTTTTGACATCTTTACTTATGTGGAATTTCTCCCACAAAGGAATTTAGAGACTTAGTTTTCTCTTTATGTCATGTTCATACTATGTTGTAACAATGAGATGAACAGAAAATCATAAATAATAAAATGATAACATTCAGATACTCAGGAGCAAGGAAACTGGTACTGGCATAATGTAGATACTTGAAAGACTACAATTCCAGATTCATTTATTTTCTGATTTATAGGAAATCTATGTGATTACCTGAGAGGAGTCTGTACCACATAAACATCCCAGTCAGAGTAATTCATGGATAAGTGACATGCAATCCAGTGGCATTGACTGATTAAGTATTTCAGAAAATGAGTGTGAACTTGGAAATATCAAAAAGCATAACACATTTCAGTGATAACTGCCAATAGAGGAAATATGACTTGTTTTCCTTCTAAGTAAGCCACGTTGGCTAAAGTCTACGGGAAATTTTTTTGGTTGATCTGACAAATTTTTAATTGTGCTTAATTAAAATGGTGTAACAGAGAAGTTTGACTTTTTTAAGGATTTATTTATTTTTACTTGAAAGGCAGATTTACAAAGAGGAGGAGAGACATGGAGTGAGCTCTGCCATTTGCTGATTCTCTCCCCCAAATGCCCACAACAGCCAGTGCTGACCCAATCTGAAACCAGGAGCCAGGAGCTTCTTTCAGTTCTCCCATGTGGGTGCAGTGTCCCAAGGTCTTTGGGCCATCCTCTACTGCTTTCCCAGGACACACTATGGAGCTGGTTGAAAAGTGGAGCAGCTGGGATGTGAACCAGCACCCCTATGGGATGTGAAAGATTAGCCTGTTGAGTTACTGTGCCAGCCCCAAGTTTTAACATTTAAGTCCAAATATTGTCCCCTACCCAGAGTAGGGATTCATTTAATTCCGATTAGTAAGTTCTGTGTGGAGAGACTCTGCACAAACTTGCTGGTGCAGGCAGTCTTCAACTCTCCATGTGTCACTGGTGTGGCCCTGTGCTTTCCAAAATTAAGGACTGATTTGCAAGCATTTTTCCTACTGCAAGGGCCACCTGTGCCTGTCGGTTTACATGCATCACATATGTATGGGCAGCACAGCATCGTGAATGTAGAGAAGACGCCAATGTCATTCTGCAAGTATCTCTGGCGAGTTTAATTGTTGCAGGCCCCATTTTCATTCTGTTTATTTGCATCCTGGCTTATGTTCGTATTATCTCTCATTCCAGGGACTGAGTCACCTGCACCAGCATAAAGTGATTCATCGTGATATTAAAGGTCAAAATGTGTTGCTGACAGAAAATGCGGAAGTTAAGCTAGGTAAGAACAGAACCCAGTGAGCCTAGGAATGACAAGGATTTGGTAGGATTATTTCAGCCGCCTTTAAAAAAAGAACTAACGTAACTGTGGTACTGTGCACTTAGAGGGCATTGCTCTGAAAAGGGAAAGAAATATATCCATTTAAATACTCCCTTGGAGCATTTTGAGGAGTGAAGTGCCTATAGGTGGTGAACAGAACCGTGTACTTAATCCATGTGTAGAAATAATGGATTGCAATGAAGGGATAGAATTGCAATGGTGATCTGTGTTGCACAGGTTGTTTATTCTATTGCTGTGCTAGCAAAACACTGATGACTCAGTTTTGTGCATTGAAGATAACCACAGTTGGACATAATTACTTCCTATCATAACCTGTAAATTTTAGGTGCATTTGCATGGATCTCATTACTCGGGTCACTTATACAAACTGAATGTTCAGTTCGGTACTGTACATACTCAAGGCTCCACTTCACCTGCCGGAGTTATCCATGAGAGAATCCTTTCTTTGTGATATCCACTAGGACCCTCACCACAGTGAACATGAGAATCCCAACAAGCATGTGCCTGCTGTTAGCACACGTGAATAAAAGCAAGAGCCGACTGATTTATTTTTAGAGATTGAAGCATTTGCCCTTCTATTTTGTTAAAACATACAATTTCCAATTTTTCTCTTAGTGTTTTGGGCCAGGCTTTTATCTCATGAATATTCCATTTGAGAAACAAAAGCATGCATCATATATTGTATGTATAGGCCACCTTCTACGTGTCTCAGTACATTCCGTCATCACTAATTAGTGTTGATTTGTTGAGAATGGCGTCAGCCAGCCCCCATGCAGGATTATGTCGCAGAGGCATCCGAGCAGCGCTGGGTACATGTAATCACCCTCATCTTACAGAATCTGGAAACTGAAGCACAAAGAGGTTGATTCCTAAAGAGCAGAAATGAGACGCATGCTGAGGTAGACTGCTTTAGGCTGTAACTCTTAATAACTTTTTAAAACTCCCTATAAACTGCACATTTCAGCAAAGTAAGTTCCCTTATATCTAATATCTAAGATGCTTTGATACAGCTGAACATAACACCTTCCTCTTTTGTACTTGCAATTAAAAATGCATATTCACAGTACTGAAAAACCACAAAGAGCCCAAATGCCTGTATAAAAGCAAGTGAGTAGATAAAATGCGGTATGCATGAGTGGTCTTCAGAAAATCATGAAAGTTCAGATCATGAAAAAATTGCACAGATTTCAAATTTTTGCCTTCAAAACATTTAACTCTGTGTTCCACGAGCTTTTTGAAGCATCCTTGTATATGGGAAGGATTATGATCCAGCCTTCAAAGGAAGGATAGTGTGACCTTGATGTAGCATGGGTGGCCCCTGAGGACTTGACTAGTCAAACGGTACCAGACTAGTCAGATGGTAAAGACAGAAAATAGCCAAGGTGGTGAGGTGCTGGAGAGCTCCTGATGGTTGGGGACAGAATGCCAATCAAGAAGGAGAAAAATGTGCTCCCAGTTGATGCTGGTCATGGTCGCACCAGTAAAAGAAATGTACCTGTTGCCACAGAAATACGCAGGAGTAAATGTCTCAAATGGTAGGGTTGGGGTTACGTGTATTTCACCTTGATAGAATAAATGGCACAATGATTTTTATCACCCTACGATACCTACTACTTCATTCACTGATGTTCCCTTCATAGTGGACTTTGGCGTAAGTGCCCAGCTTGACAGAACAGTGGGCAGGAGGAATACTTTCATTGGCACTCCGTACTGGATGGCACCGGAAGTTATCGCCTGTGACGAAAACCCGGATGCCACCTATGACTTCAAGGTATGACTTCTCCATGGTATCCTTCACTGAGCCTTGCAGTGAGAGAATTTTCATGTGTCTGTGGATTTAAACTTAATATAACCCAAAGAGAAAACTGAAAAACATAGTCTGGATTAAAAATTATAAGGCATTCATTCTACCGACATTCTTGTTAATCATCAGCTTTTTTCCAGATGTTTATATTTTCACAAGGTAGATGTTTTGATAGTTTTTTTTGTTGTTGTTAAAAGAACAAGATAGAATTTATTGCCATGAGTCATCTTTTTGTGATTAAGGATCAAATGACTTTCCCATTTCTCTGTTGCTCAAAGTGTATTGACCAGGCTTCATTTTTATATGAGAGTGACAAATGATAAATATTTTTTGGTGTTTCTATAGCATCATAAAATTTGATTTGTATTTTGTTATTGTTGAAACTGGAAATTTGCTAGCCATTCAAAACCATGCTCAACGCAATTTTTCCTATAAGCCTTCTTTGTTTGTATTCTGAAACCAGATAGCTGTAATGATGTTCTGTCCCTCCTGTAGCTATAGTGTCAGATGATGTTGCTTTTACACGAATCGTAGTTAAAGCCAAGACATTAAAATTGGACCATGGGGTTGATGTACCACAGTTTCTTTAACCACTCTTTTTTTGATGCACATCTGGATTGTTTCCATGTCTTTGCTATTGTGGATTGTGCTGCTGCAAATATAGGATTACAGATCCCCTTCTTATATGCAGATTTCACTTCTATTGGGTATATTCCTAGCAGCAGGATAGCTGGGTCATATGGCAGATTTATTTGCAATTCTCCAAGCACTCTCCATACTGATTTCCACAGTGGTTGTAAGGCTACACTAGCCTACATTTACTCCATGGAATATTATTCAGCTATTAAGAAGAATGAAATTATACCATTTACAATCAGGTGGTCCCAACTAGAGGCCATTATGCTCAGTGAAATGAGTCAATCACAAAAGAACAAACACCGTATGTTCTCTCTTATATAATAAGGAAGCCAAACTGGAAAGTGCAACTTCAGTAATCTGATCCATACTGTTCTTTGTTTGTTTGCTTTTATGGCTGTATCCCATGTGTTTTGATGCTTTTTATTTCAGTTTTGTTTATTCCAAATGATTCCTTTTCTCTTGTCGAATTCATCATTGGTTCATGGATTACACGGTGGCATCATTTTTCCCAAGAGGCTTTTGTGTTTCCTTTTTGTCACTTGTGTGTTGGTTACTCAGTGGCACATTTTTTTCATGGTGCTGTAATCTGTTGTTGTTGTGGCTGTTCTATTTCATACCAGTTGTTTACCTGGTTTCATGGCTTCTCAATTATGGAAATGTATAGTGATGGAGTACTGGGGTCCATCATATACAGACGTGCATCCCTGCTTCCAGATGAAAGATAGATTCCCAATGAAACTGTTGGACATGTGTAGGCAGTGGGATGCCAGACTGTCTGACATTGTCTGTACCAACAGTGTCAGGATACACTTAAATAAGAGACTGACGGAATTATGATTCCTGATGAAGGACTACACTATTGTAACAAAATGGATAAAATCTGATGGGGGTTGAGAGTTTTGGGGGGAATCCCAGCCTATACAACATTGTACCACATTATTCAAAATTCAAACTAAAAAATCTATTTTAAAAAATTGGAGCATGGGCCTGGGAACTGGGTTTCAGACCATGCACTGGGTAGAGAGGCCCTTGTGATCTTTGTATAGATGATGAGATGCCCTTGAACAAGACCTGATAGTACTGGGGCTGGGTTTAGAGCTACATGGACTTCTGGAATAACTTCAGTGCTCACCACACATGCATATCTCATTAGTGATAATCTCCAAGTTAGGACCTGAACTCGGGTTCCCAGTGTTGTTCAGAGCTTTCTGCAATGTGCCACTGTGTTCCTCTGCAATGACTTCTGTATTAACCTTCAGCCTAGAACTGTAGAGTCTACTGGAAGACTTCCTTTCATAGGAAACACTATTAGTTCTCCGCATGGGGGGTGATTACAGAAATCACAGAGATGCTAACAGGGCAGTGATTCTAGGGCCAGTGTTTCCAGCTTTTGATAAAACTGTTTGTCTCTTTGGGGGGAAATGCAAGCTCAAAAGTATGAAAGCGCACTGATCTCCTGTAAATTTCCTCCTTCCTTCAAAGTCAGACACTGTGATAACCTGCCGGCAGTCTGTCTCGAAACAGCTGCCAAGACGGCTCCTGCCAAAATAAATGTCATTCATTTAAACTGCTAATGATAAGCACATTTCAATAATTTCATTGTAAATCCCTTCAGATGAGCCAAAATGTACGAAATAGATGTTCCAGTTGAGCTACATGTATGGTAATTGACTATAGCCAGTTTTTCAAACTATGGATATATTTAACAGGTGATCATTAATCCACATCTGGGCCACAAGCATTTTAGATTTTTTTAAACAACTCCTAAGAATCAGAGTGAAGTCCATGCCTTTGAAGGGTTAGGGGTGTGCAGAGGAGCTAAGAGTTCCACATGCACGCAGGGATAATCTGCAACATAAAACCTTGAGGAAGAACTTCTGTATCCTTTATTCAAAAGTTAAGAATCCTGGCGGGGGGAGGAAAGATTCAGCTGTATCTGCCATTGTGGCCTTCATGTGAGTTAATCAGGACTGTCTTGAATACCAGTTATACAAGGGGAAGAACCTGTCACAGCAAGATGGGTGCTTCCCTGGCCACTTGTCACGGGCAAAAGAAAAGAGCATGACAAAAGATGAAGAAGAGGGTCAGGCAGAACAGAAAGTTTGGGACATTCTTTATTTAACAGCTCATGGTTTTATCACGATCAGCAGAGATGCTGGTTTTTAAGTATTCTTTCACCGTCTCTGTTGTTACCAGTTCCTACCTGCTTTCCTGTTCAGTATTATTGGAAATGTGTTGTCATCAGAAGATGACTTGGCAATATGTCACCTTTCAAAATTGTTTATTCATTCACTCAGAAGTATTTGTTGAATGCCCACTGTGTATGATGAATTAGCCAGGCTGGATGTGTAGGTGCACAGTTTCCAACTGGGGCATTCATTTGAGACCCCACCCAAGTCCAAGGAGTTGGCACGTGTTCATTTGAACCTATAGAATCCCACCCTCTGTGCTCTTCTAAGCCAAGGGGGCATGCTTAGATGACAAACTGGCTGGAAGGGCACTGGGCTCTGTTGAGATCACTACTACAAAAATCTTGGCTAGAAAGTAAAGATGGAGTCCCTAAGAGAATTGCTGGGCTTTGCTATTTGATGTAATTTCTGTGGGTTGGTTACTGATTATTTATATGATGTGTCAAATAGGTCTTTACAGCTGGCCATAATTTTTTAAAACAACTAAAGAGATGCAGTATTATAAAGGTTTCTTACGGGAGTAGTCTGCAGAGCTGGACATTTTTATTATGGTCTGCTCGGATGTGATATGTACTGGGCACAGAATGAACCTCACTGAAAATAGGCCCTTTCCCAAGGAGGAGTGCAGAATCTCATTTGTCTGGTGTGTTGGCTTTCCCTGGAGACCCTTCCTTTCTTGTTTTCAGAAATTCTGTCAAAACACCTCAAGAAAAAGGAAAGGTTTCATTTCCTTGATAAATACGCAAGGCAGTAATGAAAGCCTTCCCATTTAATAATAAGCATTCAAAAATGGGAAATTAATAAAATCATTCAAGATTTCTAAGCTGCTTAAACTGTTGTTTTTGAAACTGTCTTTGAATTGCATTTCACTTGGATGGGATCTGTCTAGTGTTCTATAATCCTATGTATTTATTGCTTCAACAGAACCTCCCACTAAAGAAACTTCTCTGTGGTTAATGCCCATCAATAAGAAACTGTTGAATAGAGACTGTAGCATTGGTCCTGTGCAATACTGACTTCACAGCCATTTAAGGAATCAAGCGATATATGTGTTGGATTTGGATAATTCAGAAGTTAGTTTTGGGCACAAGAAACAATTTACATATGGCATCTATAATATATATGGAGTAGATACAAGTATACCTCTTTGCAAACATGCACATATACAGAAGGCTGGGAAAAAAATAATGTCTTACTTTTAGGTTATGTGCATGGAGAACTCATCATTTTTATTTTCATAACAGTTTTGTTTCATTTTAAAATTGATTTTAAAGACACAGTATCACAGAGAGAGAGAGAGAGAGAGAGAGAGAGAGAAATGTTCTACCTGCAGGTTCCCCCTTGAAATGGCCACAATAGCCAGGGTAACTTAAGCTAAATCCAGAACTGCACCTGGGTCTCCCACATGGGTGGGCAATGACGCAAGTACGTGAGCCCGGGTTCTGCTTCAGCAGAGTAGCCAGGACAGAACTTCAATGTGGAATGTAGGAGCCCAAGGGAAACGTTAAGCCACTCACTGTGCCACAACATTTTCTATAGAACCTTTGGTATCAACAGTGTCAGTAAATGAGACATGCATTTTTCCTGTTAGGAGGAGAAATTTACTTGCTTATGAAGAGTCACTTATGTAAACAGCCAAGTTTCAGTTCAGAAACAGGATTTGGGTCCATTTATCATTTTTGTTAAGAGGGATGTGATCACTACTCCTAGCAGCAAAGCAGATCTCTTTTTCATTAGCTTTTCCCCCCTCTTCCAAATTCCTTATTTATTGGGACAGTGAGAGATAATAAAGTGATTGTTGTTTTAGGCCATTCAGCTTTGAGGTGATTCGTTACCTGCAACAGATCATTGTAACACTCCGTGGACCTTCTTGGTATTTTCTTTTTTTTCTTTCTTCCTTTTTTCAATTTTTGACAATCTTTACACACTTAGGGTAAAAAGGTTCAAGGGCTATAGGAAAGTGGGTAAGACTATTATTTCCATATTGTTTCCTTCATGTTCAAATTGTGATATTAAGGGAGAAGCCCCACCCAGTTTCCCACCCACCCCAGGTCCCAGATGTAGGGCATACTCTGAGGTTCTTGCTCAAGTGGTTTTGATAGTTCACCAGTTCTGAATTGCTGCCAGTCTTGCCACTCCAAGCACGATGAGGTCGTTGAAGAATCCACTGATTGACATAGTCCATCGTAGATTCTCCATTTGCCCAGTATTTCGCTGCCAACATATAGCTGAGGTGGTTGATTGACCTATTCTGTCTTTTATCTTTTCTTGGTTGGGGTTCTGAGTCCAGCATTTTGATTGGAGAGATCTCCAAAGAAACTTTGTCTGAGGTGTTCTCTGACCAGATTCTTGTATGTACTAGCAAGTACAGGGCCCAGCACAGTCCGTCGCCCGATCAGCTAGTGGTTGCAATTGCTGGGTTGGTTCTGTTTTCAGCCCCGACTTCCACTGGAACCAATGGGTGTTGCAGTCCAGCCTGGTTCTGCCCAGCACCTACTCAGCCCTCGCATAAACCAGTGGGAGCTGCAGCCTAGTCGAAATGACCCACAATAACCCCCACCAGGCCTGCCTCCTACCCTGGTTTGCCAGTATGTGTAGCAGACTAGTCCAGTCTGTCCCACACCCCATTTGGCTCTCATACATGTCAATGGGTATTAAAGGTTAGTTCCGTCTAACCAGCTTCACTATGCAACCCACACAGATGCTGTTGGGTCTGTCTAGCCACCCCATCCCCTAGTTTTCGTGCCCTGCCATGGGGGGTGGTAACCCAAGAGGGAGGAGCCCACTATTTCCCTCCCAGGCCTCTCCCACTCCCAGATTATGCACTCTCCAGGAGGTTCTGTGGTTTGACTGACAGAATTAGCCCCCAGTACCAGCTTCTGCCAGCTGATGCTATGGCTAAGCCCCAATAACCCTCACCCACTCTAATTTTGTTTGCACCAGTAGGAATAATCCGCCCAGCCTGGCTCTTCCCTGATCTAGTCTACATGAGGCTCACAGGTGTTGTAGCTCTGCTTAGTCTGGTCTGCCCCCATCCCAGCTCTCACTCTCCAGTGGGAGTAGTTGTCCAGCAAGGGAACCACCCCTTATTCCCCTGCTGGCTCTGCCCGCTCCCCCCCCCACCCGTCCTGGCTTTCATGCGTGCTAGTTGGGCACTGCAGTCACATCCGGTACAGGCAACCTCACCTTGGCATTCCGTATTGTGCACTGTTTTTTGTTGCGACCGAACCCGGCTTGACCCACACTCTGTTCTGGTGCTTGGATTTGCCAGTGGATGACATGAACTGATTCAGTCTGGTATGCCCCCAACCTATGCCAAATGTATGCCAGTGGGTAACTATCTATGGCCTGTTCTGGGCTGTTTCCTTTCATGTTTCTTGCGCTTACCTGCTGGGTCTGTGTCCTGCCAGAGGAGTTGCCCAGGCTCCTCCATCAGAACCTCTACCAATGCCAGATTTCGTGCATACCAGGGAGTCCATGAGCCAGCCCTACTCAGTTCACCTCCTGTCCTAGCAGGAACAGTGGCTTTTCCTGACTGGCCTTCAATCCAAACTGGTCCTTACTGTTGGATGTTTCAGCCCAGCCATGGCTCGTCCATACCCACATATGGCTCACACATGGTTCAATAGGGGTTGAGACCTTGCCTAGTCCATCCCACGTCTACCCTGGTCCTCCAGGACACCAGAGGTTATGGAGTCTGACCCGGCCCGGTGCATCCAATCCCAGTCCACACTTGTGCCAAGGAAGACTACAACCGTATCCTGATCAGAATGCAGCTCCCATTCCAGCCTACTCACCTCTTGGTGGTAACCTCAACCCAGCTAGGGTTGTCCCCTTAGCTCCCCAACCTGGCCTGTTCCCAGCCATAGATCACGCGCGTGCCAGTGGTTGCTCTGACTCAGCTTGGCTCAGCCCCTCACCTGTCACGACCTCTGCCTTAGACACTGTGGCTTATCGTTCCTGGCTCACGCAGACCAGTAGCTGCAAGAGCTCGGCATGACCTGTGCTCCATCCTGGTCTCTAGTTTCACTTGTGGGCTAAGGTTTGCTCAGTCCTGCCCGGTCCACCCTGTTCCATTACCAATTCACACATTAGCCAGCTGTTGGAGCTATTTTGCCCAGCTTGTCTGACCCCCAGGTCTGGACCACATGTTCACCAGTGGGAGCTATGACTCGCCAGGGGAGTTTCCCAAGTTCCTCCACTTAATCCACTCCCAGACCCAGTTCTCATACATGCCAGTGGGTTTTAGGCCAGGTTCCAGTGAAGTCTGGCGTTTCATTTGGCCTTGTATGAGCTGGTGAATGTTGCAGCCCGGCCCACCCCACACCTTATTCAGGATGCACATTTGGGTGCTATTGCCTTGACCAGTCCAGACTGTTGCGGGTTCCTTTACCTGTGATTGATGGCAGGTTCCTTGGTCACACCTAGCTTAGTCCATCACCACTCCAACTCTTGAGCTAACCAGTGGGGCTAGGATTTCCACAGGGTTTGGCCCACACATCCACTACAGAATCTACCCCCGGATATGGTTCTGAGTGGTAGTTAATGTAATGGCCCTGCTTAATGTGACCCTTCTCTTGATCCATCATCATGTCAGGTAACAGGATATGATTCTGCTGGACAAGCCCCGAGCCATAGCTTTTGCATGGACTGCTGTTTGGTGGTCAGCATTGTTCAGTGATTACAAGTTCTTCAAAGGAGTAGTTACTGTCATTGGGAATCTTTAGGATTGATTCACGTCCCAGAAACACAGTGGGATCAACCTGGAGCTACCTAAGCAGTGAGTCAAAGAACCAAAACCCCAGAGGTCTCAGCCGGGCAGCCAGCAGGTAGAACCTGGCACCAAATGGCGCACTGGCTGCCCGGGGACAGCTCACCACATGCACGTGGTGGCTGGTGTCTGGGATCCAGGCATGAGACGCGCCGTCCTGAGAACCTCCCGGCTGCTGGAAGTTTAAACTCCCAGGCCCAAGGTCGTGCCCCTCCCCAATCCCATTCACCGCCCAATGAGGGCAGTGGGTGGGCCCTGGACCTGCCCAGCCATGGAGATGTCCCCCCTCGGTGTACTCACACCCTGAAGGGAGCAGCCCCTAGCGCCCAGGCAGGCCTGGGGACAGCTCACCACGTGCACGTGATGGCTGGCTTCTGGGCCTTCTTGGTATTTTCTTAATTGGATTTTATTATTTGCCATGATGCAGTTCTGTAGAGAGATTCCTCCCTTGCCCTCCCCTTGCTTCTCCGCTGATTTCCCCTCCCTCTTTCCCCCTATTATTACAGCACTTAGAAGTTAAACATCTGCTGTTTCAGTGCGTCAGGGCACTGCAGGTGAAGACAGAGTAGAAAATCTAGTATCATTTTGTCAAATAGTTATTTTTGTTATGCTCTAGCTATAAGCTCTTCAAGTCCATGGCAACGTATGACATTCCTTTTAACAATTTTTTATTTTAATTTTTAATTCACTTTTAACAGATTCAGTGCGATTTGTAGTCACAGTTCCAAGAACAGGATGGGAGTCCCTTCCTCCAGCTCTCTCACCTTCCTCTCTTGTCCTTTCTCTTTCCTTCTATGCCAGTTTTAATTGTTTTGGTACATGCTTTACTCTTATGGTATACTAGTGAGGCAGAAGCGTAGAGATACTACACATCCTCCCCTCTCCGACCTCTGGAATGATCTGGGCTGAGGCGGTAGCAATCTACCTGAACTGTGTGCTGACACTCTTCCCACCGGCACAGCCATGGCCATGTCCTCCAGGGTGGGTTCGAGGTGCCCTGCTTCTGGACAAGCGCTCCTTCTCCCCTGGGCATAGATACTTGACTTCTGTCATATAGGGTGGGAGTAGCTCCTCTGGGTGAGAGACTTAGACAAGGTCAGTCACCTGTCTAATAAGAGGGTCACTTCAAAGCAGGTGTCACCTGCAAGCATGGTATTCACATTAGGGAATGGGAAGGACATATCCTCACATCAGCCTTGGCCTGTGCCTCTAGAAATCCAAGCATGAATCCTTCCCTGCTCCCACAAGGCAAATGAAAGGGACACTGGGCCAATGTCACCAATGGGAAACTGAAACTCCCGTCCAATATCTTTCTGTGGCTCATAGTCACACACACTCATTGAGATTCCTTTACTATTTTGAAAGCGTTGGAGGGAGAGGGAGAGCAAGGAAAGAGAGAATCTTTAATGGTTAAAGCCATCTTTAACCCCAAGATAGCTGCGACAGTCAGGTCACAATCAGAAGCAAGGATCTCCTTCTGGGTCTCCCCAGAAGCACTTGGGGCCCAAGCACTTGAGGTATCTTCTGCTACTTTCCCCAAACCATTATCAAGGAGCTGGATTGGAAGTGAATAAGTGGGGGCACAAACTGGTCCCCCTATGCGATGTGGGCATCTCACACAGTGGCTTTGCCGGCTGCACCCCAGCACTAACCCTGGGTTGGAATTCCTCGGCCAGACCCAGCCAGCGTGATCTCCAGCCAATGCTGAGTTCTTGGAGGAAGAGCATCGTGTCTCCTTCTAATTATTTCCCTTAAGCCGGATAAGAAATACACATGAACAAAAAAGAAAGTTTCTGTCTCCACTTTGTTTTATGAGAAATGGGATTATTGATCGCTATCTCTGCTTTAACACACTTGGTGACCCAGAATTCACCACCTTAGTGATGTTTCCATATAAGGTAGTATATACGTTGATACTATAAAGAGAGTCACTATTGATGACAAACAGGGCAAGTCTAACCAGCAAACTTGGTCTCCTATTGCTGCACTGTGTTACAGGAGTTAACTTTCCTGAGCCTGTATAAAAATGAGAATGATAGATTGTTGTATGTTAGCATAAAGTGTTAAGGTTTTAGTAAAATATCATATTAGTACTAATATCAGTTAGTACTAATATCAATTAGTACATACATAGAACAGTGAATTAATATGCAAGCGAGTAATACATCATCTGATATTTGGTAAGCATTCCCTTTATGACAACTTTGTGTGTTTTCAATATGTGAAAGGGCTGCTCTTGGGGGTTACTTTTTTAAGTAAAAGCTCAGCAATATCCCATGGCCAGGTCTCCTGTTTGCATGGAGCACTTGCATTGTTTATCACTTCTCCGTAACATCTACCAGGTAAGGGGCTGACCTTAGGGACCACATTCAGTACATATGAGTTTCTTTTTCCAACTAGAACATTTCAAAAAGAACAAGCTAGCCACAAAGGAGTTCCCAATGAAAGCACTGTTTTCTGCTCTTTGGGAGGAGTCTGTTCAGCTGCTTTGTCACCTGTAATTGGCCATGCTGCTCTGTGGATGGGTCTTGTCCTTCTGACTTCTTATCCGAATCTGCCAGGAAGAGGCGGTGGACAGAAGGCAAGGCTGGGGGAGGTAGGGCATACCTTTCCCTGTTGGCATCCTCTGGTTCTGCTATAGCCCTAGGTGAGCCCAGTGGTTTCTTCATGGCTGCTTTGCCTGACTTGAATTTGCTGGTTGAACTCCCTGTCGGTGATGATGGGTTCTGGGATTCTGTCTGAACCCGCATTTGTTAGAGAATTGCATTGTCGGAGACCCCTTGTGTATGTACTGGGTGTTCGGCCCGATTCTGCAAGGTTTGCTTTCATGTCCCATCGCAGAGTGGGCTCAGGGTTGTTAGACGGCCCCAGTCATCATCCACCCCAGGTCCGAGTGCCGGATGCAGTGTAAGTTGCCTGGTGTTCTCGGAGTTCTCTTCCTGTGCCCCACTGCCTCTCCCTCCTCTGTGGCTGCTTCAGCTGTCTGACAGGATCTTTTCTTCCCTGTATCCAGGAGCTGAGCCCCAGAGCTAAGGCTCTCTTCTGTTCCATTTTGTTCTCTGTCAGTGGTGCTGCTAGAATGCCCCTCTCACACACATATACCAGCCAGGAGCGGTGTGTCACCTGTGCCTTGCTCAGTCTCACTCGCTTCTGCGTCTGTGCTGTGCGTAATGCGCACTGGCTGCACTATTAGTCATGCCTCGGGCAGGCCGCCCTGCACCGCCCCACACCTCTGCCATAATGAATTGCCCAGATCCTGCCAAAATGAGTCGCAGCACAGCTATAAAGGCAACTTATCTCTCCCTGACTCCCCTCCTTCCTGCCTTTCTCATCTCCTGTGATCTGTCTTGCCAGCTGTAACTGCAGCATTTGCTCCTGGATTTAATTCTGAAGTGTCTTTGGGATTCACTAATGTATCCAAAGGCTGAAACAAGGCCCAGTTGGGACATTGATGGCTTCCCAGCCTGGGCAGTTGAGCATAGCTTACAAGCAGCAATGAGTCCACATGGCCAGGAATACAAATGCTTCTTTTTTGGAAAACATGAGAACCCTAGCAAAAAAAAATGCCAAGTGGTGTGGCCATGTGACTCTTTAAAGAATGAGCAGGCAACGGGATGACAGGTGTCATGGCAGTGGCCTTCAGCAGAGAGAGCGTCTGAGATGGTAGGCATTCCAGAAAAGCCAGCTCTCTTCTCTAACTCTTGCTACTTCCTGGGGAAAGAGTGCAGGCTCCCCCGACTGCTGTGATCTGTGCTCCCACGTCGTCTGGTTACACTTTCTCTGGTTACCACTGTGTGTGTTTTCTCACTTGGGAATGTGTTTGGCTGTGCCTGGAGTGCGTCTGTCACCGGAAGTCTAGAGAGAGAGGCAAATGCAGGCATGATGTGGGGGCTCGGGGATGTTGTCAGAAACCCCGGCTCCTGCCTGTCCGTGCTGGCATCGTTTATGTGTGGGCTGGTTGCCTCACATTTGCAGGCTGGATGCCGGGAATCCAGAAATTCTGTTCGTCTTTGAGGCATGAAGAAAGAAGGAGGAGTTGGAAAGGAACTGGATATATCGGTTCCTTATTTCAGGAAAAACAGAAGCTCCCAGATGATGTTTGGGTTTTGCCCAGGGTTCCATATAGCGCGTCCCTAACAGGCATCCTAGGTTCCTGGGGAGTTGGGAACAGCCGTTGCTGCTTTCATCTGCTCAGCTACAGCTGAAAATGCCATGGTGGAGTGGTGCTGTGGCGCAGCCAGTTCAGCTGTGGCACCGGGATGACAGGTGTCATGCCAGTGGCCAGTTCAGCTGCCACCTGCATTGCTCCCATTCCATATGCATGCCAGTTTGAGTCCTGGCTGCTCCGCTTCCAGTTCAGCCCCCTACTCATGTACCTGGGAAAACAGCAGAGGATGGCTCAAGTCCTTGGGACCCCACACCCACATGGGAGACCTGTAAGAAGCTCTTGGCTTCAGCTCGGCCCAGCCTCAAACATCGTGGCCATTTGGGGAATGCACCAGTGGATGGAAGGTTTCTGTCGCTCCCTCTCTTCTCTCCCTCCTCCCTTATACCTTCCTTCTGTAACTCTGCCTTTCAAACACGTGTGTTAAAAAGAAAAGTTATATTTAATTTAAAAAGAAAAGAAACTGCCTATGGGGTCAGCCAATAAACAGTATGTGCCGCAACCAAAAGAAGAGAGCTCAGAAGTAGACCGGGCAGGCCAGTCTACCTAACTGCAGAAGGGAAAGACAATCATATTCTTGTGCCCTTTTAAGATCAGGGGTTAGGAAGCACTCCTGGATACTCACATGTCACAGGTGTGTCGTTGGCAGTGCAGAAAGGGGAGGTCGAGTAGCACTCTGTGTGTAGCTGAGCGGGCAGCCTGATTCAGAAGGCTATTCCCCTGTGTCAGTCCATGGAGCTTGCAGCAGCCAGGGCCTGGGTCACTCCAGTTACCTTCATTGTACTGCTAGCATTTTTAGTGAGTTGCAGACCAAGTAGGAACCTGGAGCAGTTATATTCCAAGCCCCTGCTAAGGGAAGGAAAAGACTGTGATGATATCTCAAGGGAAATGGCCCAGGGGAAATAGACGCAGCTCTCCTGAAATGCTGGTGCTGAGCTCCTCGGGAACCCAGGTGGGCACCCTGTCACACCTGCTTAGTGCATGCTGGAGCCGGATCATCCGCGTGGGCTCCACAAGCCCCAGGACACCAGCCCTCCTTCGTTTCACTTTTCTTTCACTAGCTCGTTCATTTAACAAATGAACTAAGGGTCTAGTGTGGGTATACTACCTTCTAGGTGCTTGGAATCCATCAGTTAACCAAACCAAGATTCCTGCTTTCCTGTTGGTCTTACATTCTTGGGGTGTGTGTGTGTGTGTGTGTGTGTGTGTGTCTGAGGGGCATGGTGGAGGGAGAGAAAGACAAGAGGAACACACACACACCCATAAAATATAGTAAGCCAGCATAGTGTGTTGGAAGGTGATCCCATTGGTGGGGAACAAACATGGGGAAGGAGGAGGGGCCCCGCATTGCTGGGGAGAGGCTGCAGGGGTCCCAGCTGAGAACACAAGTTCCTAGCAGAGACGTTCTGGTGGGGAGGGTTCAGCTTGCTCACCACTGGGAGGAGCTGCAGACAGAAGGACCCACTAGGAGCGCATAGCCAAAGGCACAGGTGTGCCTGGGTATTCTAGGTGTTTCCATACCCCCCCCACCCCATCTTAGTCCTGGTCTGGAGCCCGTCTCATCCCAGCACCACCACTTGCTTTCACATTGGTAACTATCAAACCAGCTCGAAGATTCCTGGACTCAAGGCCATACACACTGACCCTGCTTTGATAATCAGGGGTGTAGAGCTGTCTGCTGCCTTCCTCCTTGTTCCCCTTTCATGTGACAGAAACACTCGGTGGCTAGGAAAATGGGGGGGAATGGTGATAGACCTTCCAACAGGAGAGACAACAGCATGGGGACCTCGGAGCCTCCCGACCGTTCCCAGACTGTCCTTCCCATTTCCTGTTTAGTGTCTCCTCTACAGAGTGACTCAATGTTTTCATCATGTTCCGAAACAATCGGCTTTGTCTGTCAGCCATAAAGCCCCAGGTAGGAGAGAGCTGTGTTTTCGTCTTTCACAGTCACTGCTCCCGGGCTGACCTGTAATACGTGGGCTGAGCTTTGCCCAGCAGCTCCGGAAATGACCTCACTAGGCAAGGCAAGAGCCTGTGGGAAAACTGTCAACTCGTGGGCTGTGCAAACAGTGGGAGTGCGTATGCATTTAATGATAAGCTTTGAACACATCTTTAAACAGAACAAAGGGAAAGGACAAGAGCCACTTTCTTCAGCTGTGCAGCACAGAGCAGTTTCTTGCTGTCTGAGGAAAGGGGGGTGTGTAACAATGCAGTGTTGGTCTCTGTTGGGCTGAGAACCAGTAGCATTGAAAGGAATCCCCTTGGGTACTGGTTTGAGGTTACACATGCCCCAGTCACCTGCTCGGAGATGGAAGACCACCGAGGACGTCCCCTCCTCACAGTACGGATACTGAAATGTCACTCAGGCTAATCTAGTGAATGATTCAGCATGAACTTCTTAGTTCTTTTCTAGGTACATCACTTTTTCATGTGTGGCCTCGATGTTGGTGTGATGAGAGTAACAGGGAAGCTTGCCATGGGTCCCTGTGATCTCACTAAGGATACAGTTGAAAATCAACACTAACATACAATCCACATGAGGCCTTTAAGAGAAGTGATTGTTTATCAAGCAAGGGATGGATGCCCAGCACCCAAAGAAACTGAATGCATGACTCTTTCAAGAGAAGACCATCTTGTAATGTCAACTGGCAAGCAGAAAGGAGACACGGCTAAAATCTTCTCTCCCCACTTTGGGTTCTGAGACAGGTTTTATGAATTCGGGTGGACATCTAGTATGGGGAAATGTCACCAAGACAAATTCTGACTGGGAGGCCAGAGCATCCATCTCCCTGGTCGACAGTCTACTCTCTTCTCTGGTTCCACTCATACCCTGGGCACCTGGACTCCAGAGGGCAGGAACGTTGACTCCAGGCATTGTTTGAGGTTTAAGCCTTCCTCTTCACACGCCCAGGTTACATGACTTATATTTGCTGTATGTCAAGACAATCGGACATTCTAGCCTCCAACGTCAAGCCAGTTAGTTTTGCTTCTGTGGTTCTAGGAGAGTGAGACTCTAGCCAGATGCAGGTCGTTGAACCAAATTCTGTATTAGGTTTTATTACCAGTCCTGGAAAACTGAAGCAGTAAACAGCCTTTTGGGGTTTGCTAGCCTGCTTTTCCGCATATCTTGATTTGCCTCCTCCTTTACAATATTTAGAAACAACCGATTCATGGACTCATTGTCAGACATATCCATTGTTGGAGATTGCACGGGCGGAAGTGGGGGCATTGGCCTCAAAACCCTGAAAAGTCAGTCTGAGCAGGGAAAAGGATCAAAGAATGTAAGGCCCACTGTTACACATTACCCATAAAGTAGAACATATTTGTTTATCTGCTCAACATCCGCTAGCCACCTGCTACTGCACTCAGCTCTGTGTCTTCCTTGTCTTGCAGAGTGACCTGTGGTCTTTGGGAATCACCGCCATCGAGATGGCAGAAGGCGCTCCCCGTAAGTACCTGCCACTGCGGTGTAGTGCGCTGCTGGTCTGCCCTGCAGGCACCGAGGGCTCCTTGCCAGCGCTGTAGTGGCTTTGCTTCCACTACGCTGTGCCCTGCGTGGATTGGAGCTGGCAGCTTTCGAAAGTAGAGCGTTCTGATCAACCAGAAACCCATCCATAGCAGTGCAGTGCGGGCATCTTGTTTCAACGAGAAGGGAAAGAGAAAGAAAGCCAACTGGGCAAGTCTGGGGGTATGGTACAGACCAAGTGTGCAGTTTATCTCTGAATGACTTTTTACCTCCCATAAAACTGACCAGCATACCCAGAATATAGACTGTGACATCTGAGCAGTCAGAGTTGGTGGTCGGTTCCCTGGTTCTGCAAACACAGTCGGTAGCTGGCAATCCTCTTCCAGTTATGCTCATCTGAAGTTAGTTGAGAGAGAATGGCCAGGGCCTGAAGGCATCTTGAGAAGCTCTTGAGTTCCTGGAGTTCTAGAAAACTTGCCCTGGGGTAGCTGTGAGAGTGTGTATCCAAGATGCCCACACAGAAAGGAGAATTGGCTGAGGGTTCCAGCTTGCTAAGTGGCTCTGCAGTTGCCCCTCCCAGGGGGCTACTGCCCATTGATGGCTGAGTGGGGCACAAGGTACCAGGACAGACCCTTGCCTGGAAGATGCAAGAGCACTTGTAGGCAGCTGCCACCCCAGTCATGCCCCAGGACTTTGCCAGCCCTGCTTGCACAACGGGACACAAGCACTCTTGCACCTGCTTTTCCTGGCATGCCCCTGCCCTCAGGACCAGACCTGCTGTCTCTCCCTTTGATCCAGGAACATTCCCCACCACATTACTCGCATGCTTCACGTCCCCTTGGTGTCTGCTCTGCAAAGGATCAGGATCAAAACAGGCCCTTCATCTGCGTGGCAGGTCATCGATGCTCCTGTCTTCGCTCTGCAAGTTGTCCTAGTCTGCTTTTGTTCTAAGTTGATGGGATTCATCAGTTGCACGATTGCTTTTGAGTGTTTGCTGACAGTCCCCCTGCATTCACAATGCCAATAGGTATTTGTGCATCAGCAAAATAATCGAATACGCTCTTCAAAACCAGATTATAATCCTTGAAGAGTAACAGACAGGTATTAAAAATATGCTTCTGCCCACAGAGTCCCTGGGTTTTTTAGGGAATACATAGTCTCATTCTAGGTGAGAATAAGGAAATGATACCTCCAGGTATTTAAAAAGTTAGCTAATAAAATATTTCCATTAAAATAAGGTATGGCCTTTTCTTTTTTTTACTATAAATGATAATGTTAGGTTGACAAATTGAGACATTTGAATAGTGCCGTTTTCTGCCAGCACTGTTTAACCCAATCTTCTACTCTTCTTGGGCCAGGGAATTGGTAAAGCTGAAGACCCACTTAGGAGATTTAGAAACAGAGAGATGCTGTTTGGGGCTCACACTTGGCACTGCAGAAGTCCAGATAAACAGCATGGCATAGACTGTAGCCTATCAAATAGCTTTTATTTTATGGCTTAGGCTTTTGCTGAATAAAAATAATGCTCCATCCCCATGGCGGTGGTCCCTGATTTGACTGTCAGATGATTGCTTCTTGCAGACAGCTAGGGGCTGGCCCAGCTGTCTTTATTTTCATAAGTGTAAAACGAAAGTGTGCTCAATGTGCAGGCTCACAGAATACCCAAAACGAGTTGTATTTTATGAGACTGCTGTCATTGGATGAGCTCTGTTCAGTGAGCACAACACCGAAGCTTCTGGACGCTCTGAGTCCAGGCTTGCTGAGCGTATGTGAAGCCGGAGGGTCGTTGGCAGCACTGGCCGCAGAGGCAGCCTGGGCTTGGCCTGGCTTTGGCCTCCTCACTGGAGCTGGCTCTGCTTTTGGTCTCTTGCAGCTCTCTGCGACATGCATCCGATGAGAGCCCTCTTCCTCATCCCCCGGAACCCAGCGCCTCGGCTCAAGTCCAAGAAGTGGTGAGTTTGCTCGTCAGTGTTCTGAAGATGGTCTGAGGGTGAGATTTTCCCATCATTCTCTTTCGGATGAGCTCCCGTCCCAAGGCCCTGCTGGCGATGAGACTAACATGCACTGAGACCCGCTAGCTACATTTGCATATGCTGTCACTCAGCGAAAGTGAGGCTGGGCACCTGATATTGGTAGAGCAAGTCTTATCCTCAGAGCTTCAAGGTAAGGAGCTATTAGTTACAATGGGTAGTGGGACCAGGTAATATATAGTGGCTCTTTAATTTATAACCTCAAGTGATGTCTTTCCCAGCAGCATGGAGCATCTTAAGGGTGAGGGTGGTAGTTTGTAACATCATCCTGTTAGGTTGGTCCACTTCTATTCCTTAAGACAGTAATTTCCTGGTTCTACTTGAAATGAATATGCCTGTAGCATGTGCATAACCATTTTTAGTCCTTTAATTCTTGCTTATTCTGGATGGCAGATACTACTACTCACTTCTTATTTTGAACAGTGTTACAACATTTCTGTCTAATAAACATACTTGCCTATGAAGGTGACTTAAAGAAAACAACTACGTGAATACTAATTGAACGGTGTAAGGGTGTAGCAAAATTGCGTGCTTAGTGTTTGATTCCCTGAAGTTTGGGAAGCTGAGTTGAACAAATTGAGGCAGATGTTCGACTTCTGGCTTTGTGTTCTTGTATTGGGATCTCTGCAGGTTATCATTCTGTTGCAAAGTTCATTGCTGCCCACTTTTCTATGGAAATGGTATAGCTTTCTTGCTACTTTTTGTTCATTATACATTTGAGAGACAGAGAAATGAAACTCTTCCATTGGCTGGTTCATTGCCCAAATGTGTGCAGAGTCTAGGGTTGCACGGTGGGGATAGGGGGAGTCAGGAGTTCGATGTCAGTCTCCCCATGTGAGCGGCAGGCGCCCAAGCTACTTGAGCCATCGCCACTGCCTCCCCGGGTCTGTATTAGCAGGTGTCTGGAGTCATCGCCAAGTGTTGAACCCAGGCCCTGTGATGCAGGGTGTGGGCATGCTAACCACTAGGTCAAATCTCCCACCCACCCCAAACCTAATACAGATTCTTGGAACTGATCCTTCTTGCATCAGAGCCAAAATCTGCAGCCTCTTTTTCTTAGAAACAAATCCTGGAGAAGTTAGACCAGGAGGGCACCAGATGTTTCTGCCCCTTTCTATGCCACTGGCTTTTACTGCCTTGTTCCCTGTATTTGGGGTCAGCCTGGACTGTACAGAGAGAAGTCTTAATGAATGCACTGTGCAATTCTGGCATAGCAACACCGGGGGAGCACAGGGAGAGAGGAGACAGCCAGCGAGGAGGTGCCAGCCTCCTGGTTGCCATGCCGGGGAGGCAAACCACGAGTTGCTATTGGTGACAAGGAGCTGAGTGTTCATTGCCTGCTCCTCCTTCCTCTGAGAAGGTCCCTGTCAGCGTTCTCTCCCCAGCAACAGCCTTCCACTGGGCACCGTGTGACACGTGATCCGTGGAGCACCCCAAGACCCTGCCCCTCCCTCTCCCTGGGTCACACTCCCTGGGAGAGAAGCCAGCTCTGCTCTGCTCTCTCCCTGGAAGCCACAGACACACTGCACGCCCACCTTCCCCCGGCTTCTGCTGGTGCACTGAACCAGGTCTGCACGTGCCGCCTGCCGGATGCCTAGCTTCCCCCTGCCCTGCCTTCTCCCCCTCTTTTTGTTGCTGCTAGGCAGATATTTCAAGCTTTTGCATGAAGATGGGCACTTTGGCTTTCTACTGATGTGTCTGATTTGCTGGGCGCAGGGTATAAGAACATTTGGGTCCAATGCCGGCACTTAGAAGCCCAGTGAGGGGGTGCCAACATTAGTTGTCTGCCCCTTGTTTGAGCCCTGCAGCACCACTTTGCTGAGTGGTTCCTCTGGGCTGGTGTGGCGAGGGATTTGCCTCCTGCCCCAGTGGCCCATGGCAGGTGGCTGGCACAGGTGCTGTTCCTGGCTTCCCATGGGGAGTAAGCTGCCCACTGTGCAGCCCACAGAAGAGAGGGTGAGTAGCATCTGCACTCAGTCCCAAAAGGTCAACTCTGTCCAACTTTGCTTGGGAAATGCAGAGTCTAGAGTAAAATGGAAAATGCTTTCAATCCCGGACATGGACACCCGGTTCTGATGAAGCCAGAGGAGTGCGAGAGGCTGGACCACCATGCCTCCTGCTCTTCATGCACCTGTGGCCGGGTCACAGAAAGCCAAGTGGGAGCCAAGACAGGCTGGGGATCAGGGGTGGAAAAGAGGCCAACCCTGTGAGAGTGAGTGCAGCCATGAAGCCAGACTCCATCATGTCTCCCACTTGGGTCCCAACTCAGACAGAGGAGGCACTATGGAGACACATCACGCCACAGGTGGCCCCGATTCCCTGCAGAAAAGGATTCCAATTTTTACGTGAAAATACATATGCACTTGAGGGTGCCTCGTCTTAAGCGACCAGGCTTGACTTCAATAGGCTGTCATCACTGGGAGGAAATAAAACATTTATTTTCCTTTTATTTCAAATTCAATTTTTGTTTGATTTGAAAGGCAGAGAGAGGAGGTGGTCCATCTGCTAGCTCTGCTTTCCTATAATAGGCCCCAGTTACTGGGAGGAAAGAGAGCCTGTTATTGAAAATCAGGCTTAGTTTTCACTTGATTTGAAAGACAGGAAAGGGATCTGCCATCTGCTGATTCATTCCTCAAGTGTTCACACCAGCCAGGGCGGGCCAGGCCCAAACAATAAACTAGGAGCTCTGCAGATCTCCCACATCAGAGACAGAAGCCCAGCTAAGCTGAGCCGTCACCTGCTCCTCCCAGCGCATGCAGCAGGAGCAAGCTAAACTGGAATTTGGTAGGACTCAAGCCAGGCACTTGGTATGGTATTGGGGTGACCCAGGTACACGTTAATCCCTGTGCCAACTTCTTGCGCTTTCTTTTCAATTTTTTTTTCATGGAAGAACTTACACATCCCCTAAAATGTTCCCCTGTTTCCAGGTGTTCTTCACAAAGGGGTTGGCAGGTCAAGCACACTGTTCCCAGAGTGAACAGCTCACTTGGCCACCTTGGAAGAGAGGGAAGTTGCAGCCGTTTTCCAGGCAGGCCTTCAGTGGAGGGTCATTTGCTGCTGGCTCAGCACAGGCCACATGCCAATCTCGGTGTGAACAGTTTCTTGCCTTATACCTTTATGGTTGGGAAGAGAAAGACTGCTAGCTGCACAGCAGGAATCTGGCTCTTCCACCCATGCCGAAGGAGTTCCCGGTCTGGGGCTAGGATGTCATGTGTGCCTAGGCAGTCAGCTGTGTAATAACGAGGTCCTGGGAGGGCTGTGGTCTTGGTGGGATCAGACCTTCTGTCCCTGTGTCCCAATCAGCAAGTGAGGAGTGAGCCTGGGGCTCCCATCTCCTCCTCCTGTCTCCCAGGGGTGGAGGGACTGGTCATGTAGGGGCCACCATGTCTTTCCAGGAATTCTTCATTTCTTGTCCCTCTCCGGTCCTGTAAGTATACTGAGAACCCCCCAGCAAGGATTCCTGGAGAATGATGGGGAAGACTCGGCCCCCAGAAGCAGGTGGTCCAAAGTTGATCCTATCACTCAAACAAGTCCTAACTAAGCCCATGATGCACACCACCCCCACACCCCAAACACCCTCCCTTACTCCCCAACCCTTGTGGACTCACAGACACAGCTCGGAGGCTCTGAGTGGGAGAGGCCCATCCCAAGCAATAAGGCAGCCTGGGACTGCCACCTGCTGCTGCCTCCGAGAGCTTGGGGTTACCCCGTTAGTAAAGGGAGTGCCAGTTCTGACTCTTGCTGTGTGGGCAGGCACTTTTGTTTTAAGAGATGACAATACTGTTTTGTGTAACTACAGTGCAAACAGATATCAGAACATATTCCAACGGGAATGAACCTGTGGCTGTGAACTTGATTAAGAACAAAACAGAAACCGCTAGCCACACTTATGAATCTAACCTGTTTTGCCCAGTCTCCTCGGCAGCCCCAGACCTGGTGGCTCTTCTTGCTCACCAGTCTAAGCCAAACAGGTGTGAACTAATTTCCATGAAGACTTCTCTGCAGTCATGCACCCCATAGGAACGTGTGAGTCCACAGCAGGCCACAGATCCTAGCGCCATTCTTCTTGTAAGAGGATATGACCATGGGATGCTATGACCATTTGACTGGCACACACAGGTGAGCTCTATGATGCCCACACAGCAATGAAGTCACCTCTTAGCAACACATTTCTCAGGGCACTGAACAACACATGGGCACATACACTCGGCTCCACCAACGAGGTGGGGAGAGAGGCAGCTTGAGGTTGGTTTCTGCTCTCCAGTGCAGAGAGGAGCAGGGTGCGGCCATCGCGGTAGCAACCATAGCAATAATAGCAAGCACACATCCAGCCACTAGGAGGACAGGTGCTGTTCTAAGCATTTTACACGAGTTCCTCGTTTCTTCATCAGTGAAGTCTCTTGACGTGAGTTCTGATAACATCATCAGCTGCAGTCAGGGAGACTAAGGCCCAAAGTCAGAAACGAGAGGGGATGGAGCCCAAAGGAGAGAGAGCAGATGGAGCTGGACTGAAAGGTCAAGTTGTCTTCAGAGAGTCCGATGACTACCAAGAACTTTTAGCCCAACTGGTTATAATGGTGACTGTAATGGTCCTTAAGACATAGTGAAATCTTCCAACACTGTTTAACATATAAACAGGACAATTCTGAGAGGATAGAGTTTAATGACCCTGTCGGTAGAATTAGTGCCCTGTACTATAGGCACCAATCATTAACATTTATCTCTTCCTGCCAGCCAACCCTGCCAGTGTTACCAACGGTAGGGTGGCTTTTTTCTTAAGAGACAAATCTAATTAATCAGTAGCAAAGAGTCAAGCAATAAACTTGCACAAATGGACTTTAAACCCAGTAGAACACCGGCAGGCAGTTGAGTTGAAGTCAGCACGGCTAAAATATTTTCATGTGTAATTAAATGCGTGAGTAAGCATGTTGATTTTTTTAGTCACTATAGCTTAAGCAAGAGGCAATCCATCCTTCCTTGGAAGCTGTGTTTTATGAAAAGGAGCATTATTCTCTCTTCTCACGGTGCTATGTGAGGAAGTAATGAGGTACAACACCTGCCCCATGGGCCCATGGGCTGGCATGGAGGCCCTGGGGCACAGCAGGCATCCATCCTCCAGGACATTCCCGGGCGGGAGGGGCTGGCTCATGGCTTAGCTCCCAGCGCTGTCCCGTCCCGGAACTCTGGCTCCTTCTTCTGTCTCACTGTCAGGAATGGATCCATGTCTGCATTGTCGTATTCAGTTGGCTATGACTTAGGTATCGTCCTCTGTTGAGGTTGCATACTTCATAAAAAAATCACAAACTTCCCTCTGGTTGCTGGCAAGAAAAGGAGGACCACTGTTTGCATTGCCTGTGCATATCTAATAGCTTTGTGTTGACCTATTTTTGTTCTTATCTTTTCAAAAACATTCACTGATGTAATTGGAAGGCACAGACAGAATGGGAGAATCTCTTTGATTCTCTGGCTTGTTGCCCTACATGACTCCTACAGCCAAGTTGGGCCAGGCTGAAGCCAGAAGCCTGGAGCTCCGTCCAGGTCTCCCACGTGGGTGGCCACCTCAGCAGCCTTGCCAGGTGCATTCACAGGAAGCCAGTCAGAAGCAGAGCAGCTGGAACCAGCTGTGTGTGATGGGACGCTGCTATCTCCAGCAGTGGTTTAACCTGCGGCACCACAATGCCTTTGTATTATTATATTTTAAACACTGATTTTCCACCTGGAAATTCACAGTGTATTTTTGACTATTTCATTTTTTTTTTCATTTTCATTTTAATTAGCTTCTAAAACAGATTCCATGCGATTTGTAGATAGACTTCTAAGAACAATAATCATGTTTCCTTCTTCCCTTCCTTTCATCTCCTTCCTGTTTGCGATTGAACCCCACCCTCTGTAGTTTGCTCCTAAGGAGAGGATTTCCTGGCAATTTATTCTTACAAGAGTAGGGGATCATATCCCACGTATCAGCACAAAAGAGCTGAGAACAACAACCTGGGCTCTCCAAGCTCCCCACTGCCCCTCACAAACCCAAGATGGAAGAATTGGTGACGCAGCTCTTACCCTGAGCTCTAAGCCTGCCAGCCAGCACACCAGGCGCTGCGGGGGCGGGGTGGGGGGGACCCGAGACACAAGCTCTGCCTGGGCTCCTCCCCCACAGTGGGCGGGCGTGCGGAGCTGAAGTGGGAGGGACAGGGCTGAAGGACAGCCGCCTCCCGTGTCCAGGCCACAGTGTGGCCACTCTCGATGAATCCCAGGTAACTCGAAGCGCAATATGTCACCTTTCCTCCTATTTTTAAATGCTCAACATGGTTTGGAAATCGAGAGCAGAGACAAAGTCAATCATTCTTCTAAAAACGTGAACAAAGGCGAGGAAGTGCTTTGCCCTGGGCAGAATTAGAATTGTGCACGCACCACTCAAGATGTGTTTGAATCTTGAAAAAACTCCCTTGCCTGCTGTATACTGGGCAGTCTGGACGCTTTTGGAGCCTCAAAGTTGTGTGTGCAACATACAAACACAGATGGCCCATTGCAAAGCATGGGCCACACTTGCTGTTGGGATCCATTCCTGTAACTCTGCAGTGTGCCACACGAGGGAGACAGAGAGCACACAAAAACACATCCCTCCTCTCACCAGCTGAGAGTGACCCAGGTTCAGCCAAGGTCTTTCCCCAGAGGGGTGTGAACACGTGGAGCACTGAGCTGTCAGGGAGAGGCACGCTGTGGAGTCATAAACTTAATTATTTATGACTCCAGACAATTTTTTTGGAGTGTTCAGCTGCAATATCTGTGCCCAAGTCATGAATGCAGGCGAAAGTCCACCTTAGGTTTCCACAGCCTGGTGCACCTGCTGTCCTGATGAGATGTCGTCACACACCTGGTCCCTGTGTGCATGCCGCATGGGCTGCAGCAGTGTCTCCCACTGGCAAGTGGTCCTTCACGCTGTTATTTCCCAGAATTTGAATTGAAATCACAGGTTGAAGTTCACAGAATCCCAAGTCCCTTTGGCATGTGGCATGTCTGATCAGTTTTAGGAGAGGTCCTTGCCTTGCCCATCCAGCTTTGGTTGCCCTACCCTGTTCTTGCTACTTGCATCCCCATCACGGATCGCCCAGCTGTTGGAAGCAGCCTTTCTCGGGGCGTGTTGTCTCATTGAAAGCCCAGCTCTGGCCTGTGTGCTCCAGTGATGCTCATGGGGGTCTTTGCCTTTTGTTTTGGTGTTTTGTGAGCTGTCATACATGAATTATACACGAATGTTTTCCTGTGCGTTGCTACCACGTGTTCATGGCGCGTCCTCCACAGTACCTATTCTCTGAATGCTTGGGCCATTTGCCAGTGACCAGGATACATTTTTAAAAAATGATACCATTTGAGAAAATAGTGGGTTTACAGTTCAGTGGGTCTTCGTCTCATCTGTGGCTTCATGTCTCTTGTCTGGCAGGTCCAAAAAGTTCCAGTTGTTTATTGAGAGCTGCCTGGTGAAGAACCACAACCAGCGGCCAGCCACGGAGCAGCTGATGAAGCATCCGTTTATCCGAGACCAGCCCAACGAGCGACAGGTCCGCATCCAGCTCAAGGACCACATCGACAGAACCAAGAAGAAGCGGGGGGAGAAAGGTGAGAGGCACATGTGTGTCCCAGCAGGAGAAGCCAAAGATGCGTGGGGCCTGGGCTCCTGCTGCTCGGAGCCTGCACCGTCGCGGTTGCCAAGGGGGCTGCCCGGAGCATCGGACTGAGTGAGGCTGCTCAAGCGGCTCGCTCATGAAATGGCAGAACTACCAGAAGCAGTTCCAGGCACTGAACAAAGCCATGTTCAGCAATACTATGGGGTACTTTCCTAAGAGAAGTGATTCTCTTAATCCGAATGAATATTCATGGGCAGATACTAAGACACCTGCAGAAGAGATAAAGCGGGAAGGAAGACCGGTCGAGCTGACATCTCTCTGACAGTCTGGCATTCGAGGCTGCGTGCTCTGAGGCTCATTTCTCCTTCAGTGCTTTGGAAGCCAGAGGGGCATTTCCTTCCAGTTGCAGAGATAGACAAGGTCATTAGGTTGCCAGGCTTGCCACATGGCAGGTCTGAAGGTCATGTAATATGCCTCTTTTATTTTATGGATGCGAAAGCATCTCTTATGTCCCTCTCAGTCTTATTCAGTGCTGTCTTTTCATGGCAACATCATCAGGACACGAGTCCAAACTAGAGTCCTGGGATTGAGAGGTGTTGGGGGTCAGGTCAGCTGAGGACTGGCATGGAGAGAGAGGCCCTCAGTGTGAAGGGTCAGGGACCGGGTGACGCTTGCATGCAGTGTCGGGGCCTGCAGGTGGGAGGTGTGGTTAGGCAGGCTCAGGGGCGAGGTGTTCGGACCTGAGCCCAAAGCAAGCCCACCTGCGATTGTTAGTGGGAGGGCAGTGATAAACGTTAATTCTCCCCCCATGCGCACACACAAACAAGGGGCTGGGAAAACTAAGCCTGAGCACAAATGGGGAAATCAAGGTCAGAAAGCCCCAAGACTGATATGATGTCTGTTTTTCACCCATGATGGTCCTGGGTGGCTCTGTGAAGTCATCGTGTTTTCAGAGACTTTCTGGGTAGTATCAGACATGCAATCATTCAATGCCAGCTTCTCTTCAGAAGGAAGTTGTATCAGACCATGGGTACACAGAGTGGACCAAGTGCTCCAAGTCTGTTTCCAGACTCCAGCTGTGGTTCCACCCCTATTGCTTAGGTGAGCTGCACTGCAGTTTTCCGCTCTTTAAACTGGGATTGGTGGTCTAATCACCCTACATGCCGTAGCCAAGCAGAAATGACCCTGTCGTTGTGAAGCCCGAGTCCTCCGTTCAGTGTCTGGTCCCCCGCTGTCTCCGCTTGGTCACTCTTCACCTACCCGCGATGTCTTCGTAGTCCTCGGGCACGCTGCCAGCTCGGGGCCCACTTTGCCCTCACTTTTAGCTGTGGCTCAAACTTATGTTTCACGCTGCTTCCCATGTGGGGCACATGCTCTGGACTCTAACTCAGAAACCCTCATGCTGTGAAGATCCGTGGCTTCCATCCATTTAGTCTCTGTAGCATGCAAAAGCACGATGCTTCATGCCGGTGTATTCAGGAGTTAGGGAGCCGTGGAGGGACGCCAGGCCTTTTAGGCTGAGGTCACCAGGACAGCTTGGGTGTCATTTGTATCTGCTCCCCGAGGAACTGTTCCGGCTTGCGTGGGATCTCATTGCATCTGTGCTTTGATCACATGATCTATTTGCTTCCTCAATCCTCAGCGCTCTCTCGACTGACTTTTGGTAGGACCAAGCAGTGTCACTTTCCATTGCTTCTTGCTTTATTTGAAAGGGAAAGACAGAGAAGGAGGGCCTCATCCACCTGTTCACTCCCTAGAGGACCACAGCGGACCCGGGGCTAGGCCAGATTGAAGCAACGTCCTGGGATAGCATCAGCGGGACAGGGGCTCCTAAGCCGTCTTGTGCCGCTTGCCCAAGCTCACTGACAGGGAGTTGGGTTGGAAGTGGAGCAGCTGGCATTCAAACTGGCCCTCAGATAAGTGATGCTGGCACCCCGACCGTGGTTTAATGTGCTATGCCATCAAACCAGCATCAGAAATGTTGACACATGCTAATTTAATCCAGTAATATAAAAGCAATCAGATCAAATTCAAGTGAAGTATGAAGATTAAGGAGTCTGACATAGGATGGGTTTTACCCTGGAGAGAAGTAACTGGAATAAGCGTATGCTTCTTTCTCTTGCCATCATTTTCCTTCTGAGATGAATCTTCTGCTTGTTTTTACTTTGCACTCTGGGTATCCATTCAGGAGTATGGTGTAAACTTTCAGTATCGAGTATTAAAGCCATTTACGCAGGTTCCTTACATTTGGGCAAAATAATAATTTTACAAGTAAGTAACTCAAACATCACATATATCTAAATGTACGGAGGTAATCTGTGATTTAAAAAAAAATATGCTCTAACTCATCATCCTTTAGTGGTTGAAAAGCGCGGACATGGCTTGGCATGGTTGTCAAACCTGAGTCACACTGTGTGACTGCTGCCTCCTGGTGGTAATGTAACAAAATTGCAGCCTCAGTTCCTCTGGAGTTCTCCCAGGTCCTCAAGGTGGTAACTACCGTGGCCCAGCTGTGAACGTGTAGCAGTGAGATTGTCCCTTACTTGCCAGGTGCCTGCAAGGGCCCCTCCTGGCCCACAGTGCAGCATATACAAATGTCAGGAAACCCTTCCTTCTTTCCGGCGCTTCTCTTTGGTCTCTTTTGCTTGCATCCTGTCGCAGCCCATTGATTGCAGAACAGGCCAAGCACTCTAGTTCTGCCAGCCTGACTCAGACACCTCACTGTCTGCGATGCAGGGTAGAACTGTCTAGTCCCCCCTCTAGCTGATTGCTGTTTTGTGTACTGCTGGTTCTTGCATGAATACATTGGAAAGAGCAATTGTTTTGAACTTGGAAAAGTTGTGGATTGAATTCTAAATGCAGATCCCTGATTGGCCTTTGATTAGGGTGATGACATTGGACGTAGCTCTTAGTCTCTTGTAATCTAAATGTTATTGATGGAAGAATCAGTGAGTTTCAGAGAAATGCTATGAGAAATCAATGAGAAGCTGTAGGTAAAGCACTTGACACCAACAATCAGCACTGGAAACTCCCGGCACTGTCCCTCAGAACCACGGGCTCATTGGTTAGCCATCTCACCTGATGGAGGCTGATCTCCAAGGCAAGGCTCAATCATACTCATTTTAGCGTGAGAATTTACTTAACACCATACCAAAATAAGTGAATGTCCCTGATGGGCCACTCACACCTAGTTATAACCAGGAGTCTTTGAGTGATATCCAAAGTGTTTGTCTGGAATTTATTGAGATCTTAAAAGGGCCTTTCTGATTTAAAATGATGAGTCATTCATTGATTCATTCATTAGTAGCAGGACTGCAAGTTTAACATGGTGGCTTTATAATAGGGCTTAACCCAGACAAAAAGCTCATTTTCAGCTCCTTGTCTTTCCATGGGAACAGTAGGCACTGGGGACAGATTCCTGGAGCCAGCTGCTGGAAACAGGTGCAGCAAGTGCGGTGGCTCCGAGCTCATCCCAGCTCAGTGCTGCCCACAACTCTGTGCCTCAGGTCACTCAGGACAGCCGTGTGCCCCATAGCAACAGGAATGCATTCTCTGACCAGCAGTGTGGGTCATCTTACAACCCACCAACATCACGCGCTCCAGTTACATGCAGCTGACCTATACTGGCCAGCTCCAGGACAGCATGGCCCGTCAGTACAGGGAGGAGACACAGAAAACCCGAGACATGTAGGGATGCTTTTCAAAGCTCATGGAAAATCAAAATAGAACATAAATGTATCTTGGTGCCGAAATATTTGAATCTTAACATAGTGCTTTCCTAGTGTCTATTTTCCATTCACTTTCTAAAAGATTCTCACTGGGCATGGATTTCAGCAAGTTTTTGCAGTAAGATAAGGTCATCTTTTAATTCTGTTTTTTCCATGAACTTTTTTCAAGTTCCTTGACATGCAGTCACTGCCATAACATGGTATCCTGCTTTACAGTGATTTTTATTTTCAATAAGGAGGAATAGATTCTCACATAACAGTGAAAAAAAACAGCCTAGTAATCACGAGCCCCAGCAACGCAGCCACAAATCCTGAATTGTTTGTACTTGACTTTCGCACAAACAGCAGTCCATAGTTGGTTGAGATGAGCAGCGCCATGGACACGTCGTGAGGGGACAGCGGTTTTTCACTCCATCACAGTCTTCTGGTACCACTGTCACATAGGCTGCCTGTCACAGAGCCGTCCTTCTGTGGCCCGTGACCGCACGGGTGGGAGGGGTGGGACTGAGCCGAGCATCTTCCGTCAGTGACACTGTGCGTCTCTCCCTAGATGACACCGAGTACGAGTACAGCGGGAGTGAGGAAGAGGAGGAGGAGAACGACTCGGGAGAGCCCAGGTACTACAGCGGCAGCCCAGGCTGCCCTGATTTCCGGGCTGCTGGCTGGGTCATGTGGCACCTACTTCACCTTGGATGTATAGACTTGTTTCTCAGGCTCCAACAGGGTGTTTTTAGTTAATTTACGACCCATAAAAAGATTAATCTGGGGAAGTTTTCTGGAGGTAGATGCTTATGAAAAAGTGAAAAATCAGCCACTTCTGTATCTTGTCTTCCATGGTGCATGGCTAGTTCTCTAAATGTTGTTGGCTCACATCGTAACAGAATGGGCAGGAGGCCGCTGTCCAGCTGCTGTGGGACTCAGGGGACTTAGAGCTGTGACTAGCCGGACACCTCTGTGCATCTCAAGCTTGAGCAGCTCCGTGCTTTATTTCCTACCTGGGAGGAACCCAGGTGAACAGCCACAGGCCTTGTCACATGCGTGGGTACCCTCACCCTAGCCTGGCAGAAACCACCGTGCCGTTGCTGCTGTCAAATGCTGGACCCCCGAAGCCAGAGCCGCTTTCCCCGTGGTCCTCCCTGCGTCTTGGACTCTTGGCTCTTCTCTGGTGCTGGTGTGTCTGCTGGGATTTTTCTCTGGTGAGAGTATTTAGCCAGTGGCATACGGGCCATGGTGTCACTCACTGTAAACGGGAAGCTGCAAGGCCAGGACTGTAACCTAGCAGCAAAGCCAATGCCAGCAGCGGCGGCATCCCATATGGGCACCAGTATGAGTTTCAAGTGCTCCACTTCTGATGCAGCTCCTTGCTCATGTGCCTGGGTAAGCAGCAGAAGATGGCCAGGTCCTGGGGTCCCCTATACCCCTGTAGGAGACCCAGAAGAAGCTCCAGGCTCCTGGCTTCAGACTGGCCCAGCTGTGACTGCTGCAGCCATGGGAGGAGGAAACCAGCCGATGGAAGATCTTACCTTCTCTTCCTGTAATTCTGCTTTTCAAGGAAATGCATCTGTAACAAAACACTGTGTTGAGTACGGGAAGCACACAAGGTCACGGGCTTCTCTGGGAACCTCATCTTCCAGTCCTCCGCAGAGCACAGCTTGATGTTCCAGGAGAAGGACTGTTTCCTGTGCAGGTGGAGCAGAGCCTGCCACAGCAAGGAAGGGGCCCGCATCGCCTGTGATGCTGGGACAACTGGCACACCCTGTGTTCCTTTGTGAGCTAACTCACACCCACCAAGCTGCAGCAAGAGGGGACTCAGCTAACAGCGCCATCTCGCGTTCTCTCCTCGCCTACCCCAGGGTCCCTCAGAGTCAAAGATCAGAGCAAACTGTTTCCTTGCATCCAATACATCCTGATGCCCCCACGTCAGCTTCGCGATGGGGATGACTGCCAGCACAGGTGTGGACAGTGGGCCTTCCTGTGAGGCAAAGGACGGAAGGCCTGCCGTCAGAGCTGCAGCCTGGCTCCCCCAAACCCGGCCTTGACAACCTGCAGACCAGTTTCGGTGGAGTGGGGAAGCCTTGTCTTTCTAATCCTCGCTCGACTGCGTGTTAGCAGTCACACAGGAAGCCAGCCTGCCCTCACCCTGCTGCTTGTTCTGTGCCATCACATTGAGGGTTAAGTGCTGTTTTTAACAACAGCTTAAGATTTTAAAGATTTCTTTATTCGGAAGATGGCAGTGGCGTTGGCAGTGCAGGACAATGGGCCATGCTACTGCATGCAGTGCCAATGTCCAGGATGAGCGCTGGTTCGAGCCCCAACCTATTCTACTTCTTTTTTAAAAAACATTTATTTTATTATTTTTGTTGGAAAGTCAGATAAACAGAGAGGGAGATCTTCCATCCGTTGATTCATTCCCCAAGTGGCCACAATGGCCAGAGTTGTGCCAATCCAAAACCAGGAGCCAGGAGCCTCCTCCAGGTTTCCCATGTGGGTGCAGGGCCCCAAGGCTTTGGGCCATCCTTGACTGCTTTCCCAGGCCACAAGCAGGGAGCTGGATGGGAAGTGGGGCCGCTGCAATCAGCCAGTGTGCATTTGGGATCCCTTCCTATGCAAGGTGAGGACTTTAGCCACTAGGCTACTACACCAGGCCCAGCTATTCTACTTCTGATCCAGCTCCCTGCTAATATGACTGGGAAAGCAGCAGGTTATGGCCCAGGTATTTGGGCCCCTGCACCCATGTGGGAGACCTGGAAGAGGTTCCTAGCTCCCAGGTTTGTCCTGGTCCAACCTCAGCTATTGTCATTTGAGGAGTGAGCCGGCAGATGAAAGATCTCTCTATTGTTTTCTTCTCTCTCTCTCTCTCTCTCTCTCTCTCTCTCTTTCTTCTCTCTCTCTCTCACATACACACATACCTCTTCTGTCCGCTGGCTTCCATCCATCCCCAAATGCCCCAACAGCCAGGTCTGAGCCAGGACAAAACCACAAGCCACAAGCCTGCATCTCAGTCTCAGTAACAGGAGCCCAGGCAATTGGGCCATCATGCGTTGGCTTCCCAGGCAAATTGGCAGGAAGCTGGATTGGAAGCAGGAATAGCTGAGGCTGGACGCGGCTCTTCCATATGTGACACTGGCTTTGGAAATGGCAGCTTAATCCCCTGGGCCACAATGCTGGCCTGGTTACCCCATTTCAGAAATGAAGTGACAACTAAGGTGTGACAACTAGGTTACACACAGAATTCATGATGGAGTTCCGAATGCTGCTTAGACTTGACCTTGAGGCCACACCAGTTAATGGCAGTGGGCATCCTTGTGTGAGGCTGGGTCCCCGAACCCCATCACCTTTGCCCAGCACCAGCCAGTTGAGTTGGGTTTGTTTCAGAGGTTGCCACACAGACCAGTGCCCAGGCTGGGCTCCAAAGATTGTCTTAAATGTCAGGAACTCTATGTATGACACTCAGCGATAGTTCACACAGCTCACCAACCACACCCCAGGCCCATGCTGGATCCTTTTCCCAAGCTACACACCAGACTGCTCTTCCAGCCCACCTACCCTTTCCTACTCCCACCCCTCCCAAAACTCAGATTGCACGACCCTTGCCCCGCAGGAATTCTGATGGCTGTCTCTGCCCGCAGCTCCATTCTGAACCTGCCCGGCGAGTCGACGCTGCGGCGGGACTTCCTGAGGCTGCAGCTGGCCAACAAGGAGCGCTCGGAGGCCCTGCGACGACAGCAGCTGGAGCAGCAGCAGCGCGAGAACGAGGAGCACAAGAGGCAGCTGCTGGCCGAGCGCCAGAAGCGCATAGAGGAGCAGAAGGAGCAGCGCCGGCGGCTGGAGGAGGTGAGAACCCGGCTGTGGCCCCAGGGCACCGCCGTCGAGGGGGTGGGGGGCTGCCAGACGTGACGACCTTTCCAAAGCTCCTGTTGCCTTCATACACACACACACACACACACACACACACACACCATCCACCCATCCATCCTTCCATCCTTTCATCCTTCCATCCATCCATCCATCCATCCTTCTATCCATCCTTCCATCCTTCCATCCATCCATCCATCCTTCCATGCATCCATCCATCCATCCATCCTTCCATCCATCCATCCATCCATCCATCCATCCTTCCATCCATCCATCCATCCTTGCATCCATCCATCCATCCTTCCATCCATCCATCCATCCATCCATCCATCCTTCCATCCTTCCATCCATCCATCCTTCCATCCTTCCATCCATCCTTCCATCCTTCCATCCATCCTTCCATCCATCCATCCATCCTTCCATCCATTCATCCATCCATCCATCCATCCATCCATCCATCCTTCCATCCATCCTTCCATCCATCCATCCTTCCATCCATCCTTCCATCCTTCCATCCATCCATCCATCCATCCATCCTTCCATCCTTCCATCCATCCATCCTTCCATCCATCCATCCATCCTTCCATCCTTGCATCCATCCTTCCATCCATTCATCCATCCATCCATCCTTCCATCCATCCTTCCATCCATCCATCCTTCCATCCATCCATCCATCCATCCATCCATCCATCCTTCCATCCTCACTGCCATCCACGGGAAACACATGAGCCACTCCACTTTCCCATATGGCTGTCCTGGCTGGGGCTCGTCACCCTTGTGTCCCTACAGATGATCCTTCTCCAGCCTTGCCCTTGACTCTGAGGCCTCCATCTGCTGCCAGCTCCTTCCAAAAGCCTCTAGACAATTAGGAAATGGAGAGAATGGAGAGTGTGTGGCTGTTGACCAAACTCGGTGGCCAACAGGAGGTTCACCAACTGCACAGGAAAAGGTTGGGGCTTTCACAGGTTCCCGCGACAGAACACTGGCCTGTCCCTCCTTGATGCACTTGCAGTAATTGCCTCACTGGGCCAGAAGGCCCCTGTGGAGCTGGAAGGCAATGAATCCCTGGGGCAAGTTGTTTCCTCAGTGGCCTCTCAAGGTCTGGCGCCCCTGGTTTATGTCAGCAAGGGGCTCAGTTCCAGTTTGCAAGACAACCCATCTCCTCATTGTGTCTCTACAATGTTAGTTTCAGACCAGCAACAGTAACACCAGGAGTGGCAATTATTGAGTGCGCTCTGTGTGCCAGCTACCAGGCAGGCAGTTTTGCTTATACCCATTATCTCATTGTCTCTGGGCCTATGCCCGTGACCTCCATGCAAAGTATGGTTTAGCAAAGTGGCTCCAGGACGGTACTGGTCCCTGGTGCAGGGCTGGCTGGTACAAAGCGAGGAGTCACACCCTGGCTACCCTGAGCCCAGTGCCCACGTAAGCCTTCCTAAGACAAAAAGAGGAGTTGTGCCTGGCATCCTTGAACTGTAACCCTGAGCCTTTCGGGCTTCTGCCAGCAGCAGGAGGCAGTGACACACTTGTTCAGGCAGTGTGAAGAACGCTGGGCACGTGCGAGCTTGGAAGGTCCCCTCCTGTCTTGGCACAGTGAGGCTGAATTCAAAAGCCAGTACGATTGTGGTGCGGTAGTCAGCAGCTCCAGGAAGTGTGTTCAAAGTGCAGGAGCTATGGGTGTTGGCATGACCTCTGATCCTTTGGCAAGCACACACCGAGACTCCAGTGACCACACGGGCCCTTTGTGGCCTCTCATACTGGTCCCTGCCCAGGGCCATTGTAGAGTCCTCCTGTCCCTCGGGGCTCGTGAGGACTCAAGGCCTCTGTCATTCAAGTTCAAGGCTTACTGCTTTGGACTTCAGGTTGAACCTGTCTTCGCCACCCCACCTCTTCTGCTTTTGCCCTGTCTGCTGATTTATTCCTTCTAAGAATATCTCCCCAGACCCCCACATCCCAACTCACTGGAGCACCGTATCCTGGAAACCTTGACCATGTGTAGCTTTTCCATGCTTGCAATCGCTGGGTCCAGGCCCACCCAGGGAACTGTACTTGGCTTCAGGCCTCAGACACGTATGTTGGACCACCTGGGGAAGATCCCACTGTCGTACCCCTAAACATGTAAGACAGCCAAGAATGTACATAGGAGTTTTACACACACAGGAATTTCCTCATGAGTGAATTTCAACACAAGAGCTCTTGGCCTATGGACCTAGATCCTGTTAGAGCGAAGGCTTTTTAGAAGTTGCTTATTCAGTGTTTCGATTTTGTCCTCATCGTACCTGACATGCAGTATTTGAGTATCAAGCCATTGAACAATACTTGCAGATGGTTGCGAAGCACTCAGCATGGGCCGGGCCCGCTGCTCAGCTCTTCTGCGCAGGTACTCATTTAACCTTCCTAATAATCGCTAGTCTGAAGGTAGCAGAGCTGAGGCCTCAAGTGGTTAATAATTTGCTCAAGGTTAAGTGCCTGAGAACAAGGCAGCTGTCCAGCCCGGAGGATGAGGCCACGGAGCCCAGCACCACACCCTGGCCGTACCGTGCCTCTGGGCCAGTGAGCCACGCTACCATCTTTTGTCCTGACCATCACGGGGTTTCTGAGCAAGGGCAGAGAAGCTGTGCTCAGCACGCACTCATCTCTGAGCTGAGTTCTGTCTCATGTTTGTAGTAGGGGCTGCTGCCAAGACCCCCTCTGTGACTCTTCTCTTGTGGCTTTTTCTGATGTCGTGTCCTAGACACGATTTGAGTTCAGCTAAGTGAGGTCTGTGTATCTGAAGATATGCCTCAGGGGTCCTGACTTGCATAGAAGGCATTGGGAAGGACTTTTGGGCAGTGATAGATTGGGTCAGCTTTAGTCTTGGGTCCTTTAGCCAGCCCAGTAGCACACTGGAGAAGAAAAAGAAATGTGAACTCCTAAGACAGCTATAGGTTCTGAACCCCTGCACCCACATTCTGTTCCCATTGGATCCCTAGGTTTGCCTCCTTGCCCTGGGCTGTGGTGGTCGCTTGTTTTCAAGGATCCAAGAAGAAACCTGGATGGCGCTGTAACACAGAAAGAGCTCAGTACCCAGAGCTTCACTTGGCAGGCTTTTGTAGGCATCCTGGGAAATACATTCTTAGTTCCAAATATAGGTTCTTTCACTACCACTTGGGCATTCAAGGACTGTGTGAACGACACCCTTGGGGTCAGGTGAGCTCCGAGGTCCGAGGAAGCCCTGCACAGCATTTACTATTTATGGGCAGCCACGTGGACTGGGCAAGGGCCTGAGTCGGTGTCTGCATGTTCTTGGAAGGACTTCGGCTGTACCCGAACGTTGGCATGTATCAGCTTTTCACAAAGGACGTGGCATCAGGCCAGTTACGTCGTGGAGATAAACTGAGCTTTTGACCAGTGATAAGTACAATTTCTAACGAAGTTCCAGGAATGTGATTCAGACCGGTGAAGGTGAATGAGTCTGTCCGTAGTGAGTACACAGCCTCTTCTGTTGCTACTTGCTCTTAGCGTTTTTCCTCCTTGGCCTGCAGAGAGCATAGCTGGTGCATTCTAGGTTAGACCAAGCTTGAGCAGATTCTTGGTGAGTTAGGGACCTGCTCAAGATTTTTCAAATCATACCAGAGTGTCCTATACTTTCAAGTCAAGGGAGTGAATCACACGAGGCAGCACCAGCCTGCTGCGGGGGCAGGGGGGGATTGAATTCTCTCTAGAGAATGTTTCAAGCCACTGAGATCTCATTTGTTGCCCTTCTGGGTCATTGTAACATTGTCCAATTATGAGAGCAACCTGTCCTGACTAAACACACAGCTTTGATTCCATTACCTGGAGTTTTCAGAAAGAGCATCAACACTTCTATCTGGTTGCCAGTAATAATGGACAGTAATGTACAAAATAGAGTCTTTGGGGAAAACTGAATTTCCTGGAAGCCTTCAACTTTGCTATTGTGAATGAGTTACTAGGGCTTTTAGTGGGGCGTTGGGCCCATTTTCCTTGGTAAAATGGAGCATAGAATTAGATTTTTCTCTTAGGCCTGTAGGCAGGTGGGCAGTCACCAAATGCTTGGAGAATTCCTTCATGGTGTAGGCATGACACTGGAAATGCAGGGACTCTGGCAGAGACTAGAGCCATGAGGGAAATGGACGCTAAGTGAGCCAGGAAATGCAGCCCTGTGCTAGATGAGTCGGGGTTCAGCTACAGGAGGGGAGAAGGGCACCTGGAGATGCTGGAGGGGGTCGCCAAGGGGCTCTGTGGGCCAAGCGCATTACCTTGGGGTCTTACTCTAAGAAGCGTGAGAAACCACTGCATGTTTCTACCATGGGCCTATGCGCCCCCATTTGCCTTATGAAAATCAAATTTTGCCCTCTGCAAAGAAAATGATTGAAGACAACAGGAATGGAAGAAAAGCTCAGTAAGGTCAGGCCAGAGTGGGTGATGCTTTGAGTGGACAGTGGCTGAGTGGGGCAAGAGCTGTTGGACACGTGGCAAGGAGCTCCAGTTGGGGGGACATGCAGGACAATCTGAGTGCTCAGAGATCAGAGATGAGGTGGCAGTCACACAAGGGTCCCACAAGGGTGATGCCGTGGCTTAATAGGCTAGGCCTTTGGCATCAGCATTTTATGTGGGTGCCAATTCATGTCCTGGCTGCTCCACTTCCCTTCCAGCTCACTGATTATGACCTGGGAGGGCAGTGGAGGATGTTCCCAGCCCCTCGGACCCTGCACCCATGTAGGAGACCCGGAAGAAGCTCTTGGCTTCCTATTGGCCCAACTTTGGGGATTTTAGGAGTGAGCTAGTGGATGGAAGCTATCTCTGTCTCTCTTTCACTTTGTAAATCCACCTTTGAAATAAAAATCAAGTAGGTCCTAAAGAAAAAGAGGAGAGGGTTCTGTCAGACCAGAGTATCAGGCTTAGATCAACTCAGAACGAAATGAGAGCAAGACACGTGTGAGGCAGCCAGGGGTGATGGTCAAGTGCCGTGGAATTCCACAGAGGGGGGCAAGAAAGAGAGGCAGAGAGAAGAGTAGGATGGTTTATTTATGGCAATGGAAGTTTGCATTGAGAAGGGAAGAAACTCCAAGCCTGAGAATTTAGAGCAGGGAAGGAAAGGCCAGTGAGAAAACGTGATAGGGATGGAGAAGGAATGAGGGGAGAGTCTAGTACAGTGGAAACAAAGATAATTGAGGACAAAAGCACAGGATGGCACAGAAGTGGGCAGGCTAGCTCAGCGGCAGGCTGCCCGGTGACCGAGGACAGCATCCTGTGGCTTCAGTGACAAGGTGTTCAGCAGTACTTTCTGGAAATGCTTTCATTTCCTCTCTCTGGCAGGAGGCAGTGCTGTCTGCTCAGGAAGTCAGATCTTCATTGGAATGAACAGGTGCGTGTTTGGACTCCAGGGCTGCCATGTCCTTGCCTGCTATCCTCTCCCCACGCCCACACTTCCCAAGCCCTACAACAAAGCTTGGTACTCCACTAAGAGCTCTGAGGATTAACCAGGAAAATAGATGTCAAAGAATTTTGGCCAGATCTCACTTTTGTTTTTTTCTTAAGACTGATTTATTTGAAAGGGAGAAGAACATGTTGGGACAGATATTTTCAATCACTGGTTCACTCCCCCAAATGATTCCTTGGTCAGGGACAAACCATGCTGAAGCTAGGAGTTGGGAACTCCATCTGGCTCTCCCATGTGAGTGCAGAGGGATTGGGCCATCATCTGTGGCTCTCCCAGTGCTGTTAGCAGGGAGCTGATTTGGAAGTGGAGTAGCTGGGCCTCAAATCAGATAGAGGGTGTCAGTATTGCAGGCAAAGACTTAACTGGCAGTGCCACCACACTGGTCCTGGATCTCATATGTAAAGAACTTGTCAAATACAGCTGAAATCCTGCTAATAAGACCCACCTCGGGCTTTGGTTGGGAGACTAGCCCGTAATCCCCTGATGTCAGCTGTTGCTTATTTTCTCTTGGCACTTGCCAATCACTCAGAATGTCAAGGCTGGTCGCACAGAAGCTGTCCCACCAACCAGGACACGAACTCGCGCCCTGGAAACTGAGTCCTTTCTTCCACATGCCCTGCAATGACCCTGAACAAAAAGAGAGGCTCCTGTTTAAGAGTGACAATGCAGTGCAATGTATGGAGGCTCTGAAATGTCCCTGGAGAACAGAGCAGGTTGCAGAGTTCAGTGAAGAACAAAGTAGCATTTTGGTGAATAACATGGACTGTAGGCCCAAAGACTGCCCAGGCTCAAATCTCGGCCTTCCTCCCGCTTAGATATGTGGCCCTGAGTGAGCTCTTGAATTTTCCTGTGCCTCAGTTTTCTCTTCTGTATAACCAGTAGTGACAATGGCTTCTACCTCATGTTGTAAAGATTAAATGAGTTATGGTGGGAGGGTTTGGGGAGAGGTGGGGAGAATCCAAGTACCTATGAAACTGTGTCACATAATACAATGTAATTAATGAATTCAAAATAATAAATAAATAAAAAAAGGAAAAAAAAGATTAAATGAGTTAATCCATTAGAAAGCCATAGCACATGGTGGGCACTCAGTAAGTGCCAGTTTTTACATTGTTGGCATGGGTGTTGGCTTGCATTGGCTGAGTTTGAACCCCTTTATGCACTAGGATATAATCTTATTGACTGTATTAGAATAGATGTACCAACAGGTAGGCTTGCTTTTGAGGTTTCAGCAAAGTATTTGTTACAGATATTCAGGAGAAGGCCAGCGCAAAGGCTCCATTGGCTCATGTTCCTCCTGCAAGTTCTGGCATCCCATGTGGGCACAGGTTTGTATCCTGGCTGCTCCACTTTCCATTCATCTCCCTGCTTATGGCCTGGAAAAGTAATGGAGGATGGTCCAAAACCTCAGCACCCTTTATCCACACAGGAGAGCCAGGGAATCTCTATGCTCCTGGTTTTGGATCAGCTCAACTCTGACCATTACAGCCATTTGGGGAATGAAACAGCAGATGGAGGATCTTTCTGGTTCTTCTCTGTGTAATTCTGCCTTTCCCATAAAAATAAACAAACAAGTAAATTACCAAGATGAATTCACTTACATCATTAAGATAGAAAAATGTGTAACAGCTTTCCTTTTACCAACTAGTAGGTTACTGTAGAACTCAAGTGTCCCCATCATGGCAGACCAGAAAGTCACAACTCGATCCTATTCCTGTGGCCCTGGGCCAATTCCCTTGCAATCTCAGCTTCCGTATGCTCATGTTGATGGAATCTGCTTGTCTTGCAGGAGTGTCAAGTAGTAAATAAAAGCATGTACATGGAAAGTCTGGCACAGTGCCTAACACAGAAATGGGTTGAGATTCTTAGATGGGTATACTGTTATTTTAGAACTGATGACTTCAAAGGATGGTGACTTTTTGTCTTTCATTTTAGTGGTTGTGTCTATAGATAGCACTCCCCCTTCCAACCTGCCCTTAATTCTCTCACATACCTCCCTGATTCCTCTGAAGCTTGGAGTATTCTGGCTTGAGAGAGAACCCTTCCCTTTGTGTCTTGCTGAGCTTTTGGTCTGTGGCCAGCCCAGCCCGTGGTCCTGGCTGCACAGAGAGTCTGAGAAGGAGCTGTTGTGCATCCTTCTGTGCACCTGACACAGTAGCATCAGCTGCCATCCTCGGGTGTCACCTCTTCACATAGGGGTCTGGAGAAACCCCTGGAGAAACTCTGCCTGCACATGCATTCTCTCTTTAAGGTTTCTAGCCATCATTCCCAACACTGTATGACTGTAGTCCCATCTGTGCTGCCAAAGGGCTACATACAGTCTCCTCTCCTACCAGTATCTAGACCAGAGCCACCAGGAGGCAGGGCTCTTCCAATGTCTGCTCAGCAAGTACCTGCACCAGGAACATTGTACCTCATCAAAGACTGTTTCATCAAGAACGTGGGATCTAGGCAGCCCACCAAGAGACTGCCTAGGTTTGAATTCCATCTTTGTCACCTCCTACGTTGGCCAACTTGGGCAAGAAGTGACATCTAATATGCCTCAGTTTGCTTAGTTATAGCATGGGATAATAGTAGTTCCAGGGTTTGAGTGAGTTAGTACGTACAACGTACTGAGAACAGTAGCTGACATGAAACAGAAGCCTGATTACTCTTTTATTAGTATTATATAGATATATGCATATTTTAAGTATTGTATATATACATATATATATATATATACACAAAATAAATATGTAGTGTTTTGATGATATGCTTTCATAGGCACAGGAATTCCTCCTTCTGCATCCCTATACACCCCTCACTGTTTTCCCCCATTTTATTACAATAGCATAGTCCCTCGGCAACTGTCACAAGTCCAACATTCTGTTATTGAAGTGTACCTGGCACTGTACATACAGATAAGGTAGAAAGCCCCAAGGAGAGATGAATGGTAAGGGTAAGGGGAGCATCTTTGCTTCCCATGGCCTGCCTTGTTGGTGCTCCGTGCATCATTTCTTTGCACGGTGAGGCTTGGGGTGGAGCACAGCTTGAGGTACTTGCACAGATGGGTAAAGCAGTGTGGCTTTTCTCCAGGGACACACCCATTGCCAGGCCCAATGCCACCGGATAGCCTTGTGAGCAGGAGTACTTCCCACCTTCCAGGACCTGTGGTGTGGGTTGACTGGCACTGCTGAGAAATGGCCTTTCTTTTGTGTAATTATGAAGTGCTGAGAACAGTGGCCAGCTGACTGGGGCAGAGCAGCCGTCCATGCCTAGAGGTCATTATCATCCCGGTGAAGACGTAAGTCTGTGCTTCCCAGCTGCACTTGGTTCTGCTCTGGGACAACTTGGACCAGGCTGCCAAACTCAGTGCTCACTGTCCACATGGGGTCTGTCCTCAGTCTCTGAAAAGGATCAGGAGTCATGGGAAGGGAGGATTCCCACTCCTGCGAAGAGGACCTGTGGCGTGCCCAGGGGTAAGCAACGCTGCTTCTCAGTGGATCCAAGAAGGGCTTTCTTTCTCACCCACCTGCTGTGCCACTGAGGGTCTGACTTCTTGCCTTAGACCCCTGACTCCTGGGATGAGAAGGGTTTCCTGCTTGCCTCACGCAATTGGACTGAAATTCCTAGACTGCAGATTAAATGTTATTGCAATTTGAAGTCCTTTAGCCCAGACCCATGTCTGCATTTTCAAGGAACGGGAAGGGATGCTAGTTTTTGTAGACACAGCATTTTGTGCTGGGAGAAAGCCAGCACTGGGCACCTACTGTCTCAGCACCTCGTGAGTCCCTCGTGCTGGACAACACAGGTGGCTTCCAGGGCCTCTCTCATGCACCTGCCTGTCCCGAGACTTCACACTGCACCCCTGGCCCCTTTATTAACTCTGCAGACAGCATCATCCAAGATCATGAAAAATGAATATCAGGAAAACACAGTGCGTGGGTTTCAAAAACTCTTGGCACCCAAAGAAAGTTAATCTTATTTTCGCACTAAATTTTGAAGTAACTTTTTACTAGTGTGAGTACTTTTTATTCATTTAGCTTAAACAAGGTTACGAATAGGGAGAATGAGAACAAGGAATAGAAGCGAGGTTGAAAGGTCATGGCTAATTCCTTAGCGATCGCCAAATAAGCTTACTTACTTTTCAGTTTATTCAAAAATCATTTACATTTGAATGGTTCCTCTATTTGATACATATCTAACTAGAGATATAATTAGAGACATTTAATTTAAAAACAAAAGACAGACTACCAGGAGGGCCCAAAGGATTCCTGCCAAACAGAGGGACTGGAATGCAAATAGAGTCATGAAAAAGCAGCTTTTGTTTTCTCTTCAGTTTCACTTATTTTGTATTACCCAAGACATGTCTTAAAACTGGTTAAAAATCTGAAGGGAAATTTCATGTTGATTATACACCTGTTACAGATTCTTGAGAAATACTCCGCATCAAAATTCATGTAAGAATATCATACGTTATAGCAGTTAACAGTTTTAGATTCTCTCCTTGTTGAACAAGAACTGACAGGAAATAGATGAATAATAATACGCATGTCTATAAAACTTAGACAATTCTAATGTCTAAAAATTAACAAATGGTTAAAATTAAAAATCTCCAAGAAAAGTAGACCAAAGAACACGATGAGTTCTATTAGGCTGTAGGCATTTAAGGTTTGAAGAAAGACAGGAGATGGCTGATTAAAATGAGGGAAACTTGATTTTAGGGGGAGCTGACGGAGGGTGCAGTTGGACCTAGAACGAAGGGTTTGAAAAGCAAGCTTCATTTTGCTTGGGCAGCAGGCAGGCAGAGTGCCCTGGGCAGCCTGTGTATGTGTGTGCCAGGAGTGAGGGTGTGCAGAGTGCCACAGGGACCCTGATAGGGTGGCTGGGGCATTGTGATTCCTAACCCTGGAACTGTAACAATAAAATCATTTCACATACAGTATTATCTCATATGACACTTGCATCTCATGGTTTTCATTGCAATGACTGCTTCCTTCAGAGGGAAGTTTTATAGCGTCAAAGAAGCTGTAGAAAGGACAAGCCTCAAAAGTGTTCTCTGCCAATTCTGTCACCGCAGGCATCCCTCAGACAATATCCGGCCCCAAGAGCTGTGTAACCTACGTCAGGGACTCCCACGGCCACGGGTGCGAGACAGTACATTCTGTTTCTGAATGCTTCCTGCTGTCGGAAAAAGTACCTTGTTTTTCATTCAAGTCCTTAGGATACCTCTGGCATTATGCAAATTAGGACAAGTAAACTGAAATGCCTTTTGTGTCAGCCCCAGACATGTTTCAAGGCAATAATAATAATAATGTTTTTCTCCAAGTGCCACCTGTTCCCACTGGCTTTTCTGTATAGACATGAGGCTCCATCTTGCCTTTGTGAACTCTGCAAGGATCAGCAGGACCTGTTTTCATAGCACTGGATCTCAGGTTCTCCTGCTAAGGCTTCAGAACCCTGGAAGAGTCCATCTGCCCTTGAACTTTCACACTCATACACAGCCCATTGCATATTGGGCTGCTTTTATGGCTTTATCTCATATCCAGGCAAACCCAGAAAGCCCTTTTCCCTGGGGAAACTGAGGCACCGAGACAGCAAAGGGCTTATGAATACTCAGGACACTTCCACTCTGAGAAGGCAGGACCAGTATTCTTTTTTTTATGATTATTTTGAATTCATTAATTACATTGTATTATGTGACACAGTTTCATAGGTGCTTGGGTTCTCCCCACCCCTCCCCAAACCCTCCCACCATGGTGGATTCCTCCACCTTGGTGCATAACCACAGTTCAAGTTCAGTTGAGATTCCCCCATTGCAAGCATATACCAAACATAGAGTCCATCATCTTATTGAGGACCAGTATTCTTCACAGGGTCACCTCGGGACCCGGGCTGTTTATGACCTTCGCCCTGTACCTGTGTGTGTCACCAGCTCACACACAGGTGCTCAACAGCTCTTAACTACGGGGCTGCTTGCCAATCAGATGGCAGGCTGTGAGCACAAAGAAAGGTTTCCTTTACTCAGTTGATTTCTCAGGAAAGGGTAGGCCAGATCATTTATCTTAAGCAGTTATCTCTGAAAAAGTGGGTGTAGAGAGGAAGGAGGGAGCTGTTATCTAGTCCGTCTAGTGTTCCCAGCGGATTGCCCTGAATGAAAGATGGGCAATGCAATGAGAATAGAGGGACATGTGGCGAGCAGCCCGAGACAGCTTCTTCCAATGTGTTGTGTTTCTGCTTCTACCTGCTGCTTTGGAATCCACTGAAGCAGCATGGCAGGAGCCAACCTCAGAGTTTACGTCCCGTCTCAGCACCTGGAACTGCGTGAAGCTGGGCAAGATGTTGGCCTGGGGATGCATCACTTCCCTGATCTGACAAATCAGAGAGCTGACAGCAGCATGTGTCTCCAAGGTGGTGAGAATAAGTGAATTCATACAAGACAGAACAAGGACACTCCCCGCTAGCGTAAGAAATTTTGAATACATGTTTGTTTCTGTTATTCATAATATTTCTTTTTTTTTAAAGATTAATTTATTTTTATTACAAAGTCAGATATACAGAGAGGAGGAGAGGGAGAGAGGAAGATCTTCCATCCGATGATTCACTCCCCAAGTGAACCGCAATGGGCCGGTGCGCGCCAACCCGAAGCCAGGAACCAGGAACCTCTTCCAGGTCTCCCACGCGGGTGCAGGGTCCCAAAGCTTTGGGCCGCCCTCGACTGCTTTCCCAGGCCACAAGCAGGGAGCTGGATGGGAAGTGGAGCTGCCGGGATTAGAACCGGCGCCCATATGGGATCCCGGGGCTTTCAAGGCGAGGACTTTAGCCGCTAGGCCACGCCACTGGGCCCATTCATGATATTTCTTATTGTAGAATGATTCCTGTCCAGATTATAAGGGGAACAAAAAGGCTTTGGAATTCCAGCTACAATTGCAAGGAATCAGGCCCTAACCCCATAGCAGTTGGTTTGCAATGGTCTTTTTAGATCTGCAACTTTTTAGGTGTTACATGGGCAAGAGGAATGCCGGGCAGGCTGAATGCCTCTCACCGCCGGTATGGCTCCTGCACAGCTGAAAGAGCAGCCCTATTTAAGGTGTGATGTGTAAGTCGATTCAAAAGCCCACACTGGGCTCTTTCATTCTGTGTGCCTTTGAACAGAGAGTCCTGTGTTAGGAGCTGGTTTGAGGTACTTCCCAAGGAGCCTGACTTAGTCCTGCCCTAGCTGCTTTTCTGTCCTCTGGAGGACAACTCAGGTCTTCCACAGTCACAGTGGGATCCCCTTTTGCCACTCCTGGGAGGTCACCTGGGAAAAAAGCCAGAGGAGCTCTCCAAGGACAAAAAGGAATTGCGCTTCCTGTCACTTCTTGCTGGGAACTGTGAACAGACTTTTTTGCTTTGCAATGTAGTATTCCTTGCTCAGAATGTCTTAACAGACATGTGAGGTGACCTCATCTGCCCCCTCTCTGGAAATGTGGGTAAAAGAGACTTTTTCAAGGTCAGACAACATCCACTCACTCATTAAATAAGCATTCGTAGAGCATTTCCACGTGGTCTTCCGTGTTTGCATGGGTGGCTCTCTAGGGCCAGAATCTAATCTTAGTATTTCCAATGCATCCTTCTTTCATCATGCCCACTGTGCCTTCTTACCTCCCTGAAGCCTCCAGTGACATTTTAAAAAAAGATTTATTAATTTTTATTGGAAAGCCAGATATACAGAGAGGAAGATCTTCCATCCGCTGATTCACTCCCCAAGTGGCTGCAATGGCTGGAGCTAAGCCAATCCGAAGCCAGGAATCAGGAGCCTCTTCCAGGTCTCCCATGCGGGTGCAGGTTCCCAAGGCTTTGGGCTGCCCTTGACTGCTTTCTCAGGCCACAAGCAGGGAGCTGGATGGGAAGTGGGGTTGCCAGGATTAGAACCAGCGCCCATATGGGATCCCTGCATGTGCAAGGTGAGGACTTTAGCCACTAGGTTACCATGCTTGGGCCCATTCAGTGACATGTTTGATTGCAATTATTAGTTCTCCAATGTGGACTCTACCTCTGAGTCAAGTAAGAGGAAGTGTGACGTATAAGGATGGACACAGGGCCAAAGGTTGGTTTTCATTTATTGACTCCTATCCCTCTTTGATTTATCTTCATTTGAAAGACAAGTCTGAAAGTGGTGTAAGTTAATGCAATGAATACAATTTTAATCAGTAAGTTCATTAAGATGAACTTAATTGATGTGGCAACTAAAAGTAAACAAGGATGTTGAGTGCTTAGGAACATTAAATAGAAAACAAGATGTAGGTGGGAGCCAGGTCAGTTCACAGCACACTTACCCCAAACGGTGCCCAGGTAGGCTGCCATCCATGCAACAAGAGCCCCAGTGCCTAAGAGAGGCAAATATGAGCGTTCAGGGATGTGTGTTGGCCATCAGGCAAGAGTAAACCACTCAGTCAGGAAAGCTTTTTGAGGTCTTTGGAAACCTGCACGCTTGCCCAGCATGGTGGAGTATTGCTATGAATAATGTCTGAGGTATTCTTCCCATAAGCACGGTGGTTAGCTTTCCTCAGCTCTTTTGATAACATTGTAAAATGCAATGGATGGCACAATCATTTGTCAGAGTCGCTTCTGTAAGAGCCACGGCACTCAGGCAGGTGCAGCCTTCCTGCTGATTTAAAGTAATCTTAGAAGCGAGCTTAAAGAAACAAGCAAAAAGAAAAAACCACATACACCCAAACACAGCTCCACAACCTTCATAATAACCATCCATGAGGCATATTTTTTTTTAAAGATTTATTTATTTTTATTGGAAAGGCGGATATACAGAGAGGAGGAGAGACAGAGAGGAAGATCTTCCATCCAATGGTTCACTCCCTAAGTGACCGCAATGACTGGAGCTGAGCCAATCTGAAGCCAGGAGCCAGGATCTCTTCCAAGTCTCCTACATGGGTACAGGGTCCCAAAGCGTTGGGCTGTCCTCGGCTTTCCCAGGCCACAAGCAGGGAGCTGGATGGGAGGCAGGGCCACCGGGATTAGAACTGGCACCCACATGGGATCCCGGCGCATGCAAGGTGAGGACTTTAACCACTGTGCCATTGCACCAGGCCCCATAAGGAATATTTTAAAAATTTTGTAAAGAAGCAACTTTTCTCTTTTTAAAAAAATCATTTTATTTGAAGAGCAGAGTCAGATGGAGAGCGAGCTTTCATTTTCCATCATTAGGGAATGACTCTGTAAGTACCTAAACAAGCAAGGTTGGGCCAGGCCAAAGCTGCCAAGAACCCAGAATTGCCTCTGGGTCTTTCATTGGGGTAGCAGAAACCCAAGTTCTTGATGCATGATCTGCAACCTTGCATGAAGTGCTTTGGCAGGAAGCTGGTTGTAAAGCAGAAGAGCCGGGTCTTGAAGCGGGCACACTGCTATGAGAGGTGGGCATCCCAAGGGGGGGTGGTCACCCTTTGTAGCAGTCGGCTCATGAAGAACATTTCTTAGAGCCAGAGCTATAATTAGAACTCAGTATTTAAGGCTTGAGGTGGTGTTCTCTGGTAAGAATTTAAAGTGTGCGTGCAGTAACTGTTACCTCTGAGGGTCCTTGGCCAGGGCCTTAGGAGTCCTATTTCCTCATTTAAAATGAATCCATTCACACGCCTGACAGCGCAGTCCTGCAGTCCCTGCCTGCAAGTGGTCTCTGCAAACAAGCCTGCAGGGAAGATGTCGCCAAGAAGGCCCACTGGGCCAACCGCCACCGGAAAGCCAGGTGGGTCCTGCTGAGGGACTGCCCTGGAGGAAGGCAGCGACGCCTCTGCCTGCCAAACTGGCAGTGCCTGTAGCCCCTCAGGAAGGCAAACATGAATTTTTTAGGAACCCACTACATGTCTCATTTCAGGAATGTCCTTATGGCAATACGTTCTAGAAAATACGTGTGAAAATATGCCTTTGGGTGATTCAAAGTAGGTGAAGTCTAGAGTTGCTAAGTAGTTGGTTGAAGCCCTTCTTTTCAAACGACAGGACCACCACCATCATTCTGAATAATTTGAGTGATGCTGTTTCATTTTTGCCTTTCCCATTCCTTGAAGCTTAGACTTTCAATTTCTTATTAATGTCCATGCCTTACTCTAAGAGAGCAACTGGGTACCATGCCAGTAGCAACTGAAGAAGTTTCTGCTCCTGAAGGAATGCCCTCTGATCTTGGTTCAATGTGAAAGAATGGCCCAGCATCATATTTTTTTTCCGTCTGTCTATTGTTTATTCTATCTGCAGTGTTCAGTGTAACAAATGTCAATGGTTCCAGCTCCTCTATGGGAAACAATGAGAAAGAAAACTTGTGTGGAATAGAGACCCACAAATAGCTTCCAGTCAGGGTGCCAGAATTGCTAGGACACTATGCAAAATAAATACAGAATATGGTGTGGTATAAACCATCAGTAATTGTGCAGAAGAAAAATGGTGTGCAGAAGCTGAAAAAGATCCTGTGCTGTTTTGTTTTTCCTGAACCCTTTTACTCTGTCCATTCCAACAAGTTCTTGGGTTCATCTTCCAGGTGCCAGGTCCTGCATGGCAGGGTGGGGAGTAGAGGGTACAGCGGTGTCAGAATTGCCTTGAGCAAGAGCCAGCAAAGCTAGGTAGCAGTGTCTGCTTGAGGCCAGCCGTGTGGCCTCCCTTGGGCAGGTATTGGTGTGTCCCCTGCAACAGCCCCATGCCCAGGAGGAGAGAGAGGAAAAATTTTTCCAGGAAAGGCATTAACATGGAGACACAGCAGCTGGAAATTGGCAGGGTGCCTTCGGAAGGTTGGAGGAGTGATTCATTTTTCAGCCTCACCACAGGGATCAGAGTCTTGGCCTCTGCCTCCATGTGTTAGCAGCGGCCCATCCGAGAGAGATCATCATTAATTATTAGTCACTTGCGCGCATCTTTCTCAGAAACTACAGAGGACTTGGGAAGCCCGGGCTGCCTTGAGTTGTAATCAATACGGAATACGCCTTACCCAGGGAACTGAGTGGCATGTAATTATAACACAGTATTGATTCCTGGCAAAGGGGTTGAAAATGTACAAATCCTTCACATAAAAAATCAGCCAAATCTTCAAAGGGCTTGGTATTTTTTTTTCCCACAAGAAAGAGACTGATAGTTCGAGTAAAAAACTTGAAGTGTTAGCTAAATTAGGGCTATTTCCTGCCAGGAGCCAGTTCTGTACACATAATTATTTTATTCTCTGGGCTGTCACTGATTTGCTTTGGTTGAATGTTGGAAATGTCTGTGTTTTGGGTCTGTAATCCAAATAATCCAGTTGGTTCTATGATGAGCTTTTCTTCCTTTTGTCTTTCTGTATTATCTGTGTGTAAGACACATCACCGCGTGTCTGGGGGGGTGGAGTTGGCGCCTTTAGCCTCCTTCAACCCCTGCCATTCGCCTCTTCTCTGTTGCACCATCAGAAGCCCCTCGGCCGGGACCTCCACCCACCCTCCCACACCTCAGAGTGCCCGGGTTCTGCTGTTGACTTTGGCCAGATGGCCATTTCTACTTCTAGGCTAGTGTCCACTGCAGGCTTGTGAGAATGACTGGAAATCTCCGTGCTCTTCAGGCTTCTTCCTCTGGCTGCAGCAGCAGCAACAAGGATTCGCTGCCAACCTTTGCTCATCTCATCAATGTCCTATCACGTCACGCCTAGATCTGTAACAAATGCTCAGATCACTCTCTTAGTACCCTCCCATGCCTGCCAGGGAGCCTTTAGGAGATGCTTCATGAAGCCCAGCAGTGGCTTGTCGTTGCCTACCTGTATTCAAAGGTGGGAAAATAACTGTTGATCTGGAAGTTTCAGATGTTGAGTCTCCACAAAAAGATTCAGTTTATCTCCAAGCAGTCAGAGGCCCTGGAAGACAGCTGGTCAATAGAGTTGCATCAGGCAGTACATCCAGAAGGCTTACATGGGCTGATGCGGTATTCTGATGATCTGTGGTTGGTTCAGCTGGGACTGGGACAGAGAACTTTTGGTCTCCATTCTCTAGGTTATGTGGTGCTAGCTTGCCAATGCGATCGTCACAGTCTGTTCTGTTCCAGGCACTTCATGCTCCTCTGCTGCGCAGGGAAGTGTTAGTAAGAATCACAGAGGAGAATGGCCGCATTGGTTCCTCTGTGAAGCTGGCATGTGTGAAGCAGAAGTGCCAGTGCCAGAACAGGCATCTGACATAAACGGCCTGCAGCCCATCTCAGAAGGGGTGAAGAGCACTTGTGGCGTGTTGCATGGGGAAGGCTTTGCAGTGTGTCACAATCCTGCACAAAGCAGGATGTTTGGCACCACTGGCTCCTGGTGCTCAGTGCCACTCATGTTCACCAGTCAGTGGGACAGCTGGCAACTCTCCTCCCATACCCTGCAGATGGGCAGGGCAAGGGTGCTACACCTGCTAGAAAAACCTCTAGCTGCTAGGCTTCGCTCTGACTTCTCCCAATTGGAACCAGGTTTTTGTGATTCCTCCGTCACTTTTGTAGCCTCTTATGCTCTAATGAGTGAAGTCAGACACTGGAATTTCATCACTTGCTTTAAACTCAAGCTCCACCGCTTATTACTGGGCATAACTTGAAGAATAACTTCATCTGACTCAGTTTTTTCCCATATAGAATGAGAATCACAATAATGTCTCCCTTAGAGGCTTTGGGAGAACAGTAAATAAATGAAACTAGTGAAGTTCCTACTAACAGGTTCAGTGTCAGCAGTTGGTAAGTGTATGGTTTGACGGTGATGCTGATGATGGTCCTTGAACAAGAAGGTGAAACGGACACCAGAACTAATAATACTACTAGTAGTAAAAGCACAGAGGCGCAGCAAGCAAGCAAGAGTAGTGTAACCAACAGGGATGGGAGGATTTTCATACACAGACCCTGAATTAATAAACAGCATTGACTATGTCACTTCACCTGTGTGACTTCTCCATTCTGTATGTACAAAACGTTTAGATTGCTTGAAGTCAAGATTACATGGTGATTCCTTAAGAGCATTTACACATTGGTATCCCTCCCTCCCCAGCCACTGGAGGAATGCTTTTGGCAGGAATCCGCTGATAAGAGTCCACTTGCATGTCCCTAATACCGCTGTTGCCTGACCCTGCACCGGGCATCCCGAGAGACAGCGCACCTCCGATGGATCAGGTTGCTGCTGTTGGGGGTGTCCCTCTCTGCTGGTCTCTGAGCCCTCCCAGGCCCGCTGCCTTCATGGTTGTCTGCTTCTTGCCCCTCCACAGCAACAAAGGCGAGAGAAGGAGCTGCGCAAGCAGCAGGAGAGGGAGCAGCGTCGGCACTACGAGGAGCAGCTGCGCAGGGAGGAGGAGAGGAGGCGCGCCGAGCATGAGCAGGTACCGCGAGGACCCCGGACCCCGGCACACAGCCAGTGTGCCCTTCTGCGGCTGACCTTTGGGGTGTGGGGCGCCTTCTCTTAGTACTGCTTGGTTGAAGTGGGTTTTTACTCTTTCTCAAAGCAACTCTTCTCCCCCCATTCAAGAAGTCAAATGCACAATCTTGCCAATGCCCTGCTCGCTGAACCTGGCTTCCTACCCAGACCAGAGACTCCTGAAAAACCCAGGGCCTCTTGACTTCGCTCAGCCATGGGAGTCTGATTCAGAGGTGGCACTAAAGCATGAGCAACGAGTCAGGCCCGCTGCTTCCGCGTTTCCTGAGAGCCTTTCTCTACTCATGCAGTCTCTGGTATCTGAGGCTGTCAGTCACTGGTGCAGATCCTGCAGCTGGGCGGTCGTCTTGTGAGGAACAACCCAGGCCTGCCCGAGGGGCCTGATACAAAGATGGTGCCTGATGGCAGTGAGCAATCATTTTATCCCTGTTGCTTGCACAGGAGCCTCTGCACTTCATAGCATTATTAATTCCAGGGAGTCTATAAAGACAACAGCCTATAATGAAAGGCTTTCAAATGTAGCCAGGTTGATGAAAACCAAGTGGTAAGGATGAAGCGCTGCGCAGGCTCAGTGAGCTGTTGCGGGCGGCGGGCTTGTGCCTTTGGCTGCGTTGAGATGCTCTGCTTTGGTGTGGCATTCGCTGCCTCTTTGGTGAGGGGGTGTCTGGGTATTTTCCCCTCCAGCCTCTACTCGACAGCTCTTGTCTCCTTTGAAATTACCGGTTCTTTTTTCTCTCTCTCTTTCTTTCTGTTCCTCTGAATTCTCTGCTGCCCACCTCTCTCCAGGAATACATCAGGCGACAGTTAGAGGAGGAGCAGAGACAGTTAGAGATCTTGCAGCAGCAGCTACTGCATGAACAAGCTCTCCTTCTGGTAATGGGAAAGCCAAGAGCCAGCTGACGTGCTGTTTTCATTGTGTGTGTGTGTGTGTGTGTGTGTGTGTGTACCTTCCTAATGCAACCGTCCAGAAGAAGGGACCCTCCAAGCCTCGTGGGCCTCACAAAGCTCATGAAACTTGGTACATTTCCTGACCCACTTTGCTGAGTCTAGTATAATGGTTACGCATTTGTGATGAAGTCCATCTATTTATGATATTTTTACGTGGTTCCCACCTTGTTATAAGGTCAGAGCATTTTATGATCCATGGTGTTTATTGCAAAGTAATTTTCAAGACCATTTGCAATGTGCTGGAGTACGACCACAGCCCAGGGTGCTGCTCCCACAAGAATGCACTCAGCACTGCCACCGTATTTCATTTGCAGACCTTAAGTTTTAACTTTATGATGGGGACATTTTGTGTTCCCTGTTCCACTTAAAATCCTTTTTTTAAAAAATTACTGTTCTTAGTGTATCTTTTTTTGAAAACTAAATCTCTTATTCAATGGCGTACCGATGCCTTTTAGCCTGAGCATGAGCTTGCAAATGGTTTCTGTTGGGCCAACTCTTAACTGAACCGATATGGTCTTGGCAACCATCTTTGTTAGTTCTCTACGCGATTATGCAGATTGAGGTGGCTTGATTGCAAAGAGTGGATGGCTCTTTAGGCACTGTGTGCTGGCCATCCAGATGTCCTCATCATGGCCATTTTTCCCAGATGTAAGTGCTTTTTAAGTAAAGGTGTTTGACGAGAGAGCACCGCTGCAGCAGCAGTACTTTGATGAAGTGGGATTCTAGTGTAGTTGTTGATATCTGAGGCCCATCCTGCTCTCGTCCTACACTTCCATTCATATTAAGGCCCTTCATCATTTAGCTTAATTTTGACTCCATTGCATGTTTAAATGATGCTGCCAGGCCAGGGGCTTCCATGAGGTAATTTGGCCTTCTCCTGGCTCTTCTCTCCTGATCTGGACAGGAATATAAGCGCAAACAGCTTGAAGAGCAGAGGCAAGCAGAAAGACTGCAGAGACAGCTAAAGCAAGAGAGGGACTACTTGGTTTCCCTCCAGCATCAGAGGCAGGAGCAGAGACCCGTGGAGAAGAAGCCGCTGTACCATTACAAAGAAGGGATGAGTCCCAGTGAGAAGCCAGCGTGGGCCAAGGAGGTGAGTAAGCAGGTGTCACCCCGCCTGACTGGCCAGGCCTTTGCCTACGATGGGTTTCCTCCAGCAGAAGGGGAGTGTTTCAGAAAGGCAGAACAATTTGTCCTGTAAAGATGCACAGTTTGCTTTGGGGAGAACCATGATGCTCTTTCTAAAGGGAAGTGGCAAGGTGCCTGGCTGCATTCGTGGTGTCTTTCCCATGGATCTGCTGAGAGACATTCCCTTATACAAGTGCAGATGAATTAGTGGCATGGTGATGTCTCATGACCTTTCCCTGGGAAGATGGGAAGGACGTGGTTGAGGATTGATGGAATCCTGCCAGCTCCTGGGCTCTGGTGCTGATCACAGCATTGCTGACCCTGCCCTGTGGCACCACACATGTGTACTTGCTTGTGATGTTTGCTTTCAGAATCAAGGGTCTTTTGCCTTTCTGGGGCACATCCTTGCAGAGCAGTCATCCCTCATTGCTCGAGTAAGGGAAGGTTTTCAGGAATGAGGCTCTGTGATGAGCTGTTTTTTTTTAAAAAAAAAAAAACTTATTAAACAATGTTTGGATGAGTAAAAATATAAAGTGACCACCAAGGAGTAAAGCAGACAAGCGAACAAAACCACTGTAGCCGTGGCCAGCCCTCTTCCTGGTGGTAATGTGTTAGCTCGTAGCATACACACACCCTGGGGTTTTGATGTAGCATCTTTAGATGGTTCTTCCTAGAGCTATTTTGAAGTTATTTAAACTGCAGTGTTACCAGAACCAGATTCCTTAGATGAGACCTGATTTTATAAGAATGTTTCTTTCTCTTTGTTTGTTGTGTCTTACATATGTACACAAAATGCTTGAAAACACTGTTTTCCTAGTGTTAATTCAGGTAATCTAGTGAAGGCAGACCTTTAAAAATTGTTTTGTTAAAGAATTGTGCACTGTGTATGTTATTTAAATCGTTAATAACATACAGCAGTGAAAATAACTTGTTTCTTTTCAAGGTTAAAACAAAAACTAAGTTTGTAGAGAAGATGATTGGAGTTTAAGGTGGAGACCATTTTTAATCACTTTCCCCTAGAGTTTGTAAGTGTGATCCATGTTAACCTGTTTCTTTGATAGCTGCCTCTTTCTTTTACATCAATAATTCAATTTTGTGATCCTACTCCCAGGTACACCAACGACCCCTTAGTAGTCCGTCTGTTCTTCCAGCTGAGCAGAATCACTGTGCTGTTAAACAGCAGCTGACACCCTTCCGGGCTGGCAGAGATGTGTCGCCTTGCTCTACTGCTAAGCCATTGTCTAGCCATACCAAGTCGCAATCTTCAGCTAAGCCAGGCTCTCGGCTCCTGAGCATGGCAGCTGTTCAAAAGCCTGAAAAACGAGCCTCTGCAAAGCTATTGCCGGTAGCACCTGCAGGAATCAATGATTCCAGATCAAGACTCCTGTTGGAGCGTCACTCACGGAAGAAAGATGGGCCAGCTTGTCCTATTAGACCTGTTTGGGAAGAACAACTGACGCCTCAGGAAACCTCACGGACTGTAGGGAGATCTCCAAAGCGATCTCGCTCCCAAGGATGTAGCCCCACTCGAGTGTTAGGGCGTAAGGTCATGTGTGTGTCTTCCCCCAACATCTCCAAGGTGACCAGCCCCCAGCTGCCCATTACAGCAGCACGGGAGGGCCTTAGAGACTCGCCTGGCCCTTGGGGCAGGAGGAGCACACACTGCCACAGCTTCCCAAGCACCTCACCCCTTCTAAGAAGTGCTGCGTCACTGAGTGATCTCTCCCTGATGCCTGACCCCCTGACCTTCAGTGCCCCCAGGCCCAAGCATGAGTTTAGAAAAGGAACACCCGGAGATGCTTTTGGAGAGGACCTTGATTCCTTGCCAAGCATCCCGGCATTTCTTCCTTCCTTTGGGCAGCTCCCCCACATGCAAATGTGCCACCAAAGGGGGCAAAATCCAAAGCAGTGCCTGCTTCCTTCCTCGAGCCTGCACCCAGCACGTTCTAACGTGAACTTGTCTACTTTGAATTCACTGTTTGCTAGTTGCTATTTGTCCTCGTCCCTCGGCTTCCTGGCCTATCCTCTCTATTCAGAAGCGATGCACAGTTCCCGAGCTTTCCGAAGCCCCGGTGTCCCCGAGGGCAAATCTTTGCAGGTGTCATCCAAACAGCCTTCTAGACCTTCCCATCTTCCTTCTGGCAAGGCTCCTAGCAGTTACAGAAACATAGCAGTTGGGCATTCCAGCGACAAGGCTGTATCATCAAGCACTCCTGATGTGAGGGTCCCTGGCCACCCTAAGTCTGGGCCTCCTCTGGTGGGTGACATCTTCCAAGGTTCCTGGCTTCCTGGCAGCTGGCGCTCTTCCTTTGGGCTTCATGCACTTGTACACACTTGTGGGAACCTTCTTTCATCTTTAGTCTGCTCCTGTTGGGTGTGGTTAACTTGATCCAGCTTTGAACTAACCATCAGTGTATCCAGGCAGTGATTCCCAAGTCTCAGAGTGGGTGATGATAGTTGGCAGGAAGCGGGACAGTGCTGAGTTTGGGATGGGAGCAGTGGGTGTGCAAATAAGGACAAATCATTGTCTGTCTTGGTGTGATTCACCATTTTTAACACCCAGCCATGAAAACAGGAACAAAAATGAATGTGAGCATCCTTATCCTTTTTGTCTTTGAGAGCTTCTCATCAGCCATGTGTGAACTCTTCCCCTTCCAAGTCATCAGTGAGAGCTCTCTTCCACGAGAGCGGTGGAAGGGACTTGTCAAACCAAATAACATGTTTCAAGACTTTGGATTACAGCAGAACCAATAGCTTCTCAGGATCTTAACTGATAAGTTGGGCTGAACTCTGTGAGTAGACTAAAAAGGTATCAGAATAAAAGCTTGAAAACATCATCCCGAGGTACTGGTGGTGGCCAGTGTAATTGTCTCCTGTGAAATTGGGCCTGGATTGGTCTGTCCCCGGTGCCATGGAAGACCTCCCCCAGCTGTCTTTCTGCCCATTGTGGCCTCTTCTGTAAGCTGCTCCACCAGCTGGTTCCTAACTCAGCTTTTTGTCAAGATGGTTGTTCCTCTCTACCTCACTTTCCCAGCCACTTTTCTTCATCCCAGTCAGCAGGTTTTCACCAGTGAGGTTATGTTACACTTCATCCTCTGTGTTGGTGTCTTTGTTTCCATAAAACAGAAGTGGTCATTATAGTTCTCTTTATACTGGAGATTTCCAAATTATCCTTTATTTAAAACTCTGTTCCCATCTTTCTTCAGCGTCTGCTTATCTCACTTAAAATTTAACATAAAAGAGACCTGGAAGGAAGTGAGAAGGAGTCCTTGAGGTCAAGTCCAATTGAGGATTAATCTGAAAGGCAGAGTTTACAGCAAGAGAGAGATCTTCTGTTCACTCCCCAGATGGCAGCCATGACTGGGCCAAACTGGAGCTAGTAGCTTCTTTCAGATCTGCACATGGGTGCAGCAGTGTAATGACTTAGGCTATTCTGCATTGCTTTCCCAGGCACATTAGCAGGGAAGTGGATTGGAAGTGGAGCAACTGGTACTTGATCCTGCACGTGTATGAGATGCTGGTGTCACATGCAGCAGCAGCTTAACTTGCTAGGCTAAGATGGTGGCCTTAAGGTCCAGTAAAAAACTGGACTCTGTGGGCTGGGACAAGTTTTCTCTTTTCTGAGATGCTGCTACTCATTCATTTTTCCAATCTCCTCACAGTTGGGAAGACCATGGGCAACAATGTGTTGTAGTGCATGTGCCCTTTAAACTGTAGGCTCTGTACAATGCCAATACACATATTGTGGTCAACCTACTGGTATTTATTTCCAAGGCCCACCCTGTTGTTTCTGACTTGGATTTCACAGGAGCAGTTCATATACCTCTCCCATGTTCTTATCTGCTCCCCCGCCCCTCACCCCACCCAGTGAGAGCCAAGTACTGCTTCATTTCCCATCTTGGCCTGCTAGCAATTTCCTTTGTTACTTTTAAGTATGTACTCCATTCACTTGGGATCTCTGTAGTTTTTTCCAGGAATATTGGTTAGACGTGGATCTTGGAAATTTAGTCAAGGCCCTGTGTTCAGACACAATAACCTGTTAAGCATTCCAAATGAACGGGCATCTCTTTGTGCTCAAAAGTACTCCTGAGAGTGGTGTCCCCCATCTTGCTCAATAATCTGCCCAGGCCATCTTACCCAAAGGTGCCATGACTCAGTTCTTTAGGTGCCCAGGGAGCACAGGGTCAGAGTAGCTCATGAGCTTTTCCAAGCTCTTTGTGAACGGCTTCCTTTTGCTCTGGCACGCCAGTAAAACAAACGAAAATCAAACTCTTTTATTCAATTGGAAACAAAAAAGGAGGAATTCCTACATGGGTATTCCAGTGCACCATGTATTAGCAATTAAGTGGGCCTTCTAAGGCATACATAGACCAGACAAAATATAGAATACACTCATTAAAATGTACTCATGACATAGTAATAAGAGTTTACTGCAAAATGTACGTGGAAAATTAAAGGATTATTTTGATGCAAAAAAATCTTGAAACACTTGCACAGAGGCATTCTTTAAAGAATTCATAGAATGTTTATTATCAAAAAATGCAGGGATTTCAAAAATTTACACCCAAAAAAACCCTCATCTTTTAATTAATCATCTTTTAAGTCTGTTTTTCTGTCAGCATTTCTGTAAATGCTTCTATAATTTTGTTTTGAATTATTTTCTCAGTAGATACTTGTAAAGTGAGGCATTATGATCTACATATTATTTCTAATGTAGTGAGCAGTTTGGCAGTTGATGTTGATAAAGTATTTGCCTTTATGTATGTTGACAAGTTTTTATATACTTCACATTTTGTTTTAAAATTTTGCAATCAACAAATTTACTTTTAGGTCTTTCTAGATTTGTGTGGCCTTCATCCAACTCAGAGGCCCTAGAGAGCACTCCCACGGTACCCAATGAATGACACAGGCTGCTCTGGGGCAGAGTTATACTTATGAAATAGTCATTTTTATTTTTCCCAGGGAATGCCATAAGAAATAGAACAACATTCTTAAAGAGATGATCCAAATCTCTACAAAGTGATTTGAGGTTTTTTTTTTTTTCATGTTTAGGATATCCTTTTGAAAAAAATTAAAAAAAGGAAAAAAAGAAGTTTTTTGTAGTGAAATTTGTCAGTCTTAGCAATTCCTGTCCTCTGATTTCACTGATAATCCCTACAACTGTGAAAGCCTGTGTAACTTCTCTTTTATTGCTGTGGTCTGGCATCTGGACCCTTTTCCATCTTCATGTTATTCAAATAACCTTTTCCAGTGGTGCTTCCGGTTGGGGGATGTGTGTGTATGTCTTCTTGGCTGCAGGAGTTTGGAGCAGAGATTCAACTCTCAGTCTTTCATTCTCAGGAAAATGAAAACATCTTAATGATGCCCTAGTTTGCAGTCACCTATGTCTTTATTGTGGGATGAATAGGGGACCACTTTTGCTTTAGTTGATGTATCTTTCTCCTGGTCACTTGGTAGAGCTAAGCTGTGACCCACCAGGAGACAAGCCATTATCTCAGTGTATCTCAGTAGTCAGAAGAGATCACTTTCTCTCTACACTAACCAACTTTCTCTGAAACACTACAGCCCATATTTGAAATTTCCACTCGCTAGTGAAGGTGATCCTTTGGTTAACAAGCACTTGGGGTCTTTGAGACCGAGCTTCCTTGAAGTGAAGTATGCAACTTGATGCCTTATTATTTAATCTTTTCATAGATTTTTCAGATTTTTCATTTGAAAGGTAGAAAAGAGAGAGAGACAGACATAGTTTTCCATATGCTGATTCACTCCCCAATTCCCTGCAATACCCAGCTGGATCAGACTTGGAACTCAATCCAAGTCTCCCACATGGGGGTCAGGGTCCCAGAAACTTGAACAAGCACCTACTACTGTCAGGAGTAGGGCAGGAAGCTGAAACTGGAAGTAGAGTACCACTCTAGGCAAACCTAGCCGTTCCATTGTGGGATAAAAGCCCCCCAAGTGTGTGTGTAAACACTGTGTCAAATGCCCTCATAAGATTTTTAGATGTCTTTATACAAATGGCAGTCCAAGAACTTTCAGCACTTTAGAACCAGACTGAAATAGTTTGCAAGATGCGACAGTTATTTATACTATGTATTTTAAAATGCTACAGACTAAAACCTACGTGTAAACTGTTTAAAACACAGGCCATTTTGCTAGTAGTAATCATATCTATAGATGGTGAACCAGCCCCGTTAGCTGCCTGTAAACTCGGCACTCTGCTTTCTGTGTGGTTCATGTTTCATGTCAGCTTCAGGGCCCAGGGAGGCATCAGGAATATTGACTGTCAGTTGGCAAGAGTACTTTCTTTCAACAATGATTTCTTTGCTCCAGATGGAGTCTACAGGGCAGATATTTCTACTATTGCTTTTAGGCTGTATTTAAAATCTCTATGCTTTACAATGAAAAGTTACAAAATATTACAGATATTCCTGAAAAAGTTCATAGGAAATCCATAGTATGAAAAAAAGTCACGTATGAATTTAAAAATTTGCTTCAAAATAAACTTTTAGTTTGACTTTTTCCATGAACTATCTGAAGTGCTCTTGTATTTGGGTCTTGAATTTAGGATAATAAGTGGCTAGAACTTAGGTCATCTGCTGTCTTGGTGATGATGTGTCTGAATCTCCTGGGTTCCTGATCTCAGAGGGCAATGATTTAGATAGTGGAGTCTGAGTAATGGAGTAGTAGTAATAAACCACTCGAATGTGTGATTTATCTGTTCAGAATATTACCTGGAAATAAAAAAATGGCTATCTTAGTTTCAGTGGTTTAAAAATCTTCACCATTTCTCAACGAGCTTGACATTTGGAAAGCAGTTGACTGCATGCTTGGGCTCAACTTTTTGCTGTCTTGTTGGGACTTTTTCTTCCTTGTGGTCTTACCTCAAAGCTGGCTTAGTTCTTTTGCTCGAAGTGGTGGCCACCTATCTGCTGATGGAATATGTGGCACACATGCGCACACAAAGTCTACATGTGCTGGTTCATTATAACTGGCTTTTTGCTACTAACCTTATTTGGCTTGTGGTGAGCTTCTGGGACATGGGATTTCAGAACCAAGGTCAACTGGATGTATGTACCCTGCACAGCCATAGTTGGGAAAGATGGTCACATTACCCCTCCAGAGAGGCAGGAGGGCTGTTTTCTGTTCTGTAGCTTATTTTGCCATGTGAAAATATTTCAGACCAACATGACAGTTCTAAACAGCCTGGTACTGTATATAAGAAGGACTTTGCCTCAAAGAAGCCTCAAAAAGGGGTGGGGAGCATGAAAAAGACGAGCTCTTCTGAATTTGTATTTCAAACCAGGCAGAAAAATGCATAGCTGCTCCATAAAATAGACAGAAAAGCAACAGTGTGGAGTGCCTGCACATAGCTCTTCCAGCAGTCAGTCAGTTTACAGGTTAAGAGCTCACTCTGAGGCTTCTTCAGGGTAGAGAAGACAGCACCATTGGCCAGGGTTTGTAGAAGTACAACGTCCAATTGGCTGAAAGGAAAGTCATTACAGGGAAAGAGGGATTTGAAGAAAATTCCAAGATGTCTTTGAGTTGTCTAAGATCATAGCTGGATGTTGTCTAGTGTACATCATGTCTACCAACATTTCCCTCTGAAATGGTCCCAAGTGGCAGTGTATCTGCTATAAATATGTCCCGGGAGTCCTTGCTGCCTGTTAACAAAGAGCCTTCACTGAGTAATTGAGACTTTCCTGGGAAGTTCTTGCCATATGCTATCTGGGGTGGCTGAAACTGTGAGAGGAAGAGAATGGCAAGGCCCAAGAGAAGAGAGGATTGAAGGAGGAGGGAAATGGGGCAGGCAGAATGAATAGCAGGTGCAGAAAGACAGGGTGGAGGGGAGAGGAGCCGGGGGAAGTGGAGTACAAGCTGAGGTGGAATAGGGCGGAGCTGTGTATTTTAGGGAGAAAGAGGAGAGACAGCTGAAAAAAAAGAGCCCCCTACAGAGAGAAAGGAAAATGATATAGGAAGTTGGTTTTAGACAGGCCATGCTCATTAATCAGGCAGCCTGGCACACCCACTTGCCTGCCATTAGGGCACGAGAAGAAACTGGGGCTCCTGCACTCAAGTTCATCTTTGTCAGCCCTCCTTCATATTCTTTACCTCTATGTCCCCTGAGTCAACCTAAAGCCATTTTCTGGTTTCGCCAAGCAAACACAATGCCTACTGTAGCTGGCCTGGATTATCTGACATGCCAACTGTCACCCTCGGTGGTTCATCTGGCAGATTATATCCCAGTCAAGGACACATCACTTCTTAGGCAGGTCCCAAATTCTTAGCTAACTCAAGGGAATGGATTATGGGAGGGTAATGCCTTGGATGTTCTGCATTTTTGTTGTCCTTGCTAGTGCTGGTTCTGTTAGGAAAGAGCTTTTTGTAGAATTATTGATGAAGAGCAAAAATGGAGAATGTTTGACTCTCTGAATTGACCAAAGGGACACAAAAATGGCTGTGCAGGTGACTACAGAAAGCCCCCAGTAGGAAATGAGTTGACTTCTATCCATTGAGGTTCTCTTTTCTTTTAACTTCTAGGTAGAAGAACGGTCAAGACTTAACCGACAGAGTTCACCTGCCATGCCTCACAAAGTTGCCAACAGAATATCTGACCCCAACCTGCCCCCACGGTCAGAATCCTTCAGTATTAGTGGGGTTCAGCCTGCTCGAACGCCTCCCATGCTTAGACCAGTGGATCCCCAGGTAATGACCCCCTTTTTACTGGGCAGTAAGGGTATATGGTAAATGCAATGAAAATCCCAGAAAATTGTAACAGGGACTCAGCATAGGACCAATAAAACTATAACTCTTGATATAGAATTTACATGGAAGGCCTTGTTGAATTTGAAGGGTAGAAGAAAGATAAGGAAAAAAATAAAAGCATCACCCTTAATCTTAGAAAGGAAGAAGTATCTGGAAGCTCTGCAGGCCTTTATGTCATATAAACCGAAAATAAAATATGAAATAAAATAGGATATGACATATCATGGACCAAGAACTCTAATACAGCATTTCTTCAACCAAATGTCTTAAATTTCTTCCAGGTATCTACCTGTGTTGACTTCCTCAGAATAATTTGGAGGTCACCTTTGAAATACATAATTCTGTTTGAACTGGAGTTAAGAGATGTGATAAAACTGAATATTCTTTGTGGTTTAAGTTTGTTTTTAATAACTAATACCCAACATTTTCAGTAGCAGCGTATTTAGTGTGGCTTCTTCCTTGGTTGTTTTAATTATATGCAGTTCCTTTCATGCATAATTTTCAAAAAGATACATTTTTATAGGAACTTGTCTTTTAATGTACAAATATCTTCTTTCCAAACTCCTAACCCTTAGCTTCTGAGGAACGTTTGCCCTATCAAAGGGGAAAGGAGAGGGGAAAACTTTCTTTCTCAAAATAGCTAGGGAATTGAAGTACAGAGTTGCAGTGACAGTTAACACGATTAACCATTCTTGGGGTGTTCAGCTTCGGTTTTTGCCCTTTTCATGTAGGCTTGTGTTTTTTGCTGAATTTTTTAAAATAATATGTCTTGTTTCTATATTGCTTCATGCATTTGGTGGTACTTAATATTCACATAAATTGGAATACTTCTAATTTATTTGAAGCATAGCATTGAGTGCAAGTGAATGATGAGGCTTTTCTTCCGAATTATCATTGACATTCAAGGCTGAAATTTCAGATTAGAAAGGGTTTGGCAGGTCCTTGTACAAAGCAGATACTAAATACATGCCTGTTGAATGCATACTTTCATATAGATGAGGTTCTGGATTACTTTTCCTCCGCCACATAGGAGCTATTGGACACCTTTCACATACAGTGAGCACTTCAGATGTGGCTTCTGTCTCCAGGGAGCTTACCTTCTGCACACCGCAGGAAACAGGCTTCAATCAGGACTGAAAAAGTGTGGGCAGTGCCACGGCAAAAGGGGTTCCTGGACTCTGGATCTTACTGATTTATCTCAAATAGCCACAATTTCCCAAAAATTCTATATGTCTTCCTTCCATGGACACTATCACCACATGCCCAGCTGTGGGTCCTATAGCTCTACTGGAAATGTTGTGGTATCAGGAGATCCAGAACATTCTAGATGGTTTGAGCCAGTACAACAGAAGGCAGGAATCTGTAGAGGATAGGCCTACAGGCCATTGGGGCCAAATGCTTGGATCCCCTATCTGCCTCCAGCACATGTTAGCTGGAAAATTTATTTTATCTCCTGTTGTTTTTCGTGTGTAAAATGGGAGAAATGGTTGCATCCATCTCATGGTGGACTGTGAATTCATAACACATGAGTTCTTTGGAGTTCTCATTTTTCAGCAAGAGCAGGCTCTAAAGCCAGATTAAGGATTTCAAAAGAGGAAATTTGCATTGCTGGCATGTAAATGTTCATTAAGTACAGCTGTCATTATTACCAGGCTCTTCTACCAAGTTTTTGGCAGTCCAAAGAAACTACTTGTTACCAGGATGCTAACCTAGCCGTCCCTGTCAGTAAATGCAAAAAGAGTTGTTAAAAGCTCATGTAGTCAGCTGTGGTAGAGTCTCTCCACTCTAACTCATAGGTCCTAGAACTTACTCTGCCCTTCATCTGCTTGAGGTAGTAGCTGTGCCTCAATAACTCTTCTCTAATGTCGGTTTGTGCTTAGCTTCCTCATCTGGTCGCTGTGAAATCCCAGGGCCCTGCCCTGACCGCGTCCCAGTCAGTGCACGAGCAGCCCACCAAAGGCCTCTCCGGGTTCCAGGAGGCTCTGAGTGTGACCTCTCATCGTGTGGAGATGCCTCGCCAGAATTCAGACCCCACCTCCGAAAACCCTCCACTCCCCACACGAATTGAAAAGTTTGACCGAAGTTCTTGGCTGCGACAGGAAGAAGACATTCCACCAAAGGTGAGGTGCTGGCCCTTGGTCTCATCACTTTCGTTGTTGACTGTTGTTGACCAGGCCATTCTGGTCACGGCGGAGGGGATGACCCAGAGCTCCTTTGGTGCATCTGTAACCCACACTTAGACCTACATGACCACTTAGCTTGTTTCTGAAACATCTCAGGGAGCCGGAGTCACTTACAAACATATATGCTGTGTCCAGCATCAGGACTCTCAATACCAAGCATTTCAGACTTACTCTAGTTTCCACACTAAGAAGTAGAAGAATGGATATTTTTGTGGATGACTGAATCTATGATCACACCAAATGAAACCAGATTTCAGAGTTTCAGAAGATAGTGTTATTCTTAGGATAATCTACTTGGCCCCATTTAAGGCAAGCTAAAGGCCCAGTCATGATTTTATTCCAGCTAATTTTTGAGGATAAAGTTGCAGCATGAAATGACTAGCCATCCCACTGGATAGAATATTCTGGAGCTCAGAACTTTCTGTATCATTTTTTCCTCTTCTTTTTTACTCTTCTCTTTACTCTAAGGGTTCTAGAGTATGGCTGGGCACCCAGCTACAGACAATCTGGAAGTATTTTAAAATCTTAGGGAGATGTTTACAGTGGGTTCTTCCTGGCTTAGGAATCTCCCCTCTCGTGAGTTTAGCATAGAGGCTGCGACAAATGGAATGTTCTGTGAGCTCCAGAAAGCAATCCCACTGCCATGCTCATGCCAGAAAAAAAAAAAAAAAAAAAAAACATAGTTTTTGATAACTTAATTGGTATTTTTTCTTACAGTCCTCTAAGGATATTGTAATGGTTCTCATTATTTTGAAAATGAAAGCTGAATGATGTTTCCTTCATATAGAAGCAGAGTTGCCTGCAGAAGAGACTATCAGGGAGCAAAGTTTCATAGGGAAAACAAGCTGGGTAGAGCAGACACAAGGCTGGAAGAAATGAAAATTTAAGTTATTCATCCATGCTCTCTAAACCTGTAGGCCTGTGTTTTCAGAGCTAGGGAATTCTTTTAGACCAAAGCGATTATTTTAGTTTTCATAATTCATAAGACTCTTTCTTCCCTACAACTATATATGTTTGCTAAAAGAAAAGAACAAATAGAAGTAATAATGTTTAGTTAAAATAGGTGATAAAACTGATTTGGTCATTTTTGCTTCACTTCACTGACTCATCTTTGTGTCAAAATGATTTATAATAAAGTTTTCAAAATAGACAAACAATTCTTAATGCAGGAAGTATTTTTCGTGCTAAAATTTATCATTTTTAAGTAGATATCTTTGGCACAAGAGTGATTTTAATAAAAAGTGTGTATGTTTTCTAAAATTAGGCCTGTTGAATTCAACCTTAGCCTCTTGCCAGATAAGGCAATATATATCCCTACAGTGCATTACAATCAAATTGGTACCCACACAGTCTTTCTGAAGCCTTCCTAATATTTTCAGTATTAGTACCGAATTAATTCTGAATCCTGTTTGAGACTGCTTATTAATTGACCTTCCAGTGCATAACTGGCCTGACGTTTGGGTTTGAATTAATAATTTCAAGTTTACTAGAACCTATTGTACTATGTTCTTTGAACTCACTGACATATGACTTGTGTCTCATGTTCTAGACTAAAATCCTTGTTTCACTCTGGATTAATGGCATTTCCTTATCTGCTCATTAGTTGTTATGTAGTTAAAAATGAAAGTTGGCCTGAACTGAGCGGCTACTATCCCATTCAATGAATTAATGGCTCCCCAAAGAGTCCTGGTGTCTACCACTGTTGCCAGCCAACAGATGACAGTTATTCTTAGCGTAATGAATCAGAATTTTAGTTTGTCTATATGGTATTTTTAAGATAAACAGTCCATCTCCATTTGAGACAGTTTGTGAAGCTCCTCAGAAATCTTCAAAAGGGAGAAAGCTTTTCAGAGAGCAGCCTGTAGGAGCTATTCTGAGGGAAACCTTTCTGAAGTCGGCCTTTCTTACAGGTGCCTCAAAGAACTACTTCTATATCCCCAGCGTTAGCCAGGAAGAATTCTCCTGGGAACGGTAGTGCCCTGGGACCCAGACTAGGATCTCAGCCCATCAGAGCAAGGTAAGGGAAGGAATGTGGGGGAGGGAATGGGGGTAAGCTCTTCACTGTCGTCAGCATCGCTTTCCTTAAAATGTCTGTGTTCTTGTCACTTCAAGGCAGCAGGTTGACTTGGCACGTGGGCAGTGAGTTAGGATGGACCAGACACGGGTTGTTTACTTCTTCAATAATTTTCCACAGAAATCAATGTACAACTCAGGGGGTGGGAGGGGGATGAGGGGGTGGAAAGGGGAGAGGAAGGAACGGGGCAGTGCTCATGAATAAATGGATGAGGTAACCCAGAAACCAGTTCTGTGTACCTTCAGTAACAGTTTTTAAAGTCTGGGAGTAAAATTTCAAATCCAAATCTGATTTCTGTATTTCATACCAGCAGTTATTTCAGTTATGTTATGGAATGAACAGGAAAAGTAAAAGGTGAAAGATTTATACAAACTGAAGAGAAACCAAAGCATATTTTGAGTTGACTTAATATCAGGTCTCAGAGCATGCTCTAGGAACCATTGAGACATCACAAAATAATTTCCAAAGCAAAGGTAACCGACTGCAGAGCTTAAAATCATGGAGGCACTGGCTATGAAGAAGAAGCCAGCTCGTTTGGTAACCGGGATACAACAGCACTTAAGAGATGCATATTGTAGCGCTTTTTTAAAATTTATGCATAGATTTTTCATACTGGGCATTTTCCCACCACTTTCTGAGACCCATTGTATCGCTTCCACTGATCTCTTTCCAGAATTTTCCATCAATAGTGTATAGTCCTACAGAGAGGAGGTTGCTTTAGCTTCTACTGGCTGCTGCTGAGGTCTCAAAGAGAGGAAGGAAACAGTATCCTTACAGTCTCTAGGCAGATTTTATGTAGCAACAGATGCTATTTGTTGCTGTAATTCATCAAGCTTCCCTCAGATTTTTTTGTGATGAATACATCCCTTTTTAGGATCTGCAGAAATAGCAAATGGCCTCTGCTGAGGCTATAAAAAGGATGCACTCGGGTAGGCTATTTTCTTTTCCTTCATTGTGTTCGTAGTAAGACAAGACCCTCCTTACTAGCATAAGAAAGAATGACTGGGAATGAACTTTGTGATTATCTGTACGTCCCCTTAAATTGTGTCATGCTTTCCATCATAAAGCTTTAATTTTCCTCTTGACATAGAAAGCCTTAAGGAGAGGCCAGTCCATAAATAATACGGAACTATACTGAGCACATGAGTTCCTTTAGGGCAAAGTGGCTGGTTCGTTCTGAGCAGAACTACCAATGGCAGGAGGCTCCAAATGAGTCTTGTTTTCTCCCAGCGCCTTGGCAGATTCACAGTGAGCTGGTGTTGCTAAGCAGCACTGTTCGGGAACTGACTGCAACCAGGCAGCCAAAGGACCTACAGCACTGGGCTGCCTGAACTTTATCCAGCCCCCTCTCCAGGCAGTGATAAGTACCCAGTTATCAGTGCTGCTTGTGCCTTTGAACCATGCCTTGGGGCTGTTCATTGGATCACCTGCTCAGTATTTTAGTCGCTTTAGATCAAGCATTATTTCAATTTTTTTTTCCTGCCAAACAACGGAAGAGTCACCATTATGTAGTCAAATGAAAGCGGTTTTTTCCCCCTCTGAAGTGCTATCTTAATGGCATTGAAGCCTAAAAATAATTGGTATTTGATGGTCAGTGAATTACAAAGCATGAGCTTTCCCTTTAGAATCATTGAAATACCGTACCTTGTCAGGGAAGGCAGACTTTGTGAGAGACAGATAACATTTTTCTACTTACAGAAGTAGAGGAGACGTGAGCTAAAAGGTCATAATTATTTCCTTAGGGTGAAAGGATGGGTGGAGGATGGGAAACCCCATCTCTGTGGGCACCACACTCCTTCAGCTCTTTCTGCTTCTTGCTGTCATCTGCCTCTGGTGACCCACATGGGACATACAATTCAGAGCTTGTAGTTCTTGCTAGATAGCATTGTTTAAAGCTTCAAGATCTGGTTTATTCACTGTGATGGGAGAACTGTGCTCACCTACATAACCCACCCGATACTCAAAGACCTGAGATCCAACTGCTTTTGCTTTCTTGGAATTCTCTTGGGACAGCTCAGAAGTCCTGGTGATCCCACCAGGGCTCGCTCAGTGGGGAGCAAGCTTGTTCCATGCACATGGTCTTACATGTTGGACTTCTTTCTCCTGTGGTGATGTCAGGAAAACATTTTGATGGGAAAATGTCCCGTTGACCACCACAAGTCCGATGGCCAACCCCTGAGTCTGTGTGGAGATGAGCTACTCAAGGGCATGGGCACTAGGAGGACGTATGGCTAGAGGGCATCGCTGTGACACAGTCCCTCCTATGCTTCTTGGGTCCTAATGAAGCATTGTGGTGCTTTTATATCATGTGTCAGACAAGGATCCATTCGTAATAATTCATCCTTTTCCATGCTTTGGGTCTACACTCCCTGAACTTGGTCAATATTCTTTCTCTTTCCTCCCAGCCTTTTCTTTGCAAGAGTTCTCAAGGGACTCTAGAAAATTAACAAAGTTGTAATAGATTCCAAATAAAAGTGTACAACCAACAAGGGACAGATCCAGCTTGTTTCATTGTTTTTCATTCATTTCCTAAACTCAGCAGATAAACGCTGAGGGCCCCACTCCATGCAGAACTGCATGCAATTTGGAGCCAGTGGCTTCAACCAAGGTTGCTCCATTTGAAGGGCCGTGAGTCATACTAGGCCTGCCGGTCCTTAGGGCCATAGACATCATCAGGGGCAAAAGTGTTTTCTTGTCTATTTCATTTTGTGGGATATGTCAATTAACTGAATTACAGAACATGGAGCTTCTCTCTCCCCCTTCTGTAACGCATTAGGGATCCCACATTTAAGATAATAGCATATCAACATGGAAGGAGCCTGGGTACCCAAGAAATGACTTTGACGACTATCAAGGAGAAGAGTGCCAATGGTGTATATTATGTTGTGATAAATCAATCATTATGCTAATTCAATAAAAAAATGGCTGAGCTCAGTAGATTAAAAAAATCAGTTTTTCCTTCTTGCATTTAATGTACAAGATATTAGATAACTACAGAATGTGGGATAGCTTGTGATAATTTGGGAAACAGTATTTCTATGACTAGACACTTGGAAGACTCCAGTTAACATGGGCAGTGTGCAAGCACATAGCTGTAACATGAGGATCAAAGAAAGGTTTGCTGGTTTAGCTATACCGATCCTTCTCCCCTACAAAACTCCTGTTAAGTCCCTGTGCTGCTGTCTACACACATCCTCCCAAGTCAGGAAGAGCTCTGTCGATAGTAGCTTTTTAAATACATGCAGAATTGAGCATATATGGCTAGGCAAGTGTCTGCTGGTCAGGAAGGGGCAATGGTGGCCCCTGTGCAGCTCCCTGCCTCCTCTGGCCTCGGGCAATCTCTTACTGTTTGTTTACCATCCTGAAGGGACATGATACTGCTCCATGTGCTTCACAAATATTTGCTGATTTAAACCATAACCACTTTGGGAAGTAGTGACTGTAAGCGCCCACATTTCCCAGGGGGAGAAGTTAAGAGAAACAGAAGTGAAATGAAGCAACCAAGGTGAGAAATTCAGTAATTGGTAGGACCAAAATGTGAACTCTGCTAGACTTGCACCCAAGTCGGCGCTTCTGTGACCCTGCTCTACTGGTCCGTTTAGCACGCATGCAGCAGGCACCGCTCCCAAGGGAAAGCTGGCTGCATTCCCTACGTGACATGGCACCATCTTACCTCCACCTTCCTCCCTGTGTGGCTTAATGAGTCTGCAAGGAGTTCGTCTTAGCCTTAGGTGCTTGCACTTCATCTTGTGATATCCACTGCCCTTCAGATGTTATCGTGTGGCAGGACCTATCTCTGTCTCAAGAATTCCCCCAGTCTAGGTGGAACTAGTGTCATCACAGCTTTCTCTAGTCCCCCTCACAGTTGGTCGAAGTCTGGGTGATACACCTGTCCCTGTGGGCCCTTGCACTGGTTTTCTGTGCAGCTGCGCCTTGCTCAAGCAAGGGAGGTGATTGTCATTTCTCACCTGTGATCTGACTCTCAGATACCTTATGCTGTCAAGAGATCAGTTGATATACATCTGTATAATTTGATTAAATCGTTTAAAAATATTTCTTTGAGGGCCCGGCGGCATGGCCTAGTGGCTAAAGTCCTCACCTTGAATGCCCCGGGATCCCATATGGGCACCGGTTCTAATCCTGGCAGCTCCACTTCCCATCCAGCTCCCTGCTTGTGGCCTGGGAAAGCAGTCGAGGACGGCCCAATGCATTGGGACCCTGCACCCGCATGGGAGACCTGGAAGAGGTTCCTGGTTCCCAGCATCGGATTGGCCCGCACCAGCCCGTTGCGGCTCACTTGGGGAGTGAATCATCAGACGGAAGATCTTCCTCTCTGTCTCTCCTCCTCTGTATATCTGACTTTGTAATAAAAATAAATCTTAAAAAAAAATTTCTTTGAAATCCCAAGCGTTTTGATACTTAGTTACGATTCATATGTTCTTTTATAGCAAATTAAAACTTGATCAAACAAGTACATCTGGAATTTGAAAAGATTTAAATTAAGCTAGAAATGCCCGGTCAAAACCCAGTGACTTAAATGTAAACCTAGCTTCCTATGGCTCATTTTTTCTTATTGGCTGTGTCACCAAAAACAAAGTAAATTTTGGCAGTCTCCCAGTTAATTATAGACTTGGCCCAAGTATTTGGGCCACAAAATCACTTAGTAATCTTAATTTGCCCTTTTGACATTTTGTATGATTCAGTCGGATGGAATAATTTCCTTATTTTTACTCAACTGAATGTTTTATAGACTGAGCAGCCTTGCCGCATGATGGTAAATGTCTGAATTAAACGTCAGCATTACAGAAATCTATCTGGATCTTTTCAAACTTACACATTTGATTCTACGAGTGCTCTGTTAGTACATGCACAAGGGAAATCGATTATTTAATGGAATCCTTCTGAAATTTATCATCTTTAAGAGTATCTCCCAGACCCCTTTACCCCAAGGACAGACCATGCAGACTTAATCAGCAAGAGAAAAATGTGAACGATATGAAAATTTCTCAAAATGCCCATATTCTACTAGCAAAAAAAAAAATTGAAAGGCATTGTAAAGTCGTCTTTATTTCTGTGAGTGGGTACACAGAAACTAAATACTTCTTTCAGTGTGCAGCAACAAAAATAGCAACGTATTAAGATCAGCACCCATGCTGGTTAGCTCCAGCGGGGAGGACTTAGACTAATGAGGCCAGGGTCAGGGATTTAATGCTCCCGGGACCCAATTAGCTTCACACAAGGAGCGGCTCTGAGCCCTGCCAGGGACCTGTGCTTATGCCAGCTAATGCCTCTGCTTCTCTTTTGTGCTATGACAGCCTACGACGGGTCTCATCATCCGCTATCTGTTCTTGCCTCATGCTGGGCCAGTTATTCATGAGCCTGTCCTGGAAGATCCACATTCTGAGACGGGCTTTTAAGTCTTCCTCTACCGCCACACCTGTCCTACTGATCACTCCACTCAACCCAGGCCTTCCTGATACCCCTCCTTCTCTCTCCTCTGGTGCCCAGGGCTGCCACTCAACATTCCTGCTTGCTCTACTCCAAGGTGCAGTCCAGTCCTATCTTCTTCTAACACCATTCTTCACAGGCCCAACAGGAATGAATTTTTCCCTAAACTCCAGAAATACTCAGCCTGCCTCACACAACACAGAGGCTATCACTCCGCTGCTGTGTCTACCATACTTCTCTCAGCTCCATGACTGCCTTGCAACTTGACTGCACACCGTATCCTCTGTACTTCTCACACATCACTCAGCTTGGCCAACCAGTCTCACAAGCAGGTGCTTATTAGAAAGGTTTGAGTCAGATCATCAAAGGAATGTTAGAGCAATGATTCTGCTTGCCTAACCTTCACCCGCCACAGAAGACAGTTCAGAGCCTCTATCAGCAGGCACCTGGCTCGCAGAAGACTTTAATATAAAGAACACTACATTGTTATTCTACAAAACTAGAGCAACATAGGAAATAGCAGTATGCCCATCACTTGTAAGCTACAATACAGTTAGCAGGCCATTTTTAGGACAAGTGTTTTTAGAATATATTATGTGTAACCTTTAACATTATTGTTAAGCACTAGATGGACAGTGGAGAAAAGTCATTTTTTGAGATTTAAAGGAGATGGGATTATATCTTTATGAAAAATTAAAATCTAAAAAATAAAATTGTTGATATTTCAGAAATACCACACTTTTATTAGTTTCAACAATTGCTAATCTAAGGGTATTTTCAATATTCATTTTTCAGTATGAATCAATTAGATGCAGTGTTCACAAAAATACAAAGAAGTGCCACTAAAATAGGCAGTATTTTTGAAATTTTCTTTCAGTTTATCAATAGTTACTATGTAATTGTTGTTACCACTAGGCCAACTTAATAGCCCCTTTACCGTAAAACCTGCAATGATAAATATTGTCGTAAGTCCCACACTTATATAATTAAAAAAATCAGATTATGAGGACATATTTATCTGTACTCATATTTTCTACTGAAGTTTTCCAGTGTCACTAGCCATTTATAACCAAACTTTTTTGCCAAATATTCACACAAAGCAAGATTCTTCCGTTTTGAAAGAGATTATTTGTTTAGTTGCTGTTTTGTGGATGCCATTTTGTGGCCAAGGTGTTAATGGACTAAATTATTTCAAGTGACTCAAGGACAAGAACTATCTTATTTTCCCAGCTTTCTGTGGCTGGTACATATGTGGGATGTTCTTAAACTTGGCAGAGCAAGATTAAAACATACAATTACATTTCTCCTGTTATATTGTTGCAGGATGCGAGCGAGATCACACCAGACATGTCTAAGGCTTATTAAAGAGTCTTTATTAACCAAGCTTGGTGATAATAGAGCACAATAGCAAATCACAAGTCCATACGTCAACCCAACCAATCATAATCCAACCAATCATAATCCCAAAAGAAACAAATGGTCATTACCCTTAAATCCATCCGTTAAGCTAAAGACCTATTTCCCACCTTCCCCAACAATATAAGTTATTCTAAGAGACATGCAACAAAGAACCTGATACACTTACAAAGAATAACCTGGACACACTTACAAAGCTGCAGACATTCACCTTTCCCTGGCGTCTCTGCCCACATTCCATCACTGCTAGGCCTCACCTCTCCTGGAACTCCTGACAGTACACAAACCAGAAACAACATTATTATATCCATTGTCCCTTCGAAGCAGTATACAGGGACCATGCTCAGGGGATTACCTGTCCTGGCTCAACTAAGAGTCAAGGTGCCAGAGTAATGGAAGCACCTGGCCAGAAAGAGAGAGAACCCCTGCTTCACAGGCCTTTTAAAGGGGCTTGTGAGGGCAGTGGTTACACAATAATGCAATACCGTCCCCTCTCAGTTGATAGGTGAGTCATGGGTGGGCAGGAGCGAATACCTAAGTGTTGTGGGCTAAGGAGCTGATCAGTGCTGGCTGGGATGGGCAGGAACAGGAACTGGGCTTGTAGCTAAAAACACCTAGACTAATTGGACTTATCTACATCCAATATCCTGGCTAAATGAGGACGTGGGGAGAGTGGTTGAGGATGGAATTATCATTCCATTGCTGTTAGGACCCACCTTCAGGACAGAGGGTAGGGGACACAGCCAGATTTCATTTGCCCACTGTCCATGGGTGCTGGCTATCACTGGCTGCACCCCATAACAATATTTTATTGCATTAAAATCACAGCACCAGGGTGAATAAGCAAGGATGCAAAATTCTGTTTGGAGAACTGAAGAGTTTGGGAACATGGTAGAGGTGAGAAGGGATAGATATTACCCACTCAGCAATAGAGTTAAGATTTGAGTTTCCAGTCTCACTAAATCATCCAGGCTCAGCATTGTATCAATCTAAAATGAAAATGTCTATGACTTTGAAATTTAGATTAAGAGGCACTTAATAGAAGTTTCCAGAACATTGCTTATATTTTTAAAATGTTTTTAGCCCACACCAAATGTATTTTAAAGATTCGTTTATTTATTTGAAAAGCAGAGTGACAGACATGGAGAGGCCAGAGATTTTCCATCTGTTCATTCACCCTCCAAATGGCCGAGGCAGGTGGGTTGGGCCAGACTAAAGCCAAGAGCCTAGAACCGTATCTGTGTTTCTTGCGTGGGTGGCAGAAGCCCCGGCTCTTGGGTCATCTTCCACTGCTTTCCTAGGTACATTAGCAGGGAGTTGGATCACAAGCGGAGCAGCCAGGACTGCAGCTGGCAATCCAGTATGGAATTCCTGCATGTGAAAAAATGGCTTAAGCAGCTGCCAGACATGCTAGCTCCTGCTTATATATTTATTTTTAAAATGTATAAACTTTAGAAGCTGCTTCCAACCATAGTTGTTAGATGTCTCTTCTTTCGTACTGTTAGACCCGAGCAGGCGATGGCCAAGGACCCCTCGCCCCCCGACGAACGGAGCCCTCCGGCAGACACGAGACAGGAGACCAAGAGATGCAATCACGCATGAGGCAAGGTTTATTTCACACGGGCTCGTGGGCGCTGCCGCTCGTTGGAGCAAGGAGTCACGCCGAGCCGCACAAGCTGGGACTTTTTTATAGGATACGGGAAGCAGGAAGCAAGGTTACAGAAGCAGATGCATGGTTACAGGGATCCCATTGGCACATTTAAGTTGCACAAGGCTATGATTGGTACAGGAGCTGCTCTTGCTTAAAAGGCAGTTTTCAAGCATGGCTCAGTGTCCGAGAAATAGAAACTTATTTCTTTCTTGGGAAATAGAAACTTGGGAGACTGATACTCAATTGTCTAAGGTCTTGGAAAGCGCCCAATGGCTCCTAGCTCCCTGTCTTGCAAGGTCTTCTGCCATTCTTTATCTTGCAAGGTCTTCTGCCTTCAGGCATCCTGTTGACCCTTTTTCTGCTGGAACTAAATTTGGGCTCTTCAGTACAAATCCCTGATCTCCAGCAGTAGCCTGAGTAGCCCTGCTTCACACTCCCAGAATACCTTGTGCTTACTTCAGGCAAAATGTGAATCAAATGTGCTGTATGTATCTGATTCACAGAACACTGGGCTCTGTCTTATTCTTGACCATGCCTCAAATACATAATGCAGTACCGAATGCAAGACAACTGAGTAAGTAAATAAATACTATTTTGTGGGCAGTTCAATATGCAAATGAACAGTGCAATAAAATATTCTACTAAGAGAGGCTTCTGGCCTGCCAAGAATTTTGTTTTTGAATTAGCATTTAGTAATAAATATCAAAATATGCCTCCCTTTGGTAACAACCTAAATAACATAAAGATTTTCTGCCAAAAAATAATAAAATTGCAAAGACTCCAATATGAGCAAATAATGTGATTAAGCAGTTCACAAAGAAATTGTAACCAGAAAATAAACATGAATAAAAATGACTTTCTCAATGGTAATATTTCAAATCTACACTGAATCGGGGGCCAGCACCATGGTATAATAGCTTAAGCCTCTGCCTGCAATGCTGGCATCCCATTTGGGCACTGGTTCCAGTCCCTATTATTCTACTTCTGGTCTAGTTCCCTGCTAATGCACATGGGAAAGGAGTGAAAGATGGCTCAACTCCCTGGGCTCCTGCACCCATGTGGGAGATCCAAAAGAAGCTCTAGGCTTCTGGCTTCAGACTGACCCAGCTCTGGCTACTGTGTCCACTCTGGGAGTGTACCAGCAAGTGAAAGGTCTCTCTGTTGCCCCTTCTTTCTCTATAAATCTGCTTATCAAATAAAAATCTTTTTAACAATGTCTACACTAAAACAATAAGATACGATGTATGAGACTGCTCATAATGAAGTGGAAGAATTCAAGAGACGGCTCATTAGATGTGTATTAGTGCAAACTGTTAGTACTTTCATGCACACTTACACATGCACACACATATCCCAGATCATGCTTTGTCCACGAATCCCAATTCCAGGGAAAAGAGACATAATTGGATATTTCCCTTTGGAGTTGATGGTTATCTCAGTGTAAGTATCACTACCGTGCATTGGTGGGAGCACATTAGTATCTTAACAGTGGAGGGAAAAGTCAAATTAATTCCATATAATGGGTTCCTGGATAACCATTATTGTTTTTAGAAACATAAGAGAACTCTCACAGTGCCATGTTAACGGAAAAGGCAACATGTTCAGAATGCTTCTGTGAATACACACAAAAAAAGACTAGGAGATAATATGCCGAATAGCAAGATGCAGTTGGACAGTCCCTGGCTCAGACATTATTTGTTTTGCTTCTTTAACTTTTACCTTTTAATATTTTCAATATTAAATGTTTATAATCATAATGATCATAGTTTTTCAATATTAATTTCCCATTGTCAGTCCACATGGGGGGAAAAAGCTTGAAAGAATGACCCCTCTGGAAATGCACCATTTCAGCACTAGTGTTTTTAGCAAGACAACATAAGACTTGGGTTAGGAGACAACTTTCCCGGACCCAGAATCTGACTGGGAACTTCAGGAAGGTGGGCGTGCCCATCCTCCTCCACTGACCCCACACTACCAGGTTTCATAAGTGTTTTCTTTACTGCCTTACACTGGCGGGGGGGGGGGGGGCGGGCGGGGAACAGGAATACGCTAATAGTCTGCTAATAGCATGGTCATTTTCCACCCTGTCCCCAGCTCTCTGAGGTACAACTGACAAGTAAAAATTATATGGATTTATGCTATACCACATGAAGTGTCAACATATATATACCTTGTGAGTTAATTACCATAAACATGGAAGTTAACACCTCCAACACCTCTCCTAGTTACAAGCTTTTGTAAGGAAAGCTTTCAGGTCCTACTATCCTCTTGGCACTGCTGAGGTATGCACGGTCGTGCTGTTGTCTCCCAGGTGTACAGTAGACTTCCAAAACTGACTCTTTCTCCCTGAACCTATTCCTTTGGACCCACATCTCCCCGTCCTCACCTCTTTCTGCTCTGTCTCTGTGAGCTGCACACTTAGCAGTAGATTGCTCCGGCCAGCAGAGCCAATAACATGGACAGGGAGAGGGTCTGGGGATGAAGCACCAATAGGAGACCCATGATGGTGGAAGTCTCTGCAGTCTCCTTTTATTGCTGCTTCACCTCTCTTTATATACTCTTCCACCCCCCACCCTCCCCCCCCCACATCCTCAGTTAGCAGGATATTGGATACAGATGAGTCCAATTAGTCTAGGTGTTTTTAGCCACAAGCCCAGTTCCTGTTCCTGCCCAGGCCAATGGGCACTAATCAACTCCTTAGCCCACTACAGGTCCCCCTTTTTTGTTTTAAAGCACACTTGAATGTGCCTGTCTTAGGTTGTGGGCTCTCAGGTCATCAGCCTTTCCCATCATCGGGAATCTCTGTAGCATGTCAGAGCCCCTGTCTTAGGTTGGTCAATGCCCGGTCCATCTTACCCCTCACTGGCTGTCATTCAATGCGTTGCTGCAGCTGCACAAACCATACTTGGGGAGGCTGGTAATCCTGTTCCATGGCTAGGAGTGTCTTTAGCTCGGTAGCAATAAACAGACAGTAGTTCCCAGGCTTGGGAAACATTTTGCACTTGCACAGGTGTTATACACATGAAGACATATGATGGGGAACAAGAGGCCCTGACCATATCCCACAGCATCTGCTCCTTTGCCAACAAATCAACATGCTCTTACAACATAAGCATGCCCACCCACACGTGTTCATCTATACAGTTCTGTTGTTCCATAGCTCAGGCAGTCAGTTCCACAAGCTTGTTCATGGTCTCAGTGGTCGCTGTTGGGTGTCCTAGGGTCACTGCTGCTGTGGTGGTGGCTGCTGATGCCAGGGCAACGCTGGCTACGATGGTTGATGTTATGCTAAAGTCTCTTTTACACCTTATCAGGCCAACAGAGGCCACTCGTTTAGCCCCAACAGGCACAGGCAGGATTCGGGGCAGCCAAATGACAACAGCAGTATTGCCATTGCCATTCCAACATGCTGTTAGGGTGCAGCTGACCTCAGTGCAATTCACTTCAGAGATGTTTTCTGTATGTAAGAGAGAAAAACGGGGGGGATAGCACAGGCAGACACAGGTTTAAAATTCAAGAAATTAAGGTTCAGCCACATGAGTGAGTCCTCAAATCCAGAGGAATGATTGAACTAACAATTTCCATAACAATAATTCTCTTCCTTTATAAGGAAAAAAGGGTGGGGGGTCATGCAGTGCATGCCTATTCCCCACAAAGCTGCCATATAGAAAAGGCAGGAAATATTGGGACCTTGGTGCTCATAGGAGGAAGATGTTTAACAATATACTAACTTACTTATATATTATATAAAGGCCTAATATACTTGCTTGTCCCATCAATCTCCTTTTATTGCTGCTTCACCTCTCCTTATATACTCTTTCTCCCCCCCCCCCCCGCCCACATCCTCATTTAGCAGGATATTGGATACAGATGAGTCCAATTAGTCTAGGTGTTTTTAGCCACAAGCCCAGTTCCTGTTCCTGCCCAGGCCAACGGGCATTAATCAACTCCTTAGCTCACAATAGTAGATCATGTAGAACTTCTCTTTTGATGATATATGTATTGTGTTTGTATCAAATTTCTTCGGTTTTAACATTTCTGAGAGGTATAGAGAAATATCCACCCTTTACTTCCCTTTATTTGGCCAGGGTTGAGCCGTCAGTGCTGCCTCCCTAGGGTATATGTTAGCAGGAAACTGGACGCCGAACCATGGTAAATGGGCATCCAAACAGCTTTTTTAAAAAATATTATTACTTTGTGATACAGTTGCATAGGCTCTGGGATTTCTCCCCTTCCCTTCCTCCCCAAATCCCCAGTGATTTCCCCCTAGAGTATAATACTTCATAAACAGTCCTAAGTCAGTCATTCTGCTATTTAAGTGTATCTTGACATCGTAGGTGTGGACAATAACAGCGAGTTCAGCATCCCATTGTCAAGATACATTTCCCAGTTTTATTGTGTTGTTTCTTTGATTTGGAAGTAGAGATGCATACTGCATTGTATGTTCACATCTGGATATGATAGTCTCTATCAGACAGTTACTATCCATCCCGTTAAATGAAATAGCATCTTAATTGCTGGGCCAAACTCCTACCACTACATCACATTTCTCTATCCATTCATGTACCAGTAGACCTCTGGTTGACTCTACATCTTGGCAATTGTGACCAATGCTGTCATGAATGCAGGTGTCACCTTAACAGACTGACTTCATTTTTATTGTTTTTGTAGCCAAGTAGGATCATTGAATCCTATAGTAATTCTATTTTTCATGTTATGAAAGATCTAGTGTTTTCCATAACGATTATACCAGTTTGCATTTTCAGTGACACTAAGGGTTCCTTTTTCTCAACATCCTCACATAATATTTCTCACCTTTCCTTTCACAAGTATGGGCTTATGTTTTGTCATTGTCATTTTAATTTGCATATGTGATGATTAGTGACTCTAAGCATTTTTTATACAATGACTGGGTTGATGGTCTTCTTTCGTGAATGGTCTATTTGGATCATTTGCTGATTTGCTAATGAGGTCATTTGTTTTCTTGCTATGGACTTGTTTCAGCTCCTTAAAGGTTTGGATGTGACTCCCTAGACATGTGAGTTGCAAATGGACAGGTTGTGACAGTGTGGTCACTGTGTTCTGCTGTCCACACAGCAACCCAGATCTCCGGAGAACTGAGCCTGTCCTGGAGAGTCCCCTGCACAGGACCAGCAGTGGCAGTTCCTCCAGCTCCAGCACTCCCAGCTCCCAGCCCAGCTCCCAAGGAGGCTCCCAGCCGGGATCACAAGCCGGATCCAGTGAACGCACCAGAGTCCGAGGTAGAGCGTGTTCTCAGCTTCCCTGACAACACTTTCTGGGGACAACCAGGCATGGGGAGGCAAGTTGCTTCCAGACTCACCCCTTCGGGACACTGCAGGGCCCTCTATCTGATCTTAGCCTCTGTCGCCTCCCAAGAGTGCACAACCAGACCCAACTTGTGTGTGTGTATGACAACTGAGTGTGGACAAAGTCCTTTTATATATTAGAGAACAGTATGGTTTAGGGACATCACCAAAGTGTGGTCTTATCTGCAAATCATTCACTTTCTAGGTACCTGAACTTCCAGTTGATGACCTGTCATTATGGATTCATGTTTTCCCCATGAATCCCACTCCATTGTTGCAATAGTCCTGTTTGGCATCCTGAACATGGTTCACAATAGAAGGTGTTTCTCAAAATCCCCATGGAGACAAAGGTAGAACAAATACGTTTGAGGGAAGAAACAAGATTTCTCACTTGAAAAAAATACATTTAACTCATCTGGTTGCTCCTATTAGATGGGTAAAAAAATCAGCCTTTCTAAAACATTTAATTCAAATCATTTATCATTATTTAGTTTTCATCAATGAGGGAGCCTGCAGAAAACATCATTGTTGTCCAAGTCATTATGAACATAACAATACATTGTTTCTAGCTAATCAAAATGCTCTTTCTGAATCACCTTTCTTAGAGGATAATTTTGCTTCCCAGTGATAAAGATTGGGACTACCAAGTGCAATTTGCTGAATATTGATATACTCATAAATGACTCTTTAATGAAAACCACCAGTGCTTGGTTTTCTCCAAGCCTGCTAAGTAGGCACAAGCAGCGTTTACCCCTACTATATATTTCTTTGAAGTTTTGAACAGGGTCTGCCTGATCCATCCATTTTTAAAAGCTGGATATAAACCCCATAGGGTCCATGTCTGAATGGGGATATGGACGGACCTCAGGTCACCCTTCCCTCCTGTGCTAGCCTCTCTAGTCAGGGGTGCCCTCATAGCCTCATATGTCTCTATAGCTGAGACCCAAAATATAAATTTATATTAAGAAACTCTTTCCCCATCCTTTTCTCTAATCATATATTTAGTTACAGAAAATGTAAAAATAAAGAATTACAATTCATTTCCTTGATCTCATTCAGATTCAATTCTTACATTCTTTCCTTTGATGCCCAGTTCTTGTGGATCAGTGCAAACCTCTCTGGGATAAGACCTCCTGCATCAGTATGCGTGTAACCCTGAGAGCTGTTCCTTACACCTCTGCCCTGGCCTCTGGTCCAGGGCCCCATGTTAGCCTTTCTTCCTTAAAAGGTCCAGACCACTTGTCACACTCACTTAAAAAACACTCCACCATCACTTCTCGGACTTTTGGCCAAGATCAAGTACAAAAAGCACTCCACCGAATAACATGGGTTTCCTTTCTTCTTTCTCTTTATTCCACAAAAGTCCATCAGAATCATCTGCCCTACTGGAAACTGGTCGAAGAAAGCAGGCCTAGAAACTGCACGTAGAAGCTGATTGAGAATAGGGCTTTCAGGAGTCCGAATGCTAGCTCCCTCCCTCATTTCAGCACACCCCTGGGATAGTGGTGTCATCTTTCCAAGTCTGTGTCCAACTGTTAAGCAGAAAAACAGCACCACGCCTTTGTGTTAGAACAAGGATTTAGTGAGATCACTAACACGGAATGCATTTGGCACTGTGCCTGACTCGTGCTTAGTAAATATTCCTTGCTACAATTTTTCTGGTCCTAGTCACTTCCAGGTTACAAGCTTAATTGTCTTTATCCAGACAGTTATCATTTTATATGAATGTACTTGAGGGCTGGAGTGAGTGACGCGTTCACTGAGCAGTTCTGAGCGGGTGGCTCATCTAGAAGGTGGTCCTCACTTTCATGACCCTCTGTTCTTGCCTACAGCAAACAGTAAATCAGAAGGCTCGCCAGTCCTCCCCCATGAACCTTCCAAGGTGAAGCCCGAGGAATCCAGGGACATCACCCGGCCTAGCCGACCAGCTGTGAGTGCTTCTCTAACTCAGGGGTGACCTCTGTTAATCTACGATGGAGCACACAGGGTAAAGTGATTGGCAAGACACTCATGAGTTCAGCCAAAATTACTGAGATGAGCAAGAATAGATTCTGGAGTGCAAAAGGCTATCATCCCTGAGCAGCAGGGAAATGGTCCCACTTGGGTTGCTTCCCTTGCATTTAGGGGTTTCAACATTAGCATTCTTTCAGCAAATGAAACTTGGAATGCCTACCATTCCATCATTTCTATGCAGCAACCTTGGAAAAATGATATTGAAACTGGAAGTTAAAGAGACTTGGACATTGTGTTTGATTTTTTTATATTCTCCTCTGTCCCTATAGTATTTTACATGTAGGTTAATACTGCAGTTCTTCTGTAATCTTCCATGCCTCTAGGAGTGCGTTTGATGGATCAAAATGGGTAAACATATGATGTAAATTTAAACCTGGCTTCAATACTATGGCATGATAGGCCAGGCGATTTTCTTTTTTTCAAGATTTATTTAGTTTTATTGGAAAGGTAGATTTACAGAGAGAAGAAGATTTAGAGAAAGATTTTCCATCCACTGATTCATTCCCCTAGTGGCTGCATGGCCAGAGCTGAACTGATCTGAAGCCAGGAGTCAGGAACTTCTTCCAAGTCTCCCATGCAGGTGCAGGGTCCTTAAAGAATGAAATAAAAGCATACAAGCTGAAATATGAAATTTGAAAATTAATTTGGAATGCGTTAACAACTTATTTAAATTTGATAAGAATCTTTTCTACAAAATGGATGTCAAGTCTTTAACCTGAAAGTGAGGAAATATACTGAGAGTAATAACGAGAAATCCACGTTGTTCCTGGCTCACGTTCTCATTGCTAGTTTGTAATATCAGGGTTTTTTGTTTTTGTTTTTGTTTCACAAATTATTCCAATGTATCTAACTTGCTGCCTTTTCTCTGACTTTCTCTCCTTTCTGTGGCTCCTTCTGGATTGGGTTCTTCTTATTTCAGAGCTATAAGAAAGCTATAGATGAGGTCAGTATTCCCTTTGCTCGGTTGTGTTTTTGTAAGATGTCCCTCTTACCTGATTTCCTGATGTTGATCTTTGGGAAGATGTCTAATGGGATCACAGATGCAAGGTCACCGTGACCTGCTGGGTGGAGTGCCCCTCGAATGGAAGCTAGCCTGAGACCTTCGGGTCTCCCCATGGAAGGCATCAGAGACCTTTCTTCTAAGCTAAGTTTTCACCTTTGCTCTCTTCGATTGGCTCACAGCAAGTTAATGGCACTGTTTTACTACCCTGTGTCTTCCCGATTTAAACCTGCACCTGCCAGCCTGGCCAGGAGACAGCTCTGTGCTGCTTTCTTAACAGACAAGACACATCACTCCCAGGGCACTGCGAACTTACAGGGTGTGATTTGGAAGCAAAAAGTGACTGGATATTGTCAGGTTCATTTCGTGGAGCATTCACAACACCGTTCAGCCGCAACATCAACTTAATGGGTGTGGGTGAGTTAAGTGATGTTATCTCCCTGTCTGTGGAGACATCGTTCCACTCAAAAAAGACATGGCTTTGTCAACCACAGGTCGATTGTTAAGATGATTGACCACCTTACTGCTGTTGGCCAGAGCTGCGTAAGTAGAATTTTTTGATTTTTTTTTTTTTAAGATAGGTCTTGCAGAGATTCCAAAATGCATGGAATCTGAGACTACCATTATGGCTTTAACGGATGTCACTCTGCTGAACACTATTGTGTTGAATTTATGTGGGAAAAAGTACAGCATTGTGATGAGAAATTGGCTTTGAGATCCTCCAGTAGATAACTGACTGGGACAAATTTTCTAACATCTCTGGGCCAGACGTTCCCCACCCATCCAATGGGATAAAAAGAAAAAACTCCTGCCCTACCTTGCTTATTAGATTTCTTAGGCTTAGTCGAGGTCAGGTGTGCAGAAGCATTTGTGAAATATAAAAAGCTGCAGAAAGCCAGGAGATTGTCTTGTTTGTTGACGATGGGGCCAGAGGCTGGAGCTGGCAAGTGGAAAGCATGCTTTTGTGCTTCTAATCTTTATTGACCAGCCTCACTTTTTCCCTGTTATGACCATATCACCATTCAGAATAATCTGGAAAGTGACTATCATAGTCCTGAAAGAAATGTCAATCGTGTATAACATTGCATGTCTATAGTGTGTGGATGGCATGCACAGGAAGGGGAGAGGGAACCTTGTGTGCTGTGGCCTTGCTTGCTGCTTTCCTGCAACTGAGTGAGGACGACAGGGCTATCACCATGTTCAGTCATTTTCTGATAGAACAAAGGACGAAAGAGAATGCTATTCTTGGACTGTAGTATCCAATTTAAAAAAAATGTGTATGAACAACCCAAGGGCAGTTTCAGCTGGCTTGAAGCTGGCTAGTTAACTTGGGACATTTGGGGCTTTCAAGAGTTGCTCTCTGTAGTGCAGTGTGTTACCCCCCAGTGGAAGAGGTGAAAGGGGGCTTATAGCTGCACACTTCCACTGGGGCCACATGAAGCTAGGAAAAGCCCTGGAGGTGCTTCTCAAAGCCCTACATCTTGAGAAGCACTTACCGGATCCAGTGCAGACCCAGTGGGTCTCAACCCAAGAACCATTGCAAATGATTCCTTTCTTCCCCTTCTCTCAGAGGCAATGTCTGGAAACAGTTCAAGTTGTCATTGGGATTCAGAGGTACAAGGCAGAGCCACTGACATCTGTGCAAAGAGAAGAGAGAGCCTTCTAAACACCTGCAGTGCACCCCACAATTCTCCATGGTCAAGAGCTGCCTGGCCCCCACATGTCAATAGTGCCGCAGCGAGAAACCTTCCCCCCCTTTCCTCTCCAAAATGAGCTTCTCTCTTGGTGACTGCTTCTCCTTTTATCTCACCTGAGATTAAAATCAAAGTTGTAAAACTTCTTTGAAAATATGCTGCTTGTTGAGGCTAATTTAATGGTTCATTTTTTTTCCCATAAGAATCTATCTGTGGGAGTGCCCCATTAATTTGGCATTGATTTTTAATTAAAATAAGATGTCAGAGCACATGATAATTATTTAGTACGTGAAACTATTCTTTTGACTTTAGGCAGTTAAATATATGATATGAGGGCTACGCATGTAAGCAAATACTGGCTTTTCTGCCATTGCTCATAGAACCCTGGAAAGTTCTGGCACATATCCATTGATGGGGTGGAATTAACAATGATAAGGGGTCCAGTCCCTTTTTTCCTGACTTGAACAGAGAACAGACTGAAGCTAGTGTCCTAATTAAGGTTTCCCAAAACAAGATTATTTTATTACAAACAGAAGGAATCAGCTTAAAACTTAATAAACAAAATAATAGTTCAAAGAGTTGAAATTTGCACAATCTGTCTTAGTTCTAAAAAGAGAACTAAAAAATCGCATTTTTAGGGAAGGTGTGTATACATGTCAGCTTACATAAGCTTTTCTGAGTGAAAGATTCTATCAACTTGGTTGTCAAATGTGCTAGATCGAGGTGGCCTCTGAGTAAGAGTCTCCTCACTGTCTTTGAATCTGTAGTCCAAAGCAGCCAGCCATTTTGCAATATTTCTTTTTCAGTTATGAATCCTCAAATATTTTCATGCTGAATAACACTCTTATTTCTTAATACTCTTTAGCTCCAGGCTTGAGGCAGCCAAAGAAATGAATTAGTACAAAGGTTCATTATATTGGAGAAAATTTGTATCAATGCCGGAGAATAAAATGAATGAAAATGGACCTGAGCCCAGTGGTGTAAATTTTAGATTATATCTACTTCTTTAATCTTTGCTATCATAAATTTTTACATAGGGGATAAATGCAAAATGAAACTTCAATGAAACATGCAAACTTACTGGCAATGAGAGATTAATTTTTCCAACTAGAAGTACTGTTTTAGAGTTACTCTAAAGTAACTCTAAGTGCTCTTTTAGAGTTATTGTTGCCTTGGTATTTTCAGCTGCATCTCATCCTCTAAGTTGTTAAAAGTAATTTGTAGTTAATATATCAAGGAAGTTAGATATTTAATAGCAAAGAACACAGTAGAGAAATCAGCAGATCAGAACTTTAATTCTAAGTACAGTTTAGAAAAATGTAGCTCATTTTCAGAAAATAAAATTGCTTTAAAATCAATGAGCTATGGGACTAGCTAAATATTTCCCAATAATTGTAATTTAAAAGGAAAAAAACCCTTCTTGAAATGTCAGAAATGAAAAACCAAATCCTGGGGAAAAATGTATAATAAAACAAATCATCACGAATACATTATATTTTATTCACATAATCATTAATAATGGAAATAAACTATTTTAAACCATATTCTCTCTTTAAATTTATAATCAAATGTAACTTTTAATGACAAGTAACATTTTAAATGCTAATTCTCTTTGATGAAACCTAATATGAGCCGACTATAAAGAAATCAAAATACAAAGTAATTTGTTATTTTATTGATTTGTGAGGTTATGATATCCTTTTCATTGCTTTAGCAAATATCTAGGTGATATTAGACTATTCAAGCATAACAAACACTCCACTTTCTCTTCCATTTGATAAGCACTGGCAATTGTTCAGAGGAAAAACTGTCAAAGGTTGAGAAGCAGATGTTAGTTTTTCCAACTTTGGCTTATTGCCACTCCTGCTAAACAAACAAACAAACACCATGAATAAAACTGCCTAAGATTCTAACTATGTGATAGATTTCCTTTTTTGACACTCTTTATATTTAAACATCATTGATCCTTTTCAATGCAATTCTGTTTTCACCTGCTTGGATGGGGTGACAACCCACTGAAACTGAAGGCATGTGTTTGGGCAAATGTGTTTGTGCCAGCATGGAAGAACCCAGGCGAGTGTGTTCGTGTATTTAGTCCACACCTTGAGTCTTCACACACTTAACCTTTTCCTTAAAAAGTCACTGTTTCTTGCCCTTTGAGTTCTATGACATCAGAAAGAAATGTGCCTTTCATTGAACTCCTGGGTGTTTTGAACTTACTGAATTTAAATACAATGTGGAAGTTCTGACTCCAAGTTTTAACCGATATACTCATGTCTGACTTACAGGTGGCTGTAGAGAAACATGCTATACCATTACTATGTTGTTAAAATCACAATGATAATTGAACTACACACATTTATTAGTTTCTTATCGATTTGGATAGATTTTATATCATCATCTAGATCACCTAGATTGTGCTGATCCTACATCAGGTGAATTGAACAAATACATTTCTGCATTGAGGTAAAGAGAGAATATGGCCATAAGAAAACTGTGGGATTTAGTATTTTTCAATGAGTTTTTTTTCTTCCTAATTCCCTGTCTTTCACTGAATGCTCTGATTCCCACATGGGTCCCTATATAGGGAGAAATGGTAAGACTGACGTCCAGTTGCCTCTTCCTCTCTGCATGCTGTACCATGGGCAGTTGAACCCATGCAAAGTAGAGTGGCCATGCTGTGGCAGAACTGCTTCTCTCTCTCTCTCCCGCGTTGCTCTGAAAGCATGAATGATCAGAGGCAGTCAGACACTCAGCCCGCCATGTGCCTGGTGACCCAACGCCACCTCATCACATCCATAAGGCTAAAGGTTTCACCATCCTCCTGGACCCTGCAAAGTTGTCTCTCCCTCTGGGAGTTCTGCACCTCTGTTGCTGTGTTCTCCACCAGGGGGTCTGATGGAGAACTGGAATGGAAAACAAAAGAACATGAGACTCCCGTCCTTGTGAGCGAGGACTCGGGTTTTTTGTTTTTGGTTCTAGTTTTGTTCTGTTCTGGCTCCACATGGCAGCGAGCCCAGGCTTTGGGTGGGCCATCATTTGATGCGGTGCCTCTGCTCTCCAGGAAATGATGATGCACTCGATGAGTCAGTAGAGTAGCTGGAACCTTGGGATTATTCTGGGACGGACGATAGATGTGGCAGAGTAGAGGTAGAGGGGAGAGGCCATTGCTATGGCTTGGGTGGGAACCCTGGAACACTGCAGAGCGATTTCTAATCCCATGCATTTTCCCATAAACTCTGAGGGTGCCCAACTTCACCTTCCCGAAGTAAAATGAGAACTTCCTGTCCGCGTATATGTGTATGCACACAATATACATACGTATATATTTGAAACTCAACAGTCTCAGTCTTGCTATGGGTCTTGAACAAAGTGTGAAAGGATTTCATCTTTTTTCTCTAGCTTCTACATGCTGCAAACATCGTTTCCTTAGCTCCATGCAGTAACTATGTTTGTCACAGTTCTATAGACAGCTGCTTCTTTTCTTGTTGCTTAAGCTGGAACCCTGATTTGCTGAGAGAAGTCCCTGGGGTCCTCTAGACATGTCACACACACTAAGCAGAGCGTCTCTGTTTGTAGGATCTGACAGCATTGGCTAAAGAACTGAGAGAACTCCGCATTGAAGAGACAAACCGACCACTGAAGAAGGTGACCGACTACTCCTCCTCCAGTGAGGAGTCGGAGAGTAGTGAAGAGGAGGAGGAAGACGGCGAGAGCGAGACCCATGATGGAACAGTGGCTGTCAGTGACATTCCCAGACTGATGTAAGAATATCATAATGTAAACATCGACAAGGAGGGACCTAGAGATCTCTTGCAAGAGAAAACATGAGTTACATAAAGGAGCCTGGGTGGGTCTCTAACAAGATGAAACGACATTGGGGATCTGGGTTTCTCTGAATGTAGAAGACTTTTTAGGATTCCTTTGCCCCACAGACACAATCATTTAGACCACATTGTGTTTCCAAGACTGCACATTTTACCTGCCTGTTGCCATTGGACTATCTGTCCCTTTGGTGACTCTGCTTGGGTCTTTACCTTTGGCAACCAGACTGTGCAATCACAGTGATATCTAGGAATGACAGTGAACAACATGAGACATTTGTTCATCTTACACGGATCACCACTATCATCAGCACATGGGAAGTAATGCACTTGACAGTGCAGGTTAACATCCCAGCCTGCAAATCAGACATCATATAATCAAGCAGTGAAACTTGCAAGTGTCTCATTTGAATATTCCTTGTTGGTGTGTCCTGCTTCGTCCCCTTCGTTTCCTGTCTTCTTTCATCTTTTCTCTGTAGCCCGTGTCTTCTTTCCATGCTTTGTCAATCTCTTTGTGTATTTATATCTACATTTACACTTGATCTTAGCCAGAAGGCCGAGAAGCGATTATATCCTCATTTATAGCTACCTGTGTTCCCCCTAGTAGTAAATAGCATTTCGTTTTTTCCTTTTCTTTTTTCTATCATGAGAGTAGATCATACAAAAGATCTGATCCTTATGCCCATTCTGTTTCCTCCCTGCCAATAGGCACAAGTGCCCCTTCACTGGTTTATGTTAACTCAGATAGAACAGGATGGCAGTTCCACGCCTCCTCTGTTTATCTCCAGCTCTGACTCAGTTGCTGGTTGCTCATAAGACCACAGGCCAAAAATGTTTGTTCTGCCAGTGGAGTTTGGAGAAGCATGACTGCCAGTCTGAAGGGAATGATTGATTAATCATCATTTCACTCAAGCAATTCTTAGAAGCAAATCTGATTATCATAGTGAAAATCCATACGTGTTATTTTACTGTTGGTTATCCAGCTATTGACAAACACACATGTGCTAAGATATGACATTTTGAAACCAAGTGTATGAAATTGCCCTTTTAATCACAAATAAAATTGTCCTAGAGGCAAAATCACTAACCAGAACATTTCTGCCACCCACACTGGTCGTTTCCGTGTGTTGGTCTTCATTCAATATTGCTGCCTTCTTCTCACCAATGCTCTGAATTCCGTTTATGCGCTGAGCACGCAGCTATGAGGATGAAAGTCAACTGTGAAACTAAGACTGCTGAAATAGTCACTATGTGTAGGATTCTGCCTTCCCAAAGTTTATATTCTAGTTGGAGGCAAACATTAGTAGACGTGGGAAGCTGCAGGCTGATACCGAAATTTAGAATAACCATTGGCAGTGAGGAAAGGAGCAGGGCATTTGGCTTAAGCCCTCTGTCATGTTTTAGCAATGCTATTCATCCTTACACCTCTGAAGGCAGCCTTTCCCCCGCTCCAGAAAGATCCACCTTCCTAAAACTTCCTGAGTAGACCACTCTGGGTTTCTTTTTATTGTCTAGCACTTTCCTGCTTCCTGAAAAATCACTTCTTCACAGGCTATCCCCCACAGGTCAAGTCTGTTCTCTCCTCTTTTCTGTCGCTGTATTGTATGTTTAGTCCTGTTTATTCATGGAGTCACTTGACTCAGGAGATGATGATGATGATGATGATGATGACAGTGATGTTGATGTAGTGTTGTCCTCCCCCTCTTGAATTGTGAGATCCCAAGGACAGACTGTTTTACACATCTCTCTGCTCCCTCTATTCTTGCATGGTGCCTAAAGTCCCCTTTGGTGACTGTGATTCACATTTAACTCCCGCACGCTGAATCTGCCAAGTCCTAACTTTAAAGAGGCATGGTGTAACCCAAGACACTTGGATTACACCATATCTCTTTAAGACACAAGGGAAAGGCATCAACGCAGACAAGAGCACAGGTAATGTTGGCATCTCAGGGGAAGACCTGAAGACACCCAAGGTGAGTTTGGTGGGAACATAGAAAGTATGCGGTGTAGAGGGAGCCTGGACTTGTGAAACCAGACCAGGAGGTGAGTGCTTTATCAGGCAGTCGTTGGGAGCTGTTGAAGCTGTGTTGGGAAGGAATGACACTATCATTGCTGTGTTCGAAAGAGACCAGCAAGACGATTCGGAAAGAGGCAGACTAGAGACTGGTAAAAAGCCTTATAAGCTTTGCGCTGATAGTTCAGGTAAGAAACAAGGTGATGATGGAGTGCTTGTCCTGGATGTGATTATTAAAGAAAGGGTAAATTTTAGAAACAGATCATCATCCATTAAAGCATATTTAATATAATTTACATAATCTAGTAACATTTAATTATATACGAGATACACTAGAAAGTTGAAAGATGCAAATATATGTATGTTTATTCCAACGTGATAAATACTATGCATATATTTTCTGTGTTTGTGCAATGAATACAATCTGTTCTCAAGCATGACAGTCACAGGCCTAACAAACTTCACACTATTAAAAATTCCTTATTAAACATGTGTTCCTTTAGATATAGAGTATTTTGCAGTTAGAGTCTTCCTTGTAGACGTTCTTATTCCTTTTATTTTCTATTGTTAATATAAAAATTACATATTGGACTATGTATTTATAGAGCAGAAAATGAAAATACAACACACGTCGGGACCATGAAGTGTGCACAGAAGTGTTTTCTCAGTATTGGAGTCCCTGCCATTCAGACAAGCAGCTGTGGATTCTGATTTTCAAAACAGCTGCTTTTTTTCTTTAAACAAATTAGTATTTGTTGATGAAAGTATAGCTTAAAAGAATGCATATGACCAAGTTAGTGTCCACAAATACCAGTGACACTATTTCCAAATGCTTTATGTGTAGAAGAAAAATATTAAATTGAGGGAAACAAGAAAATCATGAAAGGGATAGCCTCTGCATAATATTAACAATAAGGAACTTTTATGAAATCCTCAGTTATGTAATACTTTTATGATTAGGGGAAAATAATAGTTTCACAAAATAGAAATAAAACAACACGTAAGTTGACCTGCCTTGTATCAAGCAAACCAAAGAGGCATCCTTTGGTGGCAGTGACGTTCCTCCAGTACCAGCAGGTGCCTTCAATCAGGATGTAAGGCACAGTAGTGGTTGCCAGAAGTGCCTGCTGCTACACAGAGTTCTATACCATTCAAGAAAGTCCCACAGAAGGCCAACTGAACAACAGTGCCATGTAGCTCTGTGTCCCCTCTTTCCCACTCTTACTAAAAGCCGTGGTGGTGACCTCACTGCTGGAGGGCTTGCTGTCCTTGCCCTAAGTCCTCTTGGCTCTCCCAGTTGCGTTCAGGCTCTGGAGTGATGAATGCTGTGAAAGAGTGCTTGCAGGCGCTCCATCCCAACCCCTTACAACCTATCACACCCCTGGAGTCCAGAATTTCCTCTAATACACACTCAGGCCAAACGGACCTCCTTATTAATCTACAGAATCTTTACCGATAACAGAACGCTTCCCCTTGGAATGGCCTTTCCCTGTCCCTTCTATTCTAGTGTCTTGCGTTACATTTGAGTATACTTGTTATGCTGTAAGGCTCTTATGGATATCAACAGTTTTTCAGAGCCATTTTTATTCAGCTTTTATGTCCACAACCCAGAGCCAAAACCTAGGACCTTTCAGGTAGCAGGTGCTCAATAAATGTGCGTGTAATCCAGTTAAATCAATATTTCCAGGACTACTCTGACAAATCCAATTAGAGGAAATTATTGTTCCCAGCCTGCAACCTAATTACAGTAAATTTGTAACAGTTTTCCTTCTACTCAGTGGACATTTTTGCTTTGTTTTTTTATAATCTTTATAGGATTTGGGGCAACTGATTTTTCCTATTCAGTTTCTGTATTGGAAAAGTCAGTTTTAAAACAAAGGATTGTTACAGTTGTTATTTTAAGCCATTGTGGCTATTATTTATTTTCTTTCCCCTCCTACTACCAAAAAAATTATTTCTTAGAATAGTTTGATGTATAGAAAATTTGAGCACAAAGTATAGAATCCTCCCTCTTTTTTTTCTGCATTCTCCCTTCTGCCCTCACAGTTTCTGCTAATTAGCATCTTACAGTAGTAACGGTCATATCATAAGGATTGAACCAGTATTAGTCTGTTCTTATAAACTACCACTGTTTATTTTTTCAGATTCCCTTAGTTTTTACTCTAATTTTCTTTTTCTCTTCAAAGATCTCATTCATCCCAGATACTACATTAAATTTTCAAAGCTGCTCAGACGACTCCTGGCTATGACAATTTCTGAGACTTGATTAAATTTTTATTAACTTGGCGAGTTTGAGGACTCCTGAGTAGATATGTTAAAGATACCCCTCTATTGGAACCTTTCTGACATTATTCTCATGATTGCAATAGATTTATAGGGACCCCAGAGGAAACTTGATGTTTGATCATATTATGTCGAGAATACATCCTGTTAACAGGTGCTATGACTGACTGACTGACTGGCCAAGGTAGTATTGAAGTTTTCCACTGTGAAGTGACTCTTCTCTGCCTCTCCTCCTTCCTGTGCCATAGTCCTTGCACGAAAGCCACTAGGTATGGCTCACACGTAAGGCCCTGGGAGTCATAGTCCCCTCGTTTCAGGTTGGGATAACTATGTAATTTATTTGGAATTCTTCTCCACAGGAGATTTGGCTCTTTTTCATTTGCTAATTTATTCAATCTTTACATCAGCATAGAGTCATAGATATTTATTTTGGACTTCCTGTTATGATCCAGTGAGGGAGCTTCCATTCCAAATCTTCATGAAAACTGAATTAAATGAGAAGTTTATTCTGGTACAAACATTCTTTAAATCAGTACATGGGAGGAGTCATCCAAAAAGTTCATGGAAAAGGCATGTTATAAAAACTGTGCACGGGTTTCCAAATCTTTTTGCTTTAAGATGAAGTTGCCTTTTGATTCTACTTTTCTGCAAACATCTTGAGGTCCCCTCACTAGTCTAATTTTGTTGGTCAGATTCTTCTGTCTTTGACCATGAAGGGCTCTTCTAGTTCCCCTCTACACCCCTCTGTGTGTATACATGCATCCATATGTGAGCATTGGAACATGTCCTAAATTTCTGACACTGTGTATATATGTGTGTGTGTGTGTATGTATATGTATGTGTGTGTGTGTATATATATATATATATATATTTCATGTATTTTCTGTACCAATCTTGAAATCAATCATTTCTCTCAGGAGCCCTGATTCTTTTAATTGGAGGGTGATGGTAGAGACCAATGCATGAGTGCTTACTGTGCTCATTGCTACTGCAGTGTCATTTCTTTGAGTCTCTTTCCATTGATAATGCAAGGAAGTACACACACATATTACCCCATGCATGTATGTATATTAGCAAATAGATGTGTAGTCACCTGTATCTGTTAAGCTAAATGTGAGTTAATACTGACATCTTGGGACTAGCGCAGTGGCTCAACAAGCTAATCTTCCACCTGCAAGCCCCAGTTCATACCCCAGGTGCTTCACTTCCAATCTAGCTACATGGTTGTGGCCTGAGAAAGCAATGAAGAACGGACCAGGTCTTTGGGCCCATGCACCCACAAGGGAGACCCAGAAGAGGCTCTTGGCTCCAAGGCGTTGGATCAGCTCAGTAGGATCTCTTTGGGAAATGAACCAGCAGATGGAAAATCTTTCTCCCCGTGTCTTTCCTTCTGTCTGTGAGTCTCCCTTTCAAGTAAAAGTAAATAAATCTTAAAAAAAAAACACATATCACCAATTCTAATCCATTACCATATAGATCATTCTTTTCAAGTAATACAATTTTTAAGATTTTATTTATTTTTGTTAAAAAAGAAGAGCTACGGGAGATTGCCTATTGCTGATCCATTCCCTGAACAGCTGTAATGGTTGCAATGGCAGGAGTCAAGAGGTCTGAAGCCAGGACACAGGAGTGTCCTCCAGGTCTCCCATGAGGGTCCCAGGGCCCAAGGGCTTGGGATGTACTCTGGTACTTTCCCATGCCATAAGCAGGGAGTTGGATAAGTAGTGGAGCAGCTGAGACTCAAACCCGCATCCCTATGGGATGCCGACACCACAGGTGGGGGCCCAGCCTGCTAAATGCCCTTGCAGGCCCCTTATGGATCACTCTAAATACTTCCCCTTGCTTATCTGTAGATTGTAACACTATCAGTGAGAAAGCTGGTTCTCATCATGCATTACCATTTGCTTAAATTACTCACTTCCAGTTTACATGCATAAAAACATTGAAATTATGAACTGTGTACCTCCCTGTGCCTTTTGTCTTATAAACTTTGCTGTTGTCCAGGATTATTTAGCCAGTCACTTTCCTTCCATTCTTTTCACTGGAGTTGCACATACATTTGCAATAACTAAATTCTCACTGTTGACTTTTTTTCCTGAGATTATCCAGCCTCTTCACTGATTTTCTTCCTAGGTTTTAAAATTTTTATTGAATTTGTACACATTTAAGTTGTACACTGTGTTTTTATCCAAATATGCAATGTGTGCTTTTTCTCCCAGCTTATTGAAGTATCCAGTTTTACACTTACAGATGATTTTTGGGGTGCAATGAAAGCACTTAAGTTCTACACTCAATAAATTTTAATTGTGCTATAATATAGTATTAACTCTATTTGGAAATCAAATGAACATAGTGGTTAAAAACTAGGACCTTTTCTATTTCTGCCATTTTGAGCATCAAATTCTTTTAAACGGTGATGGGTACTACTGGTTTTTTGTTTTGTTTCAAAGCCTTGAAAGAGCGTGCGGCCCAATATGCAGTGTTGTAGCTTCTAGAGTTTGGTGTGGGTTGTACATGAATTCTGAAATATTTTCTCTTTTCACCGATTTTTGTAAATTTGTAGATGCTGCTGTACCACAATGTGTTGTGGCATATCCCAATATATTTTTGTTATTTATTAACTATCAAAATTATTTTTGGTACATCCTAGGGAACTCAGTGCCAAAAATATATTTGACATTGTAAAACAGCAAAATTTAACATTAGTTGTTAAGGACTTTTTCTGTAATTGTTTTATTTTTTATGATGATTGTATGGTTGATCAGGGTGGGAAGGATTGAGGTTTAGGTAAAGTGGGTGAAGTTATTGTTTCCAAATTTGCTATTTCTTCTTCTTGTTTCTGGGGAAGGGGTGTCTTAAGGACATTTTTAGCATGCTAATAAGTGTCCTCAGAACTGGTCAGAACAGATGTACTTTGACAATAAGCTTGAATGAAATCTCTACCAGAGACATTAAATAACATCTTTGACCCAATGTACCCTGAATGATTTCATAAACACTTAGAAGGTACTCCCTACACAACATGTCCAATGCTTGGCCCTGAAGACGCCATTGCTCATGAGATATACTGCAGAGAGACAGAGAGCTTAGAGTCCCTGGACCACAGTTTGGAAGATGTTAGCCCAAGGATTTTAGAAAATGGAAAAGAACCTTCCAGGGAGACAAGACCAACTAAGTCACTAGAGTTCTCTTAGTATCATGAGAATAGGAAACTATTATAAATTCCATGCTGAAAGAGGTGAAAGCAGAGTGCAGGATTTGTTTTGTTTTGTTTTGTTTTGTTTTAAAGCAAAAACAAAACAAAACCAGGTAGAGATTGGCAAGGACCAGATCATGGAGAGGCCATAGAAAGGAGCTTGCAGTTTGTCCTGTGGCTGGTGGAAAACTGCAGAAGGTTGAAAGCAGATGAAAAGATGTAGTCAGATTTGTGTTTTGGAGAGTTCATCTTCCTAACTACAAGGCAGAGATAAAAGCAGAAGGAAACTGGAGATGGGGTGACCAACAAGACTGTGGATCAGGTGACACGGGACGCAGACCTACTGCGACAAGCAGAGAGAGCATCGCAGACATGTTCGGGAGGCAGAAGGGACAGGAGCTAGGATGAGGACGAGGAATAAGAGAAAAGAGCCCAGGATAAACACAGAGCTTCTAGAATGAATAAACTGTTGACCTGTAATGTCTTACTCAGATCATCAGTGCAGAAGGAAGTGAGGTCCATTTAAGAAGGAAGATGATTTCAGCTGAGATGGCTATTTGAAGGGAGGAAAACTGGCCATCTAGGTGGGAATAGCTAAGACACAGCAGGATACTTTGCTGCAAAAACAGATTGCAGATTCATTTAGGATTATTCTGCAAATAAGTGATGATAATAAAGGTCATGAACAAGAGGATCACAAGAGGTGAAGCAGAGTCAAGAAGAATCCTGGGGCCCACTTGTCCTTCAGAAGAACAGATAAAGAAATCGAGCGGTCACAGAAAAAAACTGGGAAAAGCTTATCTCACTAAAGCCAGGGGAGGAGGAGGAGCAAAGAGAAGTGATCCACAGTGTACTGACAACAAGACAACTTCTCTGATCTAAAAATGTTCTGCAACTGGGAGGCAGTGGGATGCCTCAGGTCAGGGGTTCCTGTGAGCTATGTTGGAGACATTGAGTTCTCGGCTCCTGGCTTTTTCTCTGCTCATCCAGACGGTTGGAGGCATTTGGGGAGTGAATCAGCAGGTGGAAACTTAACTTCCTTTCACTTCTTCCCCATTTCTCAAATGAATGAAAAATGCATGATAAAAAATTAAATTCTGCAATCCTCCAAATGTGAACGGTGTGCTCTGCTTTGGCTTTTAAAAAGAAACATGTGAAGAGGACATTTGTAGCATGCAGAAATTCGTGGGAATTTTGTATATCAAAAGATATCTGACAACATTATAGAAAATGTTGGCTGTTTCTATAAAGTAGACATTCTAGAAAATTTCTTGGACTACATTTCCATTTCTGGATTCACCCTCATCCGTCTGTCTTTCTGTTCAGGGTGAATATCTCTCAACTTCTTTGAAAATCTCCTCTGCCCCTGAAATATTATAGACGGGTTGAATAGTTTGTTAAGTTCTTAGACTCTGATGGCATCTAAGAGGCCAGAGATGGTTTTTAAATATGTGAGAAACAAAATACTCAAATGAATGAAATGATCACAGCACCCATAAAAGGAATTAACCCTTAAAACCTTTCTGTTTAAAAACAACTTGGAAAAGAGGCAGGGAGTGGGTTGTTGCTTTGAAACAGCTGCAGCCCATATTGGAACTTCTTGGTTCAAGCCCTGCCTTGCTGCCTTGCTTCTGACTCAGCACAGGGAGGAACAGGTGATGGTCCAAGGCTTTGGGACCCTTGACTTGTCGGAGACCCAGGCTCCCGTTTTCACCTTAACTTCACATAGCCATGTCTCTTGTCACCATCTGAGGAGTGAACCAGCAGATGGCAAGATCTCTGCCTATCTCTGTCTGCCTTTCAAACAAATGAGAAGATAAATTAGGAAAACAGTAACTGTGGAATTGAAAATCAAAATCCTCCTTCTAAGAAATCATGCAGTTCCAAGCAGAGTCTGCCTATGCTGCATCGCCTGCCTGCTCATCCAAGGCCGAGATGTTCTATGTTGTGTAAATGAGAGCCCTCACATTTCTGCCAGCCATCCCTTATTCAGCCATGGTGCTGTGCTCTGTGCAGCAGCACACACAGGGGCATCAGTATATGCTGTCGATAAGCTTGTAGGCATCCTGTTTACATTCTGCTATTATATCTATTTTAAAAATCAGAAGTTGCAGAATTACAGAGTTACAGAGAAAGAAAAAGATACACACAGAGAGATTTTATTGTCTCCTGGTTCACACCCCAAATGCCTCAAGAACTGGGACTGGCTCAGATCCAAGCTAAGAGCCAGAAACTCCATGACAGCCCATCTACATTGAGAACATTAGTAGGGAATTGAATCAGAAGCGGAGCAGCTGGAACTGGAATTGGAATCCATATATGGGATGCCTATGTCCCAGGCAGCAGCTAAGCTACTACTGTGTCACAATGCCAGCCCCATGTCATTGTATCTTAAACACAATAGGGAGGAAAAATTGGAAATAAATGTACTGCAATGTGGAATGGTTGTAGAGTTTTTTTTTAAAATGCTGACTATTGTCCGAGTTAAATGGGATGCATCAGTAAAGCAGAAGGTTCTTAATTGAGAATCTTTATAAAAATATAAAATCCATTTTATGTAATGATTATTTGTTCACTGCTATTGCCGAGTATTGGGTACATGTTGGGTATGTAATGCTGAGCGACGATTCTAGACAAGGCGTCTGTGCTCACATACATAAGAGAAATGGAGAACGTTAAAGAGAATTGGAAGATAAAAATCAGCAATTATGAAGCAAACTACTAAGGAGAAAGGAGGGATCCCCTAAGATGAGATCAGGGCAATGGGAGAGAACTGGCCGAGAGGCAGGTTGCAAAGAGGTTCCCAGGCAGAAGGAAGAACATGTAGAAAAGCCTGAGTGTCTGTGGTCCCAGAAGGTGGTAGAGTGGGAGAGCATGCACAGCCTGGGAGGCTCCGTGTTCATGACAGCATCTTCCCCGTGGAGGTCAGGAAAACTGACTTCACTCTGGCTGCAGGACAAAGAATGTGATGTGAGATGTCTGTCCAGGCATCAGGACACTAAAATTCATAAATAGGTGGGCTATTTGGCCTAGCAGTTAAGATACTGTCTTACGGAATACCTGAATTTGACCTTTGGGCCCAGCTCCTGACATCTGCTTCCTACTATACAGTCCCTGGAATACAGTGCTTATGACTTAATTGAATCACTGTCACCGTATGGGACAAGTGGCTTGAGTTCTTGGTTCTGGTTCAGCTCAGCCTGATCCTGATCATTGTGGATATCTAAGGATGGAGCCACGAGCTGGGAACTGTGTCTCTGTCTCTCTCTGCCTCTCAAGTAAAAATTTAATTCATGGAGTATATTTAAGGTCACATAAACATACTTCACATGATCAATGTTATGTATAATGTACCACAATGAAAACGGCTAATGTGGGCAGTAATCAGGTATTCCCTAAGCATTCAATTGCTGTAAATATTGTTCCCTCCACATTTCAGACCAACAGGCGCTCTGGGGAGCAACGAGCAGTACAACGTGGGAATGGTCGGGACACACGGGCTGGAGACTTCTCATGCGGATACCTTCAGCAGCAGTATTTCAAGAGAAGGAACCCTGATGATCAGAGAGGTGAGTTGGTATCAAAACTGTAGAGGAAGTACATTTCTTAAGCAGTTTGGTATTAGAAGGTATTCATAGCATGGAGCATGAAGGGAACCTATATGGTCGAGTCATTTTAGTTGCCCACTGCCCTCTTTCCTGCAACTTTCTGCGCTTTTACAATACAACTAAATTACATGGACCCAAACTCTTCAGTGGGAACTATGCAAGTTAGAATACAGAATTTGAGCCTGAGGCTATGCAACTGGCAAACCCAGATGTTTCCTGCAATAGGAAAACAGAAGTGATCAGTCTGTGAATACCATGTCATTTGTTATGCCTGCTCTCTCCATGGTTTTGTCTTGGAGGATTCCATTGTATACCATATTTATTAGTTCCAAGAGATAGTGATGTTTCCTTGTCATTTTATCTAAATTAGCTATGAAGACCATCTCACTGTTTTTACCGAAGGTACTAAGAAATATACACATCAGTTTTAAAGTGTCCCTTCACCCTCTGTTTTTGTTGTTGTTGTTATGTTTTTTAACTCTAGAAACATCCTTTCATTTGTTGGGAGACACACATTCCTTTCCTCTGTCTTCCCAGCACCCAGTGACTCCCTATTTTATCTAATAGGTCCCTGAAAAGTCTCCCATCATTTTTACTTTATCCTAATCATGGAAGTTTGAGAATAATCCTTCATTTACTTGGACGAAAAATTAACTGTTTGACTTCTCCTTGCATTTATCTCTTATAAAATTTCATAAACAATCATATTAAATAGATCAATAAATGTAAGTTTTCATTCCATAACAGTTAATGATCTTATTTTACATTGTCCTTAGGATTGACATTCTTTGGCCTCTCACCACTGCCAGCTCTTTCCTCTGACACATACACCATCTGTAACTCTCCTTCAATCAGCAGAGTTGGGAAGCACTAAGAATGCCCTGCGCTCCAAAAGGGCAGAGGGTATTTCATTTTTGTAAGGAAGAGGAGAAGCATAGTTTTGAAATGAATGAGGTAATAGGTGGCAGTGGAGGGAGGTAAGAAAACTATTCACAAAGCAACCTGGTAGGAGTCTATCGTTTGACCTTGTCAAATCTTTCAAGCAGGCTTTGAAGCTCCTTACACCTGGAATGAAAAGTGGACTTGGCTAGTAAAATTGACCTTGTGTGTTTCTGGTGTCTACATTTCCCAAATCCATACGCTTATGGATAACTTCAGCATAGCATGGAGGGTTTCTATAGTTTTTTGCTTGGGAAAACCAGAGGGACAATGTTCTGGAGTGAGTTGCCCTCTGATTCTGAAACAAAAGGACTCCAGTTTCCTACATGAGTTAAAATGTTCTCGGGTTTTTATAATAGATTCTGTAGCTCCAAGCAGACATTTGGAGACACATTTTCTTTTCTATTTTCAACCGTAACAGAATGGCTGAAGTTGCTAAAACATCCCCTGTTCTATGACTATAATCAAACACTTTGAAAAGCAGCAGCCATTAATTTCACACAGAATTTGATCTATTGAGGACTCCAAAGCCTTTTTCAATTTCAAAATTCTGCCCTTCCCCAAAAAATGAGTTTTTAAAATAACAAATTGTATCCACCAGGGTTTACCAGAAAAACACGATATACACTTATGTATATATCTGTATTATGAAGAAATGGTGCTGAGTTTAGGAAGGTCAGGAGGTCTAGTGGTCTGCCACCTGCAGGGTTGCTGGTTGTATAGATGCCATCTGAAGGTTTGTGGAGAGTTGGCATGTCCCAGCTCAAAATGGGAGACAGGAAAAAGAGAGGGGAGCAAATTCCTCCTCCCCTGATTTTTTCTATTCAAGCCTTCAAAGAACTGGTTGATGTCTCACTGCTTAGTGCATCAATTCCAATGCCAATCCCATCCAAATATGCTTAATCTGGGCACTCCATTTCCTAGTCAAACTGATGCAATAATAACCATCATAAAACCTTGAGTAGAAATGCAATAGAACTACATGTATTGGAAAAGAGGAACATAGGTTAAAATATAACCTGACAAATAAGAAGTAGTAAGATTAGTTTATTGTTGCATACCATTAATTCAGTGTCCCAACATGAGCATCCATGTAGGTGGGGAAGGAGAATAACTCATTCAACTGATCATCCATTTGTTGGAAACTTTATTCTCCCTCCCCCACCTACTGCCTGTTTTCCAGCCATTAAATCCCTGTAGGTGTGGCTCAGCCTGGTCTTTCTCCTCAAAGCCTCTTCAGAGCTCCACGGACCTCTGTTCATCACACCCCTCTGGTGTCAGCTGGGATCTCACCAATGCATGTCCATCTTACTGAGCCATAAGACTAGCTTGCCATCATGAAGGCTCTTTTTGGTTACAAGTAATATAAAGAACCTGCCTACAATGCATGCCTGTCCTACTGCACTAACAGATACAGAATGTTTAAAATGGAAGCTATATTCATTTCACATACTTTGTTATTCATGGTGACCTTGTTTTTATTGCCTACCTCACAAAGCATCTTAATTCCTTACTAAGAGATTCAACATTACTGGTAGAGGATAAATGTGAATACATTTTTAAAAATCTCTTACATCATTTCAGTGTTTTAGAACTCATGTTAGAACGGATTAATCATTGTTTTGACCCGTGAATGCTAAAGGGCCTGTGAATTGAGTAATGTTGTCTCTTCGTTCTCTTAGAAGCACTTGTATGTGGGTTATTAGTATTAATTTCATGTTACTGCTTCTTATCAGCAATGTTTTAGGCTGTGCATAGGCTTGCTTCATTGTAACATGGCATTAGGATCTGTTATCCAATTCATTAATATCATATACTCCCCAACACATACACACACTATGGAAGAGAAGCTTGGAAGTGTGAGTTCCACTCAGCTCCCACACCTTGTGGTGACCCTGTCTCGTACACTATATGTGACAGAAGACCCCTACACCATATGTGACAAAGCCCAGAGCCATTCCATGGATGAAATATGAGTACAGAGACTTGGTCTTGTTTTCATAGGTTCCCCTCATCCATACCCATATGACGACCTTTTAGGTCCCTTTCTGATGTCCCCTATGTGTTACGTCCTCTTAGACATCTGGAGAGAAGAAGCGATCTGGCCACAGTGACAGCAATGGCTTTGCTGGCCACATCAACCTCCCAGACCTGGTGCAGCAGAGCCATTCACCAGCGGGGACACCAACGGACGGCCTGGGCCGTGTGTCTGCCCATCCCCAGGAGATGGACACGGGAACTGAAGTAAGTGCCGTGTGATGGCCCTGCAGTGCTATTCTGCTCCACGGTTCTAAAATCTCACTCTCTTCAATAATGAGGTCTTGCCAAGCCCCGTGAAACATACATTGTTAGTTTCTACTATGTTCGTGAAGCTGTGCTGAGTATATGTGAACAAAGAAATCATGAAAGCAGAGCTGTAGAAATCTCTGTCATATCATCCGGACCCAAATCTGTTGTTTTTTTTTTAAGATTTTTTTTATTATTATTGGAAAGCCGGATATACAGAGAGGAGGAGAGACAGAGAGGAAGATCTTCCATCCGATGTTTCACTCCCCAAGTGAGCCGCAACGGGCCAGTACGCGCCAATCTGATGCCGGGACCAGGAACCTCTTCCGGGTCTCCCACGCGGGTGCAGTGTCCCAAAGCTTTGGGCCGTCCTCGACTGCTTTCTCAGGCCACAAGCAGGGAGCTGGATGGGAAGCGGAGCTGCCGGGACTAGAACCGGCGCCCATATGGGATCCCGGTGCGTTCAAGCTGAGGACTTTAGCCGCTAGGCCACGCCGCCAGGCCCCAAATCTGTTTTTATAGATGGGAATACTACACTCAGAGAGGTCCAGTGACTTGCCTGAAGCATACTGCTGTTTGTTCATAGAGCTCAGGCCAGAACTGGGACCTCCTGTCTTCCAGGACAGTGACAGAAACCTAAGGGTTGAGCAATTTCAAAGCCAACAGTGAAGGTTCATATTTAAATGAAGTTAATGACACTATGTTTGACTTGAATGAAGGGAGGTTTGAATGATTTCCTTAAACTCATTTACAGTATTCATAGATAGGTTCTTGAAGTGTTCAAGCTGCTCAGCTCCAAGCGGTGTGAGAAGGAGAAACAAGGACAGTCGTAGGAGAAAGCCTAAATCAGCTCAGTATGTTAAGCAGTGCCCCTAAACATTTTTGACTGAGATGCTGCGTGAGTTCACATGAGTTAAATGCAACCTGTACTCCAAAATGTGATATCCTCACTAGCTAATTCAGCCCTACTAATGCACAGTGGCTATAGAGTAACCAGTACCAGGAGGGGCTGGGAAGAGGTGCCCTGCTTTGACTCAGTGGTTCGTGTATGCCCAGTGAAGACTCTGTGATCAGTCTGAAGCCCAGCAAACACTGTTAGATTGTTTGCTGCTGCCGTGTCTGTGGATCTGTTCAGCTCGGTCCTCTTGCTTATTACCAGTACGGCATGGGGAGCAGCACCAAAGCCTCCTTCACGCCCTTTGTGGACCCCCGAGTGTACCAGACATCTCCCACTGATGAAGATGAAGAGGATGAGGAATCTTCAGCTGCAGGTAAGCCAGGAGGCCCCAGTGCTGTACAAACAGCTTGCTTTTTTTTTTCTTTTGGAAAAGAAAATGGAAATTAATTTTCCACTAAATTTCCTTAATATGGAAATTAATCATCAATTCATTAGGTAAGCCATTTACTTCTTGGTCCTTATCTTAACAGGGAAGGCTTCTATGGTTACATTTTATGTAATTCGTGAAGCAAATCTTTGCTTCCTTTTCTTTTTTTTTCTGCTTTGCTTTGGCTAGGAAGCCAGAGGTATCCGAGAACTTTAGGAAAAGCTGTTCTTCAGCGACCTATGGACTCACCACCTATTTCCCAAAAACAGTTTCTGGGTACAAGCCTATGCACACAGTAGATGCCTAATAATTGTGTGTTGTGTTGAGTCTGAGGTGTGTGCTTCCCATCACAAAAGTCTGGCTCATTGAGAGGACAGTCTCGCTTTCTAGAATTCTGCAACTAACTAATCTTCAAAGTCAGCTCAGGCCGGTTTCTTAATTGATGTGGGATTATGAAAAGCAAGTATTTCTTGTGTTTATTACAAGACGTTGTGATGGTCTATTGAATTTTTGATGTAATATTAAAAATCCTAAACATGCGAAGTAACGTTTATAAGCCTGGCTTGTCAGTAGATACAATACTGCTTCTATGAATGGCTTGCAGTTTATGCTACTAGAGATAATTGAAAAGGAAACGTAGCCTCGGAGTGTCTGTGCCTTCACTGTTAACACACACTAAACAAGGTGGAGTCACAGTGTTCTGATGCCGCTGCTCCATGTCTTCATCACTTGTCTTGTAAGATGCCACTGATGTCTCTGATTCTTTTTCTTGAAGCTCTGTTTACTAGTGAACTTCTTAGGCAAGAACAGGCCAAACTCAATGAAGCACGGAAGATCTCAGTGGTGAATGTAAACCCAACCAACATTCGGCCTCATAGCGACACACCAGAAATCAGAAAATACAAGAAGCGATTCAACTCGGAAATACTTTGTGCAGCTCTGTGGGGTATGTTGGTATTTACTACTTAGTAATGAATTGACCCTCAACCATGAGAAGCTTGTGAATGTTACCTGGTTGGATCATAGATATTACAGACTTCATCTCAGAGCTCTATGACCTCAGAGAGGCTGAAGGCGATTGTATACATAGAGCTGATACCTCAAGATCCAGGATGACAAAGTCAATGACAGTTTTATGGCAGTAGAATAAGCTGCCACTTAACATGTGTATCCAGGCACTGTGTGCTATATCCCACATTGCGTCTCTGTGGTCCATATAATTCCTGCGTTGGGAATCCTGACCATGCCATCATTGCATAGCTGAAAATCCAGCCAAGTGCATTGTAGTGAGTTGCTCAAGACTGTGTCACTGGCAGTGAAAAGAAAAAGAAAAAGAAAAGGAAAAAGAAAAAGAAATTTGAAGTAAGGACAAATAGTGCACCATCCCTCACAGTTCAAAGCTTTGACCTGCAGTTCTTATGGAAAAGACCTACAAGTTTTAGCTGACTTCAAATTTAACACAGATGTAATGTAATTTTATCCAAGCTCCGTGTTACTGCTGATACAATGGACAGATCAGGAGGTGTGTGGCCCATCCATGTCCATTGAAAATGCTAGTGCTGGATTGGGCTACATAATTCTCAAAAGCCAAAAGCATAAGGGGTTAGAGGGGAGAGTACAAGCCTAGGAGGCTATTAGATGAGAGGTTCTGCTCTAGAGAGGAGACAGAAGAGAACAATGCAGCCATTTAATATTGGAAGGCTTGGTATGTGAACCAAAGAGTAGACATCTACCTTGCTCAAGTCAGGGAGTTTAGAGAGCTACATGTTCATGAATATAGTCAGCTGTAACCCTGTCAGTGTATGAACACATGCGTTGGAGTGATAGCTGATTAACTTCCCTAGAGGTTAATTGTAGGATTAAATGTCTCAAGGGCAAGACCATCTACCTACCAGAAATTTTGTAAAAGGAATTACTGCATGGAAAAGAGGATAAGTTATATCTAGATACCTGCAAAATATCTCAAAGTCTATATTTCTATGACTCCTAGACTATTAACAGTTTCTCTTGGACTATTTATCATTCTGTAGGAAAAACAGAGCAAAACCTTGATGATATGGCATACAGAATACCTAAATTTTGGTATGAGAAGGATGAAGGGCTTTTCTTCCAACTTGTTATGGAAATAGAAATTAGAAACCCTATCCTGAAGGTTACTAGGGTGGAACTCACTGCTTCAGTAGGTGTGAGGATAGATGTTGGAAAGAAATGGGTTTCTTAGGGAAAGCCAAGAAAGAGGTGGTTGTCATAGCAAAGAGATAGAGGCATGGGTGTAGTTGAGGCTCCTTTCAACAAGGAGTCTCCATACAGGCTAATAAACAACTGGATGTGATGAAGGCTTCTACCACTTTACAAAAAAAAAAAAAAAAAAAAAAAAAAACCAGTAATGTCGTTACCAGAGGGTCTGTGACTTGATTCCCTTGACAGAACTTCTACATTCCCTACGACAGCACCTACTCACCCACTAAGCAATATTGACAAGACACAGTTTCTTATGTTTATGAGTAACACAGAGCCAGAGGGCTAAAGCTATTCAAAGTCAATCTTGTGTAACTTATTTGTAGGTGTAAACCTGCTAGTGGGGACTGAAAATGGCCTGATGCTCTTGGACCGAAGTGGGCAAGGCAAAGTCTACAATCTGATCAACCGGAGGCGCTTTCAGCAGATGGATGTGCTAGAAGGACTGAATGTCCTTGTGACAATATCAGGTATGTTGCCAGGAGGACTGAAATCTCTAGTCTGCACAGGTGGGCAAAGTGATCACCTCATTTCTGAAGAAACAGTACACTCGATGCTTGCAAACTGAAAAACAACACGGTAAGTTACAGCAGTACGGCTGGAGTGGGATCTCTGGGGTTTCTGACTTCCCAAGAGAAGTCTCACTTCTGCAGCAAAGCTGAGTTAGGCAGAAACCTCTCACAAAGGCTACTTATTTGTAGGCCTTTGTCGGGATTCAGCAACAAACCTTTTAAGATATCTCCACTTCAGTTATTACCAGCTGAAGACTATCAAAATCTAAGTCTCTGAGAGGAAAATGTAGTTAAGCAGAAATTCATTTGGACTCTGTTGCTTGTAGTGCAAGAACTTCCCTTGCTCACATCATTCCTGACTTTTTGACAAGTGCAGCTGACCTATTGGATGATTAGGTTTATGAAGAAAACTGGATAATAATGAGCATCATAGCACTGAAGCATGCTATAATCTTCTTTCTGGTTCCTAAAAGCAGCATTAGAAAATAAATATGGATGGAGCAGGCATTTGGCACGGTAATTAAACCATCACTTGGGACACTCAAATCCCATATTAGAGTACTTGGGGACAAATCCTGGTTCCATCCCAATTTTTCTTACTGCCAATGCATACCCTGGTAGGCAACAGTAACAGATCAAGTAGTTGGTTCTTAATACTCAGGAGAGCCTGAACTGAGTTCTTGGCTCCTGGCTTTGGCCTGGTGCAGCCTTACCGTTGTGGGCATTTGGGAAATAAGCTGACAGATGAAACTCACTTGCACATATGCATTCTCCCTCATTAATTTAAAAAAATAGACAAGGATGAAGTCTTTATTTTATTACTCTATTGTGAAAAGAGAAACCTGGAGGAGTCTGTGTCACTAAAGGCTTCTTGCTCTCTGGTGGTCTTCAATGGTCTGAGGGTATTCTCTTATTGCATCCACTATGAACCATCTCTACTCCTATATTTTAGAACCTCCTGGAGAGATAAGAAGATCCAGGCCACAGTCTAGGCCAGGGTCAGACCCGGAGTCGTACCCAGGTATCAACAGGTTTCATAGCTCCAGATGTGTCCATTGTACAGCCAAGTTTGAGAACGTGGCTCTGTACTTGGCCACTGTTTCCCAAGGAGACAACACGGGTTGAACTCTGAAGAAAGTTTTAACTCTTTAAGGAGCCAGCTGTACTTCTGTTGGAAGAAAATATCTTCCCTTATTCCTGTAATTCCCTCTTTCTTTTAATTTTGCATTTTCAGCTCTTTTTATCCTCCCCAAATAAAAGCTAACTAGGTAATTTCTTCTTGTATTATTGGAGTTCAGTTCTTGTGTAGTCACCTGTCTGCCCATCACCTACCAAAAGTGTAGTCTACCAGAAAATGTGGTCTTGATTATCTTGTGACAGTCTCCCCTTCTTCATGGTGAAACCATTTCTATTTCCACCTCTCCTGAGGCACAGATAGGGAAAGGAGAAAACAAATACAAGCAAAAGATTTTTGAACCACCCTGGCTTTCCTGCCCACTAGGGAGCTATGAATATTCTGGACCTCTGGCTGTGAAAACTAACAGTGACACATTGACCATCTTCATTTACATTCTGAATGTAGTCCTATTACATCTAGTGTGCAGTGCCTTAACAAATTTTCTTCTGGCGTACATCACATCCCTAAAATATAAAACATCTCTAAAGCTGGAGAGATCAAAGGACATTAACTTTGTAAAATATAAAACCGACAGACTAACATTACTTGTCACTGAAAAAGAGCTACCCCAAAGGGCATTTTCTTCGCTGGGGCTCAAACAGTCTAGTGAAGTATAGCAGCCTTTGTTCCACGTATATTATTCAGTATTATCTTGATGCTTTCTTATCCCCCTATGTCTTCTTTACTTCAAGATCATGCCAGCAAAGAAAACTTGTGTTTTTCAAATTTGTATATTTTTCCTCCTTTTTTGTTATTCATGTCAATGTTTTCAGCACATAAACTTGTCTAGTTCTATTTTCTGAACCCAGATGACCTTCCATGAACTTGTTTCTATTTCCCTGAAACTTTCCTTTTTGCTACTTAAATAAAACCACTCTAGTGATTTTTAACAACAGAGGAAGTGAGTAAGACTCGCTGAGCCACCATCTGCCGTTGAGTTAGGAAGTGTAAGGGTTAGTCAGGCACCAAGAGCATGCTGGATGCTGTAGCTCCTGTGAAGGTGGCTTGCTTTGCTGGGACTTCTTAGCAGCAATACTAAAACAATCCTCACGTGATGAGGTTTAGAATGCTCTGGAACTCTGATTGGTCACCACTCTTCTATAGAGTTAGGTCTGAGTTTAGCAGATATTGATGTTTTTTCAAAAGAACAAAAAAACAGCTAAATGCATATTCTGTGTTATGTCCAAAGCTCTTGGAAATTTTTATAATAACAAGTCCTGAGAAAACAGGCCTCTTTGAGGAAAAATGCTGTGGACACTGATCATTTTGCCTTTAAAAACACACATTACCACTCACATATCCAAATAAGAGTAATTAACAGAGGTATAGAAGGATAGAGGAGAGGATATGGCAAGGACTTGAAATGAAAGCTCTATTTTTGCAACAGGAAAGAAGAACAAGCTACGAGTGTACTATCTGTCATGGCTAAGAAACAGAATACTGCACAATGACCCAGAAGTAGAAAAGAAACAAGGCTGGATCACTGTTGGAGACTTGGAAGGCTGCATACATTACAAAGTTGGTAAGTCTCAAGACATGGAACATGTATGTTTACTACTCAAAATTATTCCTTTAATTTTTGCTCATAATAATATCATTATATAATATAATAATAATTATTATTCCTTTAATTAGTTCCTTAAATTTTTTGTTTTTACTTGTTTCATATTAATGACGTACATGTGACCTGCGTGTAACTGGAAATTTGCCATTGGCTGGCAGTTGGCAGGAGTGTGTGTGTGTGTGTGTGTGTGTGTGAGAACCTGCCTGGTGAGTAGCCTCTCAGCACTGCATAGGTTGGAGTCTTGGCGGCTCAGTCCAAGTGAGTTTTTCACAGTGGCCATGCAACCAGGGTACAGTTTGCACTGCTGTTCTCCGTGCCATCTCCTTGGAGCTGGGATTGGAATGGCACAGCAACTCTTTCCCACCTGGTTGCTTCAGTGAGGCTTTTCTCATCACAGAATGAGGCCCTGTGGCCTCCCTCCTGGATGCTGTAGCTCCTGCGAAGGTGGCTTTTTGTGGCCTCCCTCCTGGATGCTGTAGCTCCTGCGAAGGTGACTTTTTGTGGCCTCCCTCCTGGATGCTATAGCTCCTGCGAAGGTGGCTTGCTTTGCTGGGACTTCTTGGCAGCAACACTAAAAGCTGAGAAGACAGTGGTACAAGACCTTTAAAATTCTGAAGGCAAAATTATTTCTAAATAACATTTCAAAACAACCCTGTGTTAAGATTTTCATATAGTGATCAACTTATATTAATACATTTAAGGCAGATTTTGGAGAAAATCAGCACTTCTTATCTGTAAACACAATCCTGTTTGCATTGAGTTCCAGCCTGGCACAGTACTAGGCTTACACATAACAGTTTTGAAGTGTGAAGAAACAGATACTGAAAGAACACAGCGTTATTCCCAAAGGGGACCACAAGGGGGAGTGTCTTCACAGCAGCCTGATAGGATGGAAGCTATTATCTGCTCCACTGCACATTTTTATTAGGGAATCAGAATTATGTGATAGTTTCCAACAGGATAGTCTGCAATTCCAATTTTCTTCTTGTCTTCATTATGATTATTTGGCAAAATACCAAACATGCATCTCATCTTCGAGCACCACGTACAATTTGGGTTCACACGCATTGCCTGGTGCTCTTTTGGAGAGAGCAGATTTCTTTCTTTAAAAAAAAGGCCTTAGGCCCGGCGGCGTGGTCTAGCGGCTAAAGTCCTCGCCTTGAAAGCCCCGGGATCCCATATGGGCGCCGGTTCTAATCCCGGCAGCTCCACTTCCCATCCAGCTCCCTGCTTGTGGCCTGGGAAAGCAGTCGAGGACGGCCCAAAACTTTGGGACCGTGCACCCGCGTGGGAGACTTGGAAGAGGTTCCAGGTTCCCGGCTTCAGATCGGCGCGTACCGGCCCGTTGCAGCTCACTTGGGGAGTGAAACATCGGATGGAAGATCTTCCTCTCTGTCTCTGCTCCTCTCTGTATATCCGGCTTTCCAATAATAATAAAATCTTTAAAAAAAAAAAAAGGCCTTGAAACTATGGACTGTAAAATTGTTTCTAAATGCTTCTCTAATAAAGTTTTTCTGTAAGCTGTAGACATCGAAACCAGCATTAGCCCTTATGTTTCTGCCCTCTCCTTTCTAATCATTCCTATCTCTCTGCATTGTCATGATGTCATTGGACTGACATGTGTCCGCACATGGCAGGGTGAAAGGCAATGTAACAGCTGATCACCATAAATCACAACATTGAAATACTGCAATCTTCAGTTATTTACATAACCATTTGCAATCATCATTTTAATTTCCTTGGGGGATTTCAGCCATGACAACCCAGAGACCATCCTGCAGCACACGATCATGATCATCCCAGCATGGTCAAATTCTCATGAAATTAAAAAAAAAAAAATAAGAACACAATGAAATCAAACAGTGCAAGAGTCATTTAAAATACTTGTCTCATTTCATCTATAATATATACTTAATAAGTGTTGATTCTCAAGGCTATTTTAAGTTTTAATTTGGATTCTTTTCCTGGGTTTCCAAGTGTCTCTAAGATCTTGAAGATGCCATAAAGAGTTCCTGTCGTGAAAAATAATCCAGTAACAACTGAAAATTTAACACGTTATCTAAGTCAGTTATGACTTTCCCTGCCAATTCTCTTTGGGACATAGGCTATTTGGTTTGTTCAGATAGTTTATGAAGTAGATGACTGTATCCAAAGTTTCTAAGAAGTAGAATCCACATGTAATAGTGAAACACCCCAAAGCCATTTCAAGGATCCTGTAAGCTCTCACGTAATCACTCTGAATCTTGATCACTTTCCCAGCGGAGGCACACGGGCAGTGGCAGTCATGAGGGCGCTGGACCAGAGTCTGTGATCTCTCATGTAGTCATTCAGTGTCACTTACTGAGCACTGCATTGTATCTACTCAAAATTGAGGAAACTTCATATTTAGCTCCACTTCCTAAGGAATTGAAAGAATTTGTCAAAGTATATAGGACCCTTTAAACTGGCCATTAACATAATTCAGCAATCCCAATATTTTCTCACTAGAAGCATAAGCAATTCTTTAAGATTAGAGTTCAAATTTGAGTAATAAGCAAATGACATTTTTATGTCTCTACTTGCTTGCTATTTTTTTTCTACCATCTTGTTGTAACAGCTTTCAGCTACGTACCAGTGAGTGGACATAAAAGCCAGGTAAGCTAACAAAAAGCAGAGTTTGCAGATGAGTAATACAATGAATACTGATGTCTAGACCGAGGAGCTAAAGATAGTTCTAAGCAGGCAGAGCCCAACATGAGGAGAAACACATTGAGTACAGAACATCCCCAGTATTCTGCCAACCAAGTACCCTAAATTCCACACCAGCCACATCACGTTTAACTCTACGTGTGTGTTTGTGTGTTGTGGTTTACATATTCATTCACGCGTGAAAATCACTTGAATCAACTGATGTGCTTTTTCATAATCTTTCTCCTACAGTTAAATATGAAAGGATTAAATTCTTGGTGATTGCCTTAAAGAATGCTGTGGAGATATATGCTTGGGCTCCTAAACCATATCATAAGTTCATGGCATTTAAGGTAAGCGGCAGATGCTTGTCTATTTTTTAATTTTCAGGTTTCTACCAGTTAAAGTATGCTGTGTTCCACGAAGCAGTAGTTGTCATATGAATAATAAACCTGTTTCAAAAGTATAGAGACTCTTAGATGTATTATTTTAAAAGCAAAGGCTAAGAATTTAAAAATTTTATAAAAGTATTCAAAATCGCAGCTTCTACATCTGCCTGTATTTCAGAGGTGCAGGTCATCAAGTTCAAGAGGAATTTAATGTGGGATAGTTACTGGATAAGTATTGCTAATGACAGTATTCAATGTTTATTGTCGACCTGCCTGAGCTGGGGTCTCTGATATTTTGTCTGAAAGGACAGACTGGTGACAGCACTCAAAATTGAACTGAGTCTTACAAATTCTTCTGCAAAGCTACTAAAAATTAGTGATACTTATTTATCCTCATTGCTATTAGAGTTCTCTGAAATGAACGCTGGATGGGACCTAGTTTCTCTTCTTCTACTTGGAATGCCTTTTCATTTTTTTTTACTTTATCTGAATCTGTAGCCACTCTGATTGAACTGGTCTCACGTGATTCAACAGTCGTGGGATATGGATATGCCACAGTCTTATTGATACCAGCTTATGAAAGTTGAACCCCACATGCTAGAAAGGTCACCACTTGCTGACACCCTAATGTGTTCAGGGCTGCATAGCAAGTCTGTTCACAGCCCATGTGAATTTGATATTCCGTCAGTTCCTCCATATCTCATTGGCACTCACTTTTTCTCCCTTTGGCTCTTTATTCATTATTCCTTCCACATAAGGCATGTGAGGGAGAGACTGCCCTTGGGCCATTACGCAGGTCTTTGTGGATCATTTGTGATGCGCTCAGGAAGACAGACTCATTCAAGGGGCTCACAGTCAATAGCCCCACTTTCATGACGTAAAATTTTTTGGAATATACAATTAGTGATAACACTTACAAGATGAGTCCCAAAAGCGAAAGCGGTGCTGCTGTTCTGCCAACATCTGTCTCTACAAAAAGATTTTGAATCAAAGTTATTCTGTTCCCATTCTGGTTCTCAAGTTTCTGTTACTGTATTAGCCAAAGTACATGAGACTGCAGGAAGTTCTGTTCAGTAAACCACACCCAGCCTGGAAACAAAAAAGAACAAAGGCCAGAATTTGAATCAGGATAAGAATTAGCAAGAGGTCCAAGCTTTCCCTAGGACCAGGTCAGGAGGCCAGCAACTCCCATGTTGAGAAGATGATACTAGCAAAATGATGCAAAGTGAGGAGTCTGTACAGGCTAAGAGACATTATGCCCAAGGCAGCTATGGTTTCTCACATCTCCAAGATCTCAAGAACCCATAAAGGGGCCTGAAAATAATGGCGAAAGCAAACATTTTACTTCCAAGCACACGCAACCTTGACAAGGCCTGGCTAGAACTTTCTTTGTTGCTTCTGCAGCTGAATTCCAGCAGCCAGTGCAGGCCGGAGGTTTTGTGATGTTCCACCTCCGTCTTTATCACAACACTGAGTTTAGAAACGGCACAGTTCTGATGTCTAGTGAATCTCTGAAAGACATCATATCCAGAACATGCCCTTTAACCCTCAGGAAGCCGCCCACCAAGGCTGTCAGATGAGCTTGATGGCTGTGTGCCACCAGTGGCCCAGAGAGGTGTCTGCACTTTGTCCAGAGGGCAAAAGGCAGTCAACAGCTGTACCAGGCGCCACGATTTTTACTCTAGAGTGGAACTACCAAATTGACAGCTGTAAACTTTCATCCTATCCCTAGAGATGGGAATGGAGGAAGAGGCTTGGATGAGTGCTCTATGCCTTCTGCCTGGAGCCAGAAGATGAATAGTTCTAAAAGTTAAGGAGACATTCCCCAGGTCTTTAGTCTAAGAAACCCAGGCATTAATTGTCTCCAGATGATGTCCAAAGGAAGAAAGCCGTTAGGATAACGTTTGTGGACGGTGCGGGTACTCATGGGGTGATTTTTAAAGTCTTTTGCAGATCTCCAACACAAGCCCCTGCTAGTTGATCTCACAGTAGAAGAAGGTCAAAGGTTAAAAGTTATTTTTGGCTCCCACACTGGTTTCCATGTAATTGATGTTGATTCAGGAAACTCTTACGATATCTACATACCATCTCACGTAAGTCCCCAGAGCAGAATCGCTGTCTGTGTAACAGTGCACATATGGAAAGGGATTTGTGTCTGTCCAGAAATCAGGCTTTTACTAATCAGTAAAGCACATGGAACTTTGACTCTTGCTGAGTAAACAGAATGCTTTTCATAATAAAGGCATGTGGAGTTAACTAACCTTTATGACTGTGCAAAACTGGGTAACATGCAGTAGAGTTACTTAACACTTTGGGGACATGAGATTGAAACCCTTTGATATTTTTTGTCAGGGCACAAGTGTGACATAGCAGTTCGTTTTTTTAGCTTCTAAAAGGAGAATGGTTCATTTTCTGTGGAAGAAACCCAAAGCTCATAAAATAATTTCTTGGAGAAAGTCTTGTATCAACTGTTTTCATTTTAGCTTGAGAGCAGTATGTCACAGAACAATGAGACATGGAAATGCATACCCTGGCTTGATAGCAGGTGTCAGCTTTGTAATGATGGGTACGTTAGGTAGCCTCAACTTTCACACCTTAAAATGGGGATAAAAGGACCTATACCAAAGAGCAATCATCAACTGTAAATAAGATAATGGATCCAAAATATTTGGCATAGAGCCACCCAAACTGTTCTTATTTATTATCTAGTAGTCAAGCCCCTGTAAGGAGATACTCCTCAAACACGATTGTTAAAGGGAAATCTGTGATATATCTGCTTATTAGAATTGATAGAGTGTATGCTGTCTGTCACAGGCAAGCCTGAGAATCTGTTGCTGACTCTTATTGTGAGAATTTGAAAACATCAAGAAATCCATGAGCTATAAAACCTTGTTTTAGTACAATATGCACACACACAGAGTTGTCATTCGTTGCTGTGTGTATCATAGCGTATCTGCAGGTGCACACAAGGAATGGCAGTGTGTGCTCAAGTGCCAGCCAGGCAGCACTGTGTCCATCCTGTCATCTCATTCCTGTTCCCACATGTACGCTGGGCTGCTGTGACAGACCCACCCAGGAGGTAACAGCAGCACCAGGGTGCTTTTCCTAGTACGAGGACATTCATACATACAATGTGATTCTGAAATGACTGGTTAATTCCAAACTTTTTTTTCTGAAAGAGTCATTAACTTGGATTATTCCAGTAGGCACTAAGATAAATGATCTGTGTTATATACTCACCGCCTTATCTGGCCACAGTCCATCTGGGCACCCCATTTAGGCCAACTCCATCAGATTAGCTGGCTCATGTGCTCCTCATCATTTGGGAAGTAGCTGTGCTAATGGAAAACTCAGAATTTATTTATTAGTAATACATATGCTGAGTCTCAGTTCCACTATGAAGGACTAGCACAGCTTTGATCAAGTTACATAACTCTTGTAAAACACAGCTTGAGCCTTTGCAAACAAAGAAATCTACCATGGGGCATTCCTCTAGGGGTCCGAAACTACCTGAGGGGCTCCACAAAGTTCATGGGCAATGGGATTCAAGGTTAAGGCTTCTGGGGTGTAGACAGCTCAGTGGTTGCTCTGGAAGCTCCATGGATGGTGATACTTTCTAGGAAAAGGGAAATTGGATTTCCATCATGGAACTACATTTGTATGTAACAGGGTATTTGACAGATCTGTGGTTAAACGAAACAAAATAAATTTCAACCTCTAGAGTGAAAATGGAAGGAAACACTTTGTTACTGCAGTTGTTAGCGAAGACAAGTCAAGCTGTTGTCTCATTTTGTAGTAAAGTTTTAATGCTTGGCTTTTCTTTGTCTTCTAGATTCAGGGCAATATCACTCCTCATGCTATTGTCATCTTGCCTAAGACAGATGGAATGGAAATGCTTGTTTGCTATGAGGATGAGGGGGTGTATGTGAACACCTATGGCCGGATAACAAAGGATGTGGTGCTCCAATGGGGAGAAATGCCCACATCTGTGGGTAGGTTAACCATTCCTTATCTCCTTCAGCAGTTACATCCCCCAAATGAAACGAAAATCAAGAAATGTGAAACAACCATTTGATTCCACAAAAAAAAAAAAAAAGTCTGTGAATAACACTTGTAAGGCTTGCTTTGTCTGTTTATCTCAAGTCTTTTGTCATTTTTGTGGTTAAGATGTGTACAAATGCTGTGAGTTATTGCCCATCTAATGTTTTTAATGCAGTTTTGGAAATTCCTTTTGACAGCCTACATTCATTCCAATCAGATAATGGGCTGGGGCGAGAAAGCTATTGAGATCCGGTCAGTGGAAACAGGACATTTGGATGGAGTATTTATGCATAAGCGAGCTCAAAGGTTAAAGTTTCTATGTGAAAGAAATGATAAGGTAAATCCGTTTCAACATTTGCATTAGTGTTTGCATTTTAAGAGACCACCAGGTATCTGTGAAACCTTCATTTTCCTTTATACTGATTTGAATCACATCTGTGTTAAACAATATTATCTGAAATGGCATTATTTGGTTTTGATTCATGTGAACACTCCAAATATATTCCTCACACAATGAAAAAGACGTGAAAATATATAGAGATTGCTTGTAAACTCCTAGTAACTTCTGTGGCCTGCAGGCCATCTGATGACTTAGCACAAGGCCCAAATTAGCTGAAGCACTTAGAGCAGCTGGCCCGTCATTAATCACCTCACAACGGGTCAACTTCATATTCTGTGTTCAGAATGTTCACAGAAGCACCATGGGACCTAACCCACCATGTTCCATTTACCTTTCAATGTGAAATATTTGATGCAGAAATGTAAACTTTTTAAAGCAAAATGTCACCCATTCCTTAAGAAACACACAATCACAAACTCACCTAGTGCCATGTCCTGTGTCACTCCGGCCATGTTTCCTCTGAAATGTCATAGGGGGACTGTTCTCAGTGACATTGGCTGTGTCCATCTGGCATGATCAGTCACCTCTAAAGGGTACTCTGCCTCAGTGCCCTCCCTATGGCATAATCTAGACTTTTTAGTAGCTAAGCTGTAGTACATTTGTGAATACATCCTTTGTGACTGTGGCCAAAATAGAAATGCTGTTCCCTAAATAGCTGACGTGTAAAAACAAAATGTGATGAGTTGAAGTATTATGTATGTATCATGTAGCCTACTTCAGTTCCACAGGGGCCAGGTAGCTGCTTTATGTGTAGAATCTATTGGACCCCAACAAACGACTCTGACCTGGTGTGGTCTGGGCTGACAGCAATTGTGAGTTTCCAAGATGGTTCCAGGGACTCAACAGGGTCCCACTCCAGTGCCCACTAAGTCTCAAAAAACCGTAGGTTTAGGAATGATCTGGCCATGGAGACCCACGCTAGCTGGCCTGTTCCAAGTTGTGCTACACACTCAGCAGTAGCTGGGATCACACCAGTGTCTAGAGCTCAAAGCTTAGGGCTCAGCACACAGGGCTTAGAGAGAATGACAGCCCCTATATTTTCCTTCTTGTGGTTTTTCACAGGTCCTCTCCATCCTTCCCCATTTTGATTCTATGAGTGGCTTTACTTCCATATGTAGCATTAAAAAGCATTTCCATCAACTTCCCAACAAGCTGCTGTTGTTGGAAAAGGGCATTCTTCTGAAGTTGTGGAGATGATGTAGCAGAGACTTTATACTAGTGACAAAAGTAAATGCCTTGGACCAAAGTTAGGTGTTGGCTGACTGAAGGGCTATGCCACGGCCCCAAATATTTTCCAGGGCAGTGGTTTATTTTCATTCAGCTCAAGCAAGCAGTAACCCAAATATTGCTCATTTCTCTTAGTTGTTTGCTCAAATGATTTAGCAGATGCAGATCTAATGGACTGTGTTGCTCCTTATTAATGTCATTATCTCACATGGCCTAGGATCTGCCAGCATCAGCAGGGCCATGTGTTAACTCTTGACATGCCAAAAAGAACTGGTACTAACTGCCTGATCCTATCTGACCATGACCGTTTAAATTTGTGTAATAGCCAGTTGGCTCAAAATTTTCCCCCTTGATTTCGGGCATTTGAAAGGATTCCTTTCCCTACTGCAGTCTGCCTACTTGTTTACAGGAGACAGAGAGGGAGCCTCTGTGCCTTTCCAGAAACTAACAAAGGACCTACTGTGTTCTAGGTCAGAGATCAGGATGCTCTCCTAGCAGGAAAATTCCCTTTCAAAATGTGAGCACCCAAAGGGACTTCAAAAACAGCAGAGCCCCTTCAGTGTCCTGGAGGCCAATGCCACGCTAAGTAAAAGCAACAATCCTAGTAATAAAAAGCGAGAGAGTTTACATAGGATGCACTGTATCAGAAGGCACCTACCAACACCAGCCATTGACACATGACCAGGATAGGACGTGTGAGAGAAAATGGACGGTTGAAGAAAAGAGGGGGAAAACCCATGCAGTTGAACTAACTTCTTTTTAATTTCAAACAGGTATTTTTTGCATCCGTGCGATCTGGAGGAAGTAGCCAAGTGTTTTTCATGACCCTCAACAGAAATTCCATGATGAACTGGTAACAGAAGAGCACTTGGCACTTATCTTCATGGCATTATTTCTAATTTAAAAGAACATAACTCATGCGGACTTATGCCAGTCTAGAGGCAGAATCAGAAGGCTTGGTTGAACATACAGCTTTCCCCTCTTCCTCTCCCTCCACCCCTCCCAACAGTCCGTCTTTTAGTGTTGCAGCCCGGTTGAGAAGGAGAGAAAAAGGTGGCAAGAATTTCCAGGAGATCCCCAAGAATGCTGCGATGGCTACAAAGATGGACCACACGCCCTTCGGAGTTAGGGATAGGAACAGTTACTGTGTGCTCTTATGATTAAGCTGTGTTATGATGGGTTTTGAATTTTTTTTTTTTACTTTGCCCCCTCACTTTGTAAGAATGGGGAGATGCATACTGAGAAAATAAGTCAGTTTTTAATTCTGTCTGCCTGCTAGTTTGAAGTATATGGTATTGTAAAAACCAAAATTCCGATCTACAATGGTGAGAGACAGCACAATAAACAGTACCTTATCTCCTTACCCTGAAGGCCATAACTGCAGAAAGGGGTAACTTCAGAACACTTGCCTTCACCAATTCAGAAGGTTGCTTTTTAACAGCAACTGGATAAGGAATTTTTAAGAGAAGAAAAAAATACTAGTTTTCCCCTCTTTTGGGAAATAGATTTTAAATGGCTAAACTACTAGCCTTAATCTAATTTAAAAAAAATCAACTATTACTTTTGTGAGTCTCGAGGGCCATACTTTTACATGGCCCTTTATGCGACAGTGTGTTGAATGGGACAGGAATGGCACTGAAGTGAGTTGGCCTAGCAATAGAGGGACTCTAAAAATAATGTCCCCTCGGCTCAGTACAACAGATCAGGGAAGAGACATGATGGAGGATGAGGTCAGACAGAAAGAGCAACTAGGAAAACAAGCCTACACACACACACGCACGCGCACACACACACGCACGCGCACACACACACACGCACACACACACGCGCACTCACTTTTGTAAAACGCACAAAGCCTCCTGCTAAAAAAAGGTCACTTGGTTTGGGCTTCATTAAGACCAAGACTGTTCTGAGAATTGGGGAATAGATGACATCCGGATTCTGGACATTTCCAGCTCTCTTCTGAAGGTGCCACTTTCTCAAGATGAAAACTGTGACGGAGCGAGATGAATAATAAACGTTTCTGAGCTGCCTGTGTTCTCCCTGGGTCCGTGAGAGAAGGGACTAGACTCCTTAGCCTGCTTCAGGCACAGCAGGCAGTGTTGCCTCAAATTTTAGAGAACTTGAAAGCAAGGCTTTGGCCAAAATTCTGAAACCCTGTATCACTTTACCTTCCTCCAAATTATCCGACATCCGGTAAACAACATTTGTGCAGAGATATGTATGTATTTAGTTCAGGTTGACCTATGTCCTTATAAACTCTTACTCAAATGATTTGAACTTCTACGTGATTGTCTGGGATTTTTTTTTTTTTCCAAAGCTACAAGCATGGCCGCCCATGGTATCCAGGTGTTGTAAAAACAATATCTGTGTTGCGCTTCCTGTTTTAACCTACCTCGTTTTGTTTGTTTTTGTTTCACTGTTCATCACAGCAGTGTTACCTCCAGGAGACATATAGAGAGCTCAATTGGCAATCCCAGGTGGTATATTTTTAAAACAAAACAGTAGTTGACCAAATTGTTCTTAAAAAAAAAAAAATTCAACAATAAAAATTGATGTGGTTTGTTTCCAGAGAAAACAATTACTGTAACTGGATCCAAAAAATAATCTGTGATCCTACTGATTTCGCTTAAATCCATAAGCAGCTGATATACTATTAATGAGAACACAATGTGCAGTTAGGAAAATGGAGCCATTTGAATCTGATGGTTTGGGCGAGGGTGTGGGGGAAGTGAAGAGGAAATATTCTGGTTTCTGGATTAAATGTTTATTCTCCTCCTGGAAAGATGGCTATCTATCATTTGCATTTATGTTAACCAGGAATCTTGGAAATGCAACTGAGGATTATCTTCAATGAGCCCTGAGCCCAGAGATGTCCTCATCACGGTCCCTTTAGCACGCTAAAGCAATGAAATCCTCCTGTTCTCATTTTTACTAGTGCTTGTGCTGCTGAACAATACAATCTTCACAAATTCCATGCAACAAATTTAGCAATAAGTTTCTAGATCGAACTTAGCAACTACTGTAATTGGATGCTGATGTGGACAGAACACATTGATTTGAGTTTCATCCCCAAATGTGATTGCCACCAGCTCTTTATATTGCTGCTGTGGTATTTTAAACCAGAAGCTTTTTTTAAATTATGTTGCGAACTGATCTTTTATGTTTTGTTTTGTTTTGATTTCTAAGTGACAAGTTTGAAACACACAGCTTTAAATGATTTTTTTATTGTGGGATTTTGGGTACAGTTAAGAAATAAAAGGGAATCATTGTGTTTAAACATAAGGTAGTTTGTGAATGTGTTTTTTAAACTCTAGATTCATTGAAACAAAAAAATCGTAAGCAAACAATATTAATGCAGTCTTGTTTACAGTATGTACAGTTACATAGCCTAGAACATGAGCTTTTCTGGTGCCAACAACAATAAAACACAGAAGTTAAACATCAAGCCATGCCTTTTATATTTTTATACAAGTAGTTTATACAGAGCACAAAGCAAAACCAAATTGGAGAGAACCCCCACAAATTCTGTGCTCCTTATAAGATAATTACTTGAAGCCCTTATCTTCAGAAATTCCCATCATGACAGACCTCACCCCTGACAGTAAGGCCCACCTCATGCAGAATATATCCAAGTGGTGTCCTTATGACGCACACAATTCCCAAATTTGGTTTGATTCCTTTTTGAAAGGTGTTTCAGGGTTGCTCTTCACACATCTTCAAAGTGTCTTTGGTTAGTATCCATCTTCAGGGAAATTCTTTCCCTAGAAATTGGCTCATTTTATTTCCTACAAAAAGAAACTGAGGCCTCTGCCCAAGTAGGCTTCTTCCAATCCTTCCTTCTCTAAAGGGATGTTCTAGATTGACCCACCGGGCCTGGGCATAATTTAAAGTCCAGGGGCTGGTAAATGATCTCCGTTGCTGGGCGTCAGTCATTGATGCTGTACTGTGAGTTCCTGCATCCAGTGGGTAGCATAAATGGATGACCTGGAAGACCAGTTCCATTGCAACCACAGTCATTGCAATTTTCATTGCATTTTCATTGTAAATGAAAACCAAAAAAATGACGTGCACTAAGCTTTCTGAGGCTTTTGAGACTTTTGAGCTATGCTTCAAGAAGACCTAGTGCTATTGACTTATTCAACAGACCAGATCAAGGTATAGGCAAAAATCCCACCAGGCAACATGAACAGGGGCTTCACTTTTTAAATAACTTCTGATATTGCTTTTCTCAGAGGCACTGCTAACATACCTTGCATCACATACACGTTTTTCAAAACCGTCTTAATTCATAGTTGCCAACACCTACTAACAGTTTTCTGTCTGCTTTTGTGATTCATTGGTAACTGGCGTCTGCTCTCTCTGCTGCCACAGATTAGAAAGAAGGGTAATAACAGGCCAGAGCAGTTCTGGTTTTATTAGTTTCCAGACACGAAAGTAGCTGAATCTGGCCTCACAGTCCATGAAGTTAAAAGGAGAATACTTCCCCTACTTTTCTGTGTTCAAGTCCCCATCACTGTATTCCTGAAATGTGGAAGAGCTCTTTGTGTCCGTAGTGTGTGCTGTCTTTGAGAGTCTGCTTGAATGGGCGTCCCTTGCATTTGTGCTGATTGCTTAAAGATCTGAAATGTGTGACCTTATTTTTCATAGAAGACCCAGTAACCTACTGCAGGAAAATATGAGAAAATCCACAACATAGTGATAATTAGGACGACCGTACCACGCTCCTTGCGTTCCCTTATCTACTCTGCTACTATGTCTATCACAATGGTTTCTATAGACTTATTAACTTGTTAGTTCGTTCCTCAAAATGTTAAATCTATCCGAATAAAACCCGTCAAAACCTGGCCTCCTCTGAAGACTACACAGTTCACAACATAAAATCTAAAATCCCAAAGTCTACATCTGATTGAATTTGCCTGCTATAATTTCTCAGAAATGCCACTATATTCATCAGGAACCCTGAACTGTGCCATCTTTTTAGGGGCATAAATTGATCTCTTTCAAGAACTCCAAAACAGAAAACTTTCTGAGAATTTGCAGGTTCGCAACTGACCATTTGTATACTTCTATCAAATATTTCCTCACAGTATTCTGACTTCCACAGTGTATCACTGTTCTGAAAGCATCCCTTCAGACAACACCAATATGCAGCAGTTCATATAGCATTCTGCAGTTAGAGACCCTAACCCTGCGCTTGAAACTGGGTTCCTGTAGCTCTCGTCCACAAAGTCCCAGGATGCACCAAAATAAAAAATCCCCGTGGAACCATTTTAAACAGTTGTTTTAAGCTATGTCAAATCCAGATTAGAAATGTTGGATTCTAAATCTAGGAAGCCAAGCAGTTGGAGGAAAACTACAGAATACGGTTAAGAATAAAAGTGTTCTAAAGTTTCCATGTGTTTGATTTTGTACAGCCATCTTATAAACTTACTCACTCCTTGCCAGATACGGTTTGGTCTTCACAGTTCTCTTCATCAGCACCAAGTTACATTGCATTTTGAGGCAGAGAAAATGTGGCAGGCAGGCAGGTGGATTTCCATTTGCAGCAATTGGTACATAGCAAATACTCGTATCCCAGGACTTTCTTTCCTTTTTCTCCTCCCATGGGTTAGGTGTTAGGGATTAGTAGTACTTCTGCTGCTTAAGAAAATCAGACATTACTGTAAATCATAATTTCAAATGTTCACTGACAGAAGGGGGAAAAGATAACAGCCTAACTGAATTTTAAAATGGGATACTGTAAGATTACTTTTGTAGATTTTAGCTGCCTTTTTTGTAATGTGAACATGACTGCATAAGTGCCAAATGTATAATACCGGAGGAGAAAACTATCACTTTGCCTAGGATTGTTTGGTTTTTAAATCTCCACTTTACAAAGTATTTGAAATTGTCAGTTTGCTGAAATTTGATACGGTGTCACCTGTGTGAAGATAAAGAAGAAAATCATCCTGGCACGTT